>NW_004955519.1:305232-376092 GCF_000276665.1 Chinchilla lanigera | reverse complement strand
TATTACTTTGAATGTTCTTGCTTTGATTTGTTTATGTTCGTGATACTGGTATGCTGCTACTGTTCTATTTTTTTGTTTGTATCTCATTTACTACTCTTTTTAAAATAAAAACAAAGAAAGTAGGCACAACAACAGTGTAACAGAGATAGGGTTATATTATCATTATAGCCAGCATCAGGCAACAAGAAATCCTCCTAACCCAGTTGTTGGGTAAGGACCCAGTTAGGGTGCAGTGCTTGGATGCTATCCCTAAGGGAACATCTCTGGGCTCTTAGAGCTGGTTCACGCAGGAGGAAGAAATATTAATGAAATATTTGAGCTGATCCACATATCTTGAATTCATGTGACTTCATCAGTGAGAGCTCATTTCAACACTCATGATGCTAATTAACAAGTCATTTATTTCACTAATAAAACTCCTTTCTGGTATTTGCTATGCTCATTAGCAAAACCTAGGTGAACTAGATAGCAGCAATGGGTATAGTAGTAGCCTCAGGAGGGTAGCTTCACTGATTAGAATGCACATAGATCAGCCCTGGTGTGTGCACTCTTGATTGGCATCTGGCTTATTCCTTAGCCTAAATTTGACACAGGTAATGTCAAGCTGTAATTAGTGAGGAATTTTAAAGTAAATTTCAGACATTATGACAAACTGCTTAGTGAAGAAATAAGAAATCACACTCGGATCTTTTTCCAAAGGACCACTTGCCTCTCTTCCAATTAAAAAAATCAAAATTTGCTAAGTGTGTGCTAGAAAAGATGCTGAAACACTGAACTGTAGCCTCTCGTGAAATTGGGATCCTCTGAAACTGGTTCATAGGAATGTAAACTGGTGTGTCCTATGATTTCTACAAAGGGATATATTTCAGAACTGAATGAGAACCTACCTTCCCACAGAGCCATCAGCAGACACACAGGGTGAGCTGCCAGTGTTATGGTAAAACAGACTTTATAGAAAACTCTACTTTACCCACAAGGTAAATTTGCCTTCTGGCACTTTAGAGTGGACCTGTGAATGCGGTGAGATTGACTCATAATAGACACCAAATAAATACTTGTCAAGTGAAATTGTCCTGAAATCCAGCCTTGTTTCCTTGAGAGACTAGGCAGGGAAATTTTAGAAATGTCCATGGGGCACTGATTTAGGTTTAAAATTGTTTGTTTAGAATCCTATCCTCTTCTAAGATTTTGTGTAATCACCCTGTGTAATCAGTGATTCTTTCCATTACCTTTCATGTTAGATCACTTAAGAAACTTGTAAACTATGCTAGAGTGACAAAATCAATCTCTAAGGCCAGGGTTCAAGCATTAGTATTTTGAACAAAAATTTTGTAAAGTTCTCAGATGATTTGGGTTTTTTTGGTTGTTTTTTTATTTTATTTTAAAGAGAAAAAAGACAGAGAGAGAAAACTGTAAAAACAAAACAGAATTTTAAATCAAAATGCTGGGAAATTAACAATGGTCATTATATTGCATACTGTTATCTTCAAAGTAGTTGCTCAGACTATCAGGTACAGGAATGCAAGATTGATCAAACAATATAAGCACAAACTGTTCCTTTCAGTGAACTAATAGAAATTACTAGTATAATTATCTTACCTATCTTGTGTATAGATGATTTGAATATGCAGCCAGGACTGGGATCAAATTGTCTGATTTAACACTTTTCAAACTGCAATGTGCAAGCCACATGAGTGTCTTCCTAGAATGCAGATTCTGATTCAGTAGATCTGAGGCGGAGCCCCAGAGACTGCATTTCTAATGGGCTCTCAGGGAAGGCTGCCGCTGGACTAGGATTCAATCTCTACCCAAAGGGTTTGCAGAACAAGACCACTACAGCAATATCCGACATGGCCCAAAATTACGCAAGTCAGTCTCTTAATTTACCATTCAGGAGAATGTGAAGAATATAACTTTAATGTGAATATGAAACAAATAAAGTGATTAATCACTTAGACACGTCAAAAAAATAGAGCTTTGACTGTCTATTGGCTTGCCTTGAATATTCAGGATATTTTTCAAAGTACAAAAGCAGTCTGTATCTAGTTCCGAAGAGTTCACCATCCAAGGATTAAAAAGAGCCATCCCCGCATTCCCTAGTTATTAACCCCATTTATCTTTATTGGTTGTCTTGGATCACACTCCCCCTAAGTTAGCCAAGCAGAGTGTGATACCTGTATTTGCTGTTCTCTTCATAGCTCTAGTTTAAGCCAATTAATTGCATGATCCCGTGAAGCTGTGGAGGAAGCTGTGTCAAAAATAGCCAACTGGCTGCAAATAGCACAGGTAGCTGGAAAGGAAAGGGCGATCTTCAAATGTAAACAAAGGAGTAGGCTGGAGCTCATTCCGTGGCCTTTTTCCTCCACCTGCATAAGCAGATAGTGATTGACATCAGCCACAGCAGTTTGACTGAAGGATGAACCAGACAATTTTGTAAACTCAAAAAGAAAAGAAAGCCCAAGTCACTAACTTACAGAGCCCATGGTAGAAGTGCCTGTGAATTATGTTATCAGCTGCACAGCAGGACTGCAGAAAGCACTAACTATGAACAATATATAAATTACAAGGGTCATTCAATGAGCAGATCAAGTGCAATTAAAATGCAAAAGACTTTTTATTTTTACCTGACTCAGAAAAAAATATTTTTGCAACTCCTCTGGTTCACACAAGAGTGCCTCAAATTGTCCAGAAAAGCATAACTTGGGGTGGGGGGACCTGATTACTGGACTCAAAAAGGCTAACGTGCAATTTGTGTTCTCTTTATGTAGATTAAATGCACTGACTGCAGCTTGTACTGCTTAGATACGCAGCAGGGAGTCAAAAGCTTGGGTATCAGTCAACCACAGCCAGCAGCTAAACCACAGGGCCAAATCTGTTATTGTGCCTTAGATGAGACACTTAATCTAATCTAATGGGAGCAAAAGCCCCCCTGGACAAATAAAAGGGCATTTCAGCAGCAATGGTAGCTGTAATGTCAGAAAAAGCTCCAAATATTTTTGTGATAACATAATTAATGACTTCTCTGGCCTCCTGCTTGGTCCTTTAAAATCCTGTCTTTCAGCTCATAGTCACTTGTATCACACCCTGACGGAGAACCTCTGGATGTAAATAACAGGAGGTAGCAGTCTTCTTTCTTGTCCTCAGGAAACCATGTGTCCTAAGTGTACTACAGTCTGAAAAATGTGGACTTCTCCTCAGAGCCATATATGCATCCCCAAGTACAGAGAAAGCATTATTACATTCCAGTGAATCTACCACATTAGAGCAAACAAGAGCAAACAGGGAGGAAGAGGAAAGAAGACAGTGAAGTGTAAGATTCAGTGCTCCAGGGACCAGTGCTGTAGACATCTAAGACAGTATGCATTGGAGACTCTAGGCACAGAATACTAAAAACTAGAGCAAGTCTTGGGAATCTATCCTTCCCTAATTCACGAACTGATTCTACAATGTTCCCGTCAGTTTCAGAAACTACTTCTAGAAAAAGAAAATCCTTTCAAGACACAACACTCCTAGAATGTATTCCCTTTGCTTCGCAAGACACCACAAAAATAATCCTTTAGTTAAGTGCTTCTGACTTTGAAGTACACACAAATACCCTGGGTGCTATTAAAATACAGATTCATATTCCATACGTGTGCCATGGTCTATGGCCCACACTCTGAATAAAAAAGCTTTGGTGGTCTGACCAGACCCTAAACCAAACCTGAATTTGTTAGCTTGGTTGTATCTGGTGTCAATAAGGTCAAGATTTTTAGATTAATCCTCACATGGTCCTTATTCCTTCTAGGTCACACCCTTAACCCTAATAAACTACCTCTCACATGGTCTATGACCACCTCTCTTAGAAAAACAAGTGTAGGGAGGGCAATTTCCTACACAATGGACTGTCTGTTATTGAAGAAGGATCTCTAAATGGCAGGTATGAAACCATTTTTGCCAAATTTACTAGTTGTCTATTACTGCTAACAAATCATCCTACAGTTTGGCAACTTAAACAATAAGCATTTAATATTATCCAAAACTTCTGAGGATGAGGATATTCAAGAGCAGATTGGTTAAGTGGTTCTGGTTTGAGATTGCTCATAACAGTAAGTCAAATGTAAGCTTTAACTGAGACTTGGAAGTGTGCTTCCAAGGTGGCCCACTTACATGGTTGGCAAATTAGTTCTGACCTTTCTGTATGAGTATCTCCACAAGGATGCTTGAATGTCCTCATGGCATGATGCCTGGCTCCTCCTGAGCAAGTGATGCAGGAGACCAAGGCAGAAGCTGCCACACCCTTTATGACCAGCCTTCTGCAGTCATGCAGTGAAACACTTCTATTATATTCTAGTGGTCACCAAGACCAGTCACAAATTCAATATAAGAGAAGATAGAAAGGATGCAAATGCCAAAAACTAAGGATCACTGTGGGCCATATTGGAGACTGGCAACCATGTGAAATTAACCAAGGTTCTCCATTCCAACTGCAGGACATGTTCACTGAGGTCTGTAGTGCATTGAATACTCAGGACCACACTAACATGCCTGTGCTTCTGTACTCTCTGGCTGAGTTCTTACTATAACTTGATTATCTTTTTTTCCACTCCTCTTTATGATAATTGTTCCAGTTGTAGTTATTAAAATTAATTCATGTAAAATGTGAGTTGATGAAATATGATTGAAAAAAGGAATTGTTTCTATGGTAACTAAGTTTAAAATTTTGAGAAGTTTCGATAGTAGTGGGTAGCTAAATTGCTTTTGAATTATAAATGTATCAATTATGAAAGATTTTTTTAAATCAGTTAAGAATTGGACAGATTACACATTGAGTTCACTTCCCATGTGTTTTACTCTACCTTCAAAACACTGACATTAGAAGTCGTAGACAGTGCATTTAGGTACAGCTCATACAAGCAGGAAAACCTACAGCTCCTATCAGCAGATCTGTATTGAAAGAAAATGATTTGGAAGTCACTATGGCAAAGCTTTGTGAATGAAAGTACATTCACATGTTTTAATTTAAATAAACTGCTTCAAGTTTGTGTGTACCATTTTGAAAAACTGATTCTCTGCTTAACTTTTTCAATTAACCATCTAAATTCTCATCCAAATGGATGGGTATGAAAGTATTCATTACAAGTAAAAAAATGTTCTTGGGACTGGCACTTTCATTTAGAAGTAAGAGGGAAAGATGTAGGTAGCGAGAAGGGATGTCTAGACCATCTGGTTTTGGAAAGTTCTGGAACTGAAAGACAATCTGTCTACAATCTCCTCTACTTGAAGGACTACAAACTGGGATTACAGATGTCCTGTTCCACATATGCTTTGAGCTTTATAATACATTGTGGCAACTTTGTTCCCTTTCACGACAGCTTGCCATTTATTTTAATCTAATTTCATTTGCATGCAATTGTTAGGAAGTGATATGACTCTCTGGCCACCAAACATTCATGCCACCCTTTCCATGATGTAGAGATATAAAGAAAGTTTCATAGAGACGGGAGCTACATTCTCTAGCCCTGTTTCCATACGGATGTGGTCCTGTGGTCAGGACGCATTGAAGAAATGTGATTGGAAATATCTAGCACTTCTAGGCTAAGGTTTTGAAGAAGTAAGTATACTTTCTCTGTGGTCTTTCTTTTAGTGGCAGTATGCACAAGATTCTGAGGTTCTCAGCGACAGTAGTGTTACAAGGTAGAAGAAGCCCAAGTTCCTGAATCAGCACTGTGGGCTGTGATGTCACTCATTTGCTGACCAGGAACATGCATAAGAGACAGGCACGGGTCCTAAATTTGGAGCATTGATCACTACCATAGTGAGCATTATGTTACTTCCATAGGGGAGCTGCTCACTCTGAGACTTTCCCCTTTTTATTATTCTGCCCCCTTCCTCAGCCTACCCTAGCCTCTTCTGTCTCACTAGGATTATTCCTCTTTTGTATGAGCTATAGATTATTAACCCGAGGGGCCTGTACAATTGATTGAATGAAAAATGTTGTCTATATGTGTATTTTTCTGGAAAGAGGATCCAGTATTTTTGCAGGCTTCTCATAGAAGCCTGGGAGCCCCTCAAACTGTTATGAGGAGCTGTACTAATTGGAGCTGATTCTCCTCCAATGTCTTATTCCTAATTTAATCTATGACCTTATGATTTAAAGATATGAATATCTGTGAATAAACCATTCACATAAGTGAAAGAGGAAGCAAAAGTAAAGCCCTCTGTTCAGGTTGTGAATGCAAGTATAGAGGCACAGTGTGGAATGAACAGAACAGCGCACTGAGGAAGCTGAAAGAAAGCCCCCTCTGGGACTTAAGTAGCTGCCCTTCTCCTGTCGTAGTAAGCCCTAGTTCAAAGTGTGTCCTAGTGACCTCAAAGTTCTACCATGTTCCTTTGCAAAGGTCTAATTTATGGCCTAGGACTAAGGAGATTTTGTTTTTGTATATTCTGAGAAGTAATTCTACTCTACCACAACTCATATATCCTAAGAAGTTTATGTCCAGCAAAACTGCCTTAATGCTAGAGCAAGGAAAAAATTGGCCTGCAGGATTCTGCAAGGGGCTTGAAATATGAGACAGTGAACCATGCCTGTCCAAAGCATTGAAAATTACTGGGTGGAACTAAGGGTCTCTAGAGGGTTCATTATTCATACGAAGGTGTCTAGTCTCTTCAGAGGCTGGGAATGACCTGAATTCTAAGCCAGGGATTGACATAGAGCTTCCCATTTCACTTGGTATCTTTTAATAGAGCACATATAAATACATCACTTTCATCTCAAAGGAGGGTGAAGAGTTATGGTGCCACCATATAAAGTCCTTTCCTCTAAGAAGCAAGCATGCAGGTAGGAGGTAAAAATGTTCATCCAAGTAAGTTAAGGTACTATTACTCTTTCAGGACTCTCTCGAATTATTTTTAACTAGTGTGTGCAGATATATTCTCTTTTGCCTCAGTTTTTAGGCAAGACTTCATATACTTTTTTTCTTGGACATTGTGGACCTTGGTCTAGACCTTGAACATTGATTTAATCCAGGGATTCTTCAAGTATGATTCCAGGACCACCAGCGTCAGCAAATTCTTGCCCCCTACCCCAAAACTGCTGAATCAGACATGCTGGAAAGGGGGCCAAGCAGTGAGTTTTAACAAGCCCTGCTGGTCATTCTCATGCATGCTCAAAAAACCTCACTACCAAAACTTGACTCATCCCATCTCTCAGTAGATGTACCTCAGTTTTCTCCCAAGATTGAAGTGAGGGCCTTTTGTTGGGGGGATGGACATTTAAAAGCCACATGGCAGAAAAAATTTTACATTCTGAAAATTCAATGCTTTTGTGTACAGATGGTCTCCAACTTGCAATGGTTTGACTTAATGATATCTTGACTTTATAATGGTGCAAAAGTGATATGCTTTCAGTACAAACCACACTTTCAAGTTTGAATATGGATCTTTCTCTGCCTAGTGATGTGTAGTACAATGCTCTCTGGCATTGCTGGGCAGCAGCAGTGACCCACAGCTCCCAGTCAGCCCTGCAATGAGGAGGGTAGACAACTGATATGCTAGTGTATATATTGCTAAACCAGGATGTGCAGTAGATTAAGTGCATTTTAGATTTAAAATAGCTTCAATTTACAATAGGTTTATTGGGACAGGATTCCATTGAAAGACAAGGTGCCTCTGCACTGTGAAATACACCTCACCCAGCCATTCCTGCATTTCCTTTGTCCCCGGGTGCCCCTGTAAGTTGTGATATGTGAAAACACCTGCAGGGTACTCACAACCCATCTTATCCTGCTCTTACACTGCAGGAAAGTAATTTTCCCCCAAGTAGAAGATAGCCTGATAAACTCTTTTATTTTATTCCACTCCTTCAGATAATGTAGCTTGCGAAACTCATGTTTGCCTTTGGAGTTTATTAAAGAGAAGACTGCTTCTTCATGCCCAGAGCTTTAAAGCAATTATTTGGTACAGAAGTGACTGCCCTGCAGCCAATGACATTCGCAGCCGTCCACTCCATTTGAAGTGTTCTCCTGCCTCTCTCCCTCCTGTTTTCCCCATCTTCTTACCACTTCACTTTCTGCCTCTTTTTTCCTCCTCTGTTTTCTTCCTTTTCCTCTGCCTATGCCCACCACCTCCTAAGACTGTACTTCTCAACATTTATTTCCATTCACCTGAGGTTCTTGTTGAAAATGCGGATTCTAGATCCCGGTCTCAATCTATCCAATCAGCATTAGGGATGCAGCCCAGGAATCGGCCTTGTAAACACATGCCCTGCTGATTCTAAGACTCACTGGTTCACCATCCACCCTTCCCAGGTTTCTGAAGAAAGGCAACTTTGACATGTCTTGGGATGGCCCTCTGTTCTACGGGGCTGAAACAGGCTGAGCCACTTATCTGGCTGCATTGGCTGGCAGTCTCCCAGCTTCTTTGTGGTTTTTATATTTATTCAAAGTGGCTTTGAAGGAAGGCTGAAGGGAATTATGGAAATACTAAAGGCTGACACCCTACCACAACCACCACGCCATGCAATAGTACTGCTGTCCGTCATTCTCCAGGCTAGAAAAGATGCTGAAACACAGTGATCGTTTTATTTGTACTTTGAATGAGACACAAAGATTTTTTTTCTTATCGAAGCTTCTCACACGTGCACTTTAATAGCCTCTATGAAAGCAGCAATGTGTTTCCATTGAACTTCAGTGTTTATCATTATCCACTCTTCTCCCAAAACTCGGGGGCTGAAGCATCCTCCAGGGTGGAAGTGGACGCCTCTCTGTGGTTGTGAGGTACTATAGCGGGTCCTGCTGGCACGCCACATACCTTCTTCCCTCTACATACTCCAAGCTGCTTACTGCAAACACCTATAACTTCTATAAAAACATACTTGGTTCGTATGCACGGCAAGATAGAAGTGCTGGGGGGTTAATGTCCCTGGCAGCAGCCCTTAAACAATGACAGATAATTTGGTAGAAAAATAGCCCAGCTTCCTCATCCTTCAAGTGGGATTACTCTGAGCATGATTAACACCACCCCCCAGAGTTCCAAGTGGGATTGCTCTCCAGTTGCCCACAGTGGTAATTTGCTTATTAACACATGCAGTTGTGGCTTTTTTCCCTTCCCTTCTCACCTCTCCACTTTCCAACTGATACTTCCTGGGACCACCTTCCAAACACTCACATTCACTATTCGCATTTTAGTCTCTGTCTCTGGATTTGCTTCTGGGTCACCCAAGCCAAAGGGTCTCACCCCTCCCCCAGGACTTAGCAGCACAGAGATAAGCTAACAACCCTGAGTGGACCCCAAAGCTGTAGGAGACAGTAGTGGAAGGCAGCAAATACCTGCATCCGTAGCACTTCAGTATATCACCGTGTTTAACCAACTCCTGCTCCTTTGTCTGGCCTCCATACAAAATCTGGAGATGCCAAGGAGACTTGCTGGCAGGTTTCCAGCATTTCTCCTGAATGAAACGTCTTTTGTATCCAGAATGACTATAGAAGGGCAGCGACGGTCCTAGTTCACCTTGCCACACAGTGAAGACTCTGTGTTCTACATTAAGAAGTTAAGCACCAGGCACAAGTCAGGGTCTTGCAAAGTCACCAGTTCACATTCACTGGAGTCCTTAGAAAGCAAAACATTCACATTGGTTCACTCCTTCAATATTTATGATGAAATTTCTGCCAGTTGTAATACAGTTAATGTGCAAGAAACGTGTGTAAGTTAAGTCTGGTAAGTTAAGTCTAATGCTAGATGGAACTTCGTGAGCCTCTGTCCCGAGGTCCTTGACACATGGTGGCTTCCAGACCCTCCGGTCTGAATGAAGTCAGAACCTGCTAAATGCTCTCCTGACTGCCTCACCTTCTACATCAGGAGCAGCGTTATCCTTCTGAAATCACAAAACTACAAGTCCCTGCCCTGATTCAATAAGTTTCTTTGGCTTCATTTTGTCTATGGAGTAAAGGATAAACTCCATATTAGGTATGTATCCAAGACTTCTCAAGTCTCGGTCTTGCCAACCTCCCTTTCCACCATCTCTTTTCCTTCCCACCACATTGCAGGTACTCTCCCAAACACGCCATGTTCTCTCAGATCCCTGTCCTTTTTCTGAGCATATTGTTCCCTATGCCTGTATCTCATTTGTCATTTTAGCCAAATGCTGCTCATCAGTGAGCACAGTAGGGATATCACCTCTTCTATGAAGTCTTCCTCATCCCCTCCCTTTACCCCAAACAGCACCAACAACCATGTCCTCTGTATCTGCTACTATCTTGACACCTATGGCAAGTTCAAAATTGATCACACTACCTGGTCATCATTTCAGAGTTGGACTTCTCCAAGAAGACTGTGAGCTCATAGAAAGCAAGGATGCTGTCAACCTGTCCATCCTTGTATCCTATCTGTAAGCATACGGTAATGTCCATGGAGCATTTGTGAGTGACTGCACATACCCACAAAAGCCAAAAGTAGATGCACCCCTTTCTCTCTGATAACTGGTGCCACCCCTGAGGTAAGATCAGCCCCCTGCTCCTGGATGAGAATGTTAACACAGGCTGTTCTGCACAGCTGCCTTCTCTTGTAGTGCCCCAGAGGTCCTCTCCCTGGCTTTATTGCTGAGCTCTTGAGGTTGCTCTGTGATAGAAGGTTGGCAGGGTTCTCCCTCTGAGCTGCCAGAAGCCAGAACGCAGCAGGTGGGTGTTTATTTCCCCAGGAGCACACTCACACTGATCCCATGAGACTCCTCTAGCATGAAGCAGCAGGAAGCTGATCACATCACAGCCCCTCAGAGACACCCACAGGGAGTTGTCAATGCTGATAGTTGACAGGAAGACTCAAGAGGGAGTAAAAATCCAATCAAGACACCTTATGCCTGGTGGAACGGCAATGGCATTCACAAGGTGGAATATCTCAGAAAGACAAGCCAAGGAATATTCTAACAGACATGCAGGCAAGAGAGGCTAGGATGTGCCAACATCACAGCTGCTCTGGTGAAGCCAGCAGCCACTTCTCAGGGAGAGCTGGTGGCAGTATCAGCATGGAGATCAACTTTGACCACCCTCACACCAGAAAAATGTAAAACTTCACTCATCCCAAAGTCCATCCCACACTGTTCTGTAGTTCTGCAAGCTGTGAGCCAAAGTGTTTCATTCTAGAGACATCTGGACTTTATAAGTGCTTACTACAGGCCAAGTGCTCTGTTATGAACTTTGTAACAAATGCTGATTGATAAGTATTCTAATTACTGTCCATTTTACAGATGAGAAAGAAATTAGAGGCTTAGCGAAACAAGTTACATTCACACAGCTAGTAAATAGCAGAAGTGGGATCCTTGCTGGCTCTACCTGAGTCCATGATCTGTATTTGGAACTTCCACATGATGCCGCCTAGGGTACAATGCCCCCTGATGCTCAAGTGAAGAAGCAGCGGATTACAGAAATAAAGCAGAGGTCTTTCCCTTGGTCACCAACTCGCTCTGTGGACCCAGAGAAGACATTCAGTCTTTCAGGACCACTACAATTTCTCACAGCATGCAAGTGTGAGGGTTGGACCAAGTGATATGTAATCTTCCCTTAGATCTAACTTTCTTTGGGCCTCTCTTGAAATCCCATTTTCTTGGATGCATGCCTATAGGGGTGGGCATCTGTACTCTTAGAAAGGACTAATCAGTGAGAAATAAAACAACTAAAGTGAGTGACATATCCCTGAATAAGGGCATGAGGAAGGGCTTATACCATATCATTTCTAGCTGTTGAATAAAACTCCCTAGAGGGCCAGAGATTTGGTCTCCTTGACACATTGTAGTTCTCCAGTGGTAGCTTCCTTGGAATAGGGCTGCCCAATAAAACTTGTGAGAACAGTAACCCTTTAAGGCACTGCATGTAAATATCACAAATAGGTGGTATTTCAACTGTGGCTACTGCATAACAAAATATCCCAAAACTTAGTGCCATAAAGCAACACTTTCATTATACCTATGGGTGGATTCTGTGAGTCAGTAATTCAAACAGAGCACAGTGGACGTGGCTTGCCTCTGCTCACCATTGTTTGGGACCTAGGTTGAGAAGACTCATTGATTGGAGGGAACTGAATGGCTGGGAGCTTAAATCACCTGGAGGAGTCTTCACTCACACATCTGGAAGTTGATCGTGGCTGTTGGCAGGGATGTCAGCTAAATCCATTAATCAAAACACACACACTATCATTTCGCCATGCTACGCAGGCTTCCTCATGTGTAATGTTTGGAAGGAATCCTGGCTTCTTTAATGGCAGTTTATATTCTAAATGCAAGTGTCCAGAAAGTGAGGCAGAAGCTGTACTGCCTTTTGTGGCTTAGTCTCATGAGCTACTTCCACTTCATTCAATAGAAGTTGTGTGAGTTATTAGGCCAAATAAGATTCAAGGACACAGAACTCCCACACACACCTCTAAAGGAAAGGAGCATCGATACTGGCACTACACTTTCATACCTCAATAGATCAGGGACCATGTCTTGGTTATTTCTGAATCCTTTCCATCAAATACGGCACGACAAAGAATAGATGCTCAGTAAGTGACTGGCAAAGTAACAAGGGAATGAATCAAGGCCAATCCATCCCATTGAAGAATGTCTCGTTGAGAAGTACTGTCACTTAGTCTCTTTCATATATATATATTTTTTTCTGAAGCACTTTTTTTATTCCAACAATAAAATATATTACAGTTTCTGAGTGACCTAGAGTGGAAAAAGATCAATGGCATTATGATAGTTATGCTTTTATGGATTATTCTCTGCTTATTAATTCTTGTTCAATCCATATGGTCTTCTGTTAGGGGATTCTTCCAGTTTCCAACAGGCAGGTTTAGAAATCAGGTTGTACCAGAACAGACTGAACATTCATGCCAGCCTTGTTGGGCCTCCCAGTCTGTCAGCCTGGTTCACTGCCCACGTTCTCCTGGTTGAGTTCAGTCTCCCCCTACTTTTCGCCTGCCTTTATCTTTCCTCTCTTCCTTTTCTTGTTTCTCCCATTGCCACCTCTGCCCTCCTTCTGCCCTCTTCCTAATACTCCCCTTTCCCTTGATGTTTGCTCATTCCCTCCCCTGCTCCTTCCCTTCCCTCTCCCACTCCTCCTATCTCTCCTTTCCCTTCCCCTGCTTCCCTCCACCCCTCCCTTCCTTAGTGTCACTACGCTAGCTTGGGGTTGGGAGCATCTCTAGGATTGTCAGTGGAGTCAGAGAACTGGGACAACACCACCCCCACTCCCCACTTCCCTGCCCACCAGGTTTGGATCAGGGCCATGGTTTGGATCAGGAGAATGCCCAGGTTTGGATCAGGGCCATGGACCCCTGGAGTTATCTTCTTTCTGGTTTAGTATGTAGCATTTCATCACTTTTATGGGCACTAAGTTATGATGTCATGTGAAAAAAGTTTAAAGCTCCTTTGGCTGTTTCAAACTAGTGCACAAAGTCCAGTCTTGCAGAAATACAACAGAAAATATTTCTTTAAGAAGCAAAACCATGACAATGAGAATTTACCATTCCTAAATTAGCATTTGGAAAACACTAGTCACATGACCTTATGCCAACAGAGACCTCAGAGAACATCTTACTCCTCATTTCACAGACAGGGAGCTAAAAGTCAGAGAGAGCTGTAACAACTATCACTTACAAAGTGCTGATGCTCCCCCAGAACTTTATTACTTTATTGTAGTTAGGCAACAATCAGATGCTCTGGAATTATTGATCCCATCCGTAAGATAAAGAAGCAGAAGCTCAGAGAAGGTCATAACTTCTGCAATGTCACACAGCTAAAAAAAAAAAAAGCAGAGATTCGGGCCCAGTGTTTAAAATGAGTCCAATAATTGTATTCCTAACCACTAGACTGACCTGTGTCTCTAAATTGTCTCTCCTCCAACTTTCACACACAATGCTGATGGTTAGAGCGATTTCAGAAAGGTAAACTGGGCAGTACCTGAAATTCAACAAGTGATGTCATGCTCCAAATCAAAGTCAAAGAGGACTTTGTTAGGCTGAATTCTAGTAGAAGTGACTCAAACCAGAGACCCTAAGAAACTTGGAGAATGGTCCTTTGTAAGTAAAACTACAGTGAGCAAGGGCCATGCTATTGTGGGTCACTGATTTTGAGAGTTAGACTTGAAGCCAGTCTCCCCGGGTGCAGCACTAGCTCTGCCTCTTACTGGTTTAATCCTTCTGTCCTTAGTTTATTTCATTTGTAAAATGAGAGATGCTACTCTAATTGTATCTGCCTGATGGGGTAGATGTGAAGGACAATAAGATTAATAAGTGTAAGGTTCTCAAAACAGTATCTGACATATAGCAAAGCCATTTATAAGAATTTAGTCTATTATTACTAATAACTGTAAAGTACAATAATGTCCAGGGTCTAATATAGTTCCAAGCACATGGGAGGTGTTCAATAAATATTTGTTGAGTAAATGAAGAGAAACATATTAGTAGGTTTAATGGTATTCATCTGTTCTTCATCCTTTCAAAACAGAAAACAAAAAAGAATTTCTCTTCTACATTTCCTTATAGTTTTTCCATATGTCAAAGCCTAATTCTGCAGTGATTGAAACCACTTTTCCTTGGCAAAACCTGGAAAAGCCTGAGGGCCAGCTGTTTACCGCTTTAATTGTTTTCTGGGCCCACTTGACTAAGGAAGTGATATCCTAAAGAGGTAGGAGATCTGGCTTCAGTCATGACCATCAAAAACTCAGTGCAAACTGGAAGTAGCAAAGAGGTAAGTTTATAGAACCAGCTAAAAATTACAAGGATAGCTTCCAGCATGACAAGATCCAAGAGCCCAAATGTCCGTGGGTCTTACCCCATTGCTTCGCTCTGCCTTCTGCAACGATGCTTCTCTTCTCAGGCAAGTTGTCCCAGTGGTAGCAAGATGACTACCAGTACGTTCAGATTTATATGTTCATATCCCTAAAACCAGGGGGGACACTTATTTTTATAATAACTCCAGCCAAAGCCCAAGTGTTAGCTCTAATTGGACCAATTTGGATCATTTGTTCATACTTGAACCAATCACTACGCCTCCGAGCACAGATTACTTAGGCCAAACTCTGTGTGTGTGTGTGTGTGTGTGTGTGTGTGTGTGTGTGTGTGCATGTGATTTCAAGGGATTAAGCCAACCCCAAACAGACTGTCTGGACTAGTACTGGGGTGCCATTACCAAACGCAAGGAAAGCAGACTAGGAAGGTATGGGTCTAGTACAAGCAGGCATGAGATAGGGGTGACTAGCAAGTGTATGGCACTTTCCTTCAAAGTGTGGAAGATGTGTAATCCCCATCTTACCTATGGCTTTCTCTCATGTCATCCCCTTCAAACCTCTCTCCAGCTTTAAAGCTGTGAATTTTCAAAAATGTTCAGTTCCACCTCAAGTCAAATGTAAAATTCATATTGAGACAATAGACATATAAATTCAAACACATTTCACCAAATATTTACTTTTCACTACCTGCAATGCAAGCTGATAATTTCTGTTCTATTCTGTGCTGCTCTAATTTAATGTACTCCATTATGCCCCTTTCTTCTCACTTCCTTCCATTCATTATTTTTATTGGTCAGGGCCAAAGCTGATTGTTGAAACAATCAGCCCCTAAATCTCAATGGCTTAACAAAACGGACACTTACTCCTTGTTCATGTCCTAGCCCAGTGTAGATCAAGAAGCTCTCCCTAGTGGCTTTCTTCTCCCTCACGGGATAGAGGTGAAGAGAAGAGGAAAAGGGAGGGGAAGAGAGATAGAGAGGACGGGAGAAGAGACTCAGGAAGATTTTACAATTAGGCTTGTAAATGGCTTATATCACTTTTGCCTACACTCCATTGGTCCGACGTGACTACAAGAGCCATAGAGAAACAATTGGAGCCCTCAGGAAGACGCCGTGGGATTCAGGATCATAGAGGCAGGCTATGCCCCACTATTCTATCCTAGTTTCTTAAGAAACATAAAATGATGGTCTGATCCACTACATGGAATTCAGGACTCTCTTATAGTTGCCATTCCTTGGTGTGAAAACCCAGCCCTATCAGCTGGCCTTGGTGGACTAGGCTTTCCTTGCTTCTGTCTTTCTATTGTCATCCATCTGTCATGACACCTGACTTCATCCCTGGTGAAGAGACCCTGACCAGCTCCCCACCTCCTTTCCTCCTTACCCTCATATCTGCTCCTGACTCTTTGCCTAAGAAGCCCCCAAAGTCCTTGAGCCAGCCTGTGGCAGCAGTGGCAGCTGTAGCTCCTGGCTCTTGTGTCATAGTTTTTCTCCATCACTCTCATGTCACCTGTCTATTGCCTTAATCGTGCTCAGCCCTGGGCCTATGGCGACTGAGATAGAAAGTGAGACCGGGTTCTGTAGGGCAGCTCACAGCCCCCTCCACCTCCTGGGCTCTGCCCTTGGCTGGCTCCAGCAACTGGCTAGGTCAGGAGTGAAGTAAATGAGCCAGCCAGGCATGTAACAAGATAGCTCTTTGCCCCTGCTACTATGGTGAGTGGCTATGGAATCTGATTCTAGCGGTGACTTTATCTCTGCAATAGGCCTCGGGGTTCATTATCTGAAAAGCATTAGCTGTTAGCATAGCAACAAATCTGTTGCCATCAAGGGGAGTTTTCTCTTTAAAGTGAAGTGGGGTAGAGACCAGAACCTCGGGATCCTCAGGGAAGGGCCTTCTGATTCTGGACAAATTACAGTGCACTCTCATTCAAGTTGGAAACAATTTGAGTCAATCGGTGCTCACCACATACCAGACACTGTTCCAGGTGCTCCACAATATTAACTCATGTAAACCTTATTGATACTTCATAGATGAGGAAACCAAGACCCCGAGTGGTAAGATCTGCCTAGGGTCACACACTGCCCTCTTCATCACTAGGTTATGCTGCTCCTCTGAGGAACATTTGTATTCATGTATTTCAGTTACATGCAGCTCACAGTTTTATAAATGCTTTCACATATGCTTCTGACCCTGAAGAGACCTAGATACGATGCAATCGAGATATGATGATTGTTAGCATTGAGAATATTGAGACTTGAGGAATTCAGTGACATTGTCAAGCACTGGCATTTTGAAGCCAGTTTGGTCCAGTTTCCAAGGATCAATTACTAAACTGTCAGGAATTTTGCAAGCCAGTTGTAAACTGTGCTCATTATTAAAATTAAATTATATAAATTTATGGTTAAACATGTATTCTCAATGGAGGTAATAACTCTTCGAACTCACTGCTTCTCAGTTCTACTACATTTTACTGTTGTCCAATTACTTGAGGCTATCTGTCCCTATTGGGTCTGTAGAGTGGATATAGTGAATAAGCAGGGGCTTTGGTGACAGCATATTGGCAGCTTCACGTCAGCCACAGTGGTGGTACTGGTACTTGGCAAATCAACGAGTCCTAGGAAGCAGTCTCTGCCCCATGAGAGTCCTACCACACTCCGATTCCCTACAGCCTCGTCCTCACTATTCCACAGATATGTCAGGCAGCGTTTAACGTGACTTGTTTTCCTGTCTTATTCAATATTGCGTTCCAGGGCTTAACATGGCTCTCCTTCTTCCCAAATTCCTCATAAGGCCCCTGTCTCTTGAGTCTCTCTTGTCCGTCTTATGAATTTCCACTTTCTCAGAGGTCTGCCCCAGGCAGCCCACAACTGGCCTCCCTTGGCCTGATCCGTGACACTGCACCAGCCTGACGGCCCTCATTCCTACCAGGCTAAGTTCCACCCTCCTTTGTACAATTTCCAAGCTGAAATCCTCCCTCCTCAGCCTGCCTATCTTCCCTCTCAGATGAGGGAGTCAGACCCGAAAGAGTTCCTGCTCCAGCCCACTCTTCCACAGTCTGAGCTTGCCAGGTGGGCAAAGGGTTGGGCTCTTTGTGTGTGTTCTCTGGAGCTGGTTGTACATCAAACAGTAGTCCCTCCCTACTCTTAATGCATAACACCTCCAACCATGCCTATCCTCCTAACCATGCCAAATGCTCCTGCTTGGCAGCCCGGGTACTGACTTATGGGTATCCAAGGGGGGCAGGGATGTTAGTGAACCATGTAATGCCTAATAAGCACAAAATACAATACTCATCTTCATTCTCTCTAAAACACAGATTTGTTGTAAATGAAGGACTTCTTTTCATTCACTAGCTCCTTTACAGCCTTGTAGACTTGTGGGAATTCTGGAACATTAGTATAATATATGTAGGGATCATTACACGCTGAGCACTGTCCTAATTGCTTAAAAATTCTAAACCATTATCATCTCCGTTTGAAAGGCAAGAAGTTGAAATACAGAGAGGTTAAGTAACTTGCTCAAGGTCACACAGCCAGTAAGGATAAAACCAGTTCTTGTCTAAACGGTCTGGCTTCAAAGTCTATTCCCTTAATGGCTAGGGTGAAGTGATCTTAAATCTAGCTAGTTCTCTTTCTGGGCATCAATAGCTGTTTATATTAGGGTTAAGAATGCACTGCATATTTATGTCACTATCTGAGTTTATTTGTTTGCTTGTTTATTAGTGGCTTTTTCTGTTTGTTTTACAATACTAGAGCTTGAACATGGGATATTTGCACTGAGTTCTATCCACAGCCCTTTTAATTTTTTTTAAAGTCAGGGTCTCACTAAGTCACTACTCAGGCTGTACTCAAACTTGCTATCCTCTTGCCTCAGCCTCCCAGAGAGATAGGATTACAGGTGTGTACCACCATGCCCAGCTTCATGATCTGTTTTACAAGTTTGTCTATATTTCTCTTGGCTCCTCACCATGAACTCTTTGAGGACAGGAATCATCTCATATTTCTTTTTGCACCCAGAGTCCAGAGCAGAGTCTGGTATTATGCTAAGTGTGACATGTTCACCCAACATTACTTAAAACAAATTGCTCTCCTCACTTTCAAGTTGAGGAAATCGAGGCTCACAGCTGTGACAGAGGACGGTCAAGAAGTCAGGTGTCATGGCCCTAAGGCTGGTGCTTTCTCTGCCTTATTAGCTTGGGGGTTGGGGGCCAGGTTATGGGGATGAAGAGCAGGCTGGAAGTGCCCACCCATCACATTGGAATACTGATCTGTGACTTCTCCCGGAAAGAATATGCATGTCCCCAGTCCACCTCCAGGAGAGACTGGGAAAGAAGATGAATGACCATCACTGCGCTGATGACTCAGTGCTGGCCCAGGTGGGCATAGCCTTGCCTGGTAAGGTTGAGGACAGATAGATGCCAAAGGCCTCGAAAGCTTAGGAACAAAACCCAGAGATTCTTCATTCACTTCTTATTTGCACTCTGATTATTCAACTCAAACTCCATCAAGGCAAAAAGCAGAAAGCTCCTAAACCATGAACATCCCCCGCCTCACATTATCAGTATCTTAGCATACACAATTATTACCTGAACCTGGACTAGCTTTTCTCTCAGCCTCCAGTTTCAACTACTTTCATCCTTACGCTTAGTTGTTGAGGGGGAAAAGCACGTCTGTTCAGCCTAAATGCAAATGGCCAGAAAAAGAAAAGGAAGGCCAGGTTCTGTGTTATTTTATAAAGCAGTAAAAAACTGACAAGCAAACAAGATAATACTAGGAATTTTAAAAATCCAATTAACCTTATGGTATATCACCAGGTCTATATAATTCATAGGAACTATATAATGAAATGTTTAGTGTCACCGAGGTCCTGGCAAAGATTGAAGTGCCTTTGGTAGATCAAAGAAAAAATAAAACATTATTCCATTTAGGTGCAGTGTTATGGATAACTTGGTATTAGAGTTTGTTGGAAATGATTAACTCTATGCGGTGTTGATGGTAACGATCTATTTTCCAGCATAATGAATTAGGCATTCCTCCATTGTTCTGTATCTTGGCTTCATTTTGTGTGTATATATCAATGGCAACTTTTTTATATATACCTTTTACTCACACACAAAAAATAAAAACATACCCCACAGGCTACCAGAGAAGAAAACATGAGCCTCAAAGTTGATTTATTTTTATCACCCCGAGTAACCCTATTTCCTACCTGAGACAGGAAACCACATCAAGGAGAGAACAGATTTCACTTCTATGAACTGGGAGGAAAATTGCTACTCTTCCAGCTGAGGGCTCAGAAACCTTTGTTGAAAAGTGTCCGTTTTTATCTTGCTCCTTCTGAAAGGCCCTTGTTTTTCAGGAATAATTCTTCCAACGAAGACTCGCCCATCAGGCATCCCACCCATGATTAGTTAATCTGTGAAAATGAGAAACAACCTTTAAGTGGCTGATATACTTTAACAGCAAGAGATAATCACAGCCTCTAATTTCTGCAAATCATGATTGTTTTGTGACTGTGGGATTTTTAAACTGCTGGGACACCAGTAGAACTGAGGTAAAAAGAGAAAAATCAGCTAGTGAGATATGTTTATTAAATGCTGTTGTACTGTTTCTCTCTCAGGTTTAGTGTGTTCTGTTTGTTGTTTTTAACAAGACATGGCCTCTAACAGTGGTAATCTGTCTTTAACATCATGGCATTTCCTTATATTATACTAAACCATTTCCTTGGCATTTAAAAGTGAAATATTTGCTCCAGAAATGAAAAAGATGGGCAATAAAATGTAGCTATAAACAAGCCTTCATGGCTTTATTTTTCATAGATAAATACACAATAAGTTCAAAGTAGAATTGAATTCCTAAAGCAATACTCCACTAATCTGTATTCGGGGGTCTCAAGCGTATTATCTGTAATTTACAACCAATTTAAATGGCATTAACAGCCTTCCCCTTATGGGAATTTAAATTTGCATCCTACCATTGAATTAAACAGTGATTGCATATTTTCTATAGGGGACAGAATGCTCTTTGATGCTTGTTTTGAATAATGAAGCACCTATTCATGCACAGGATATGGTGTGCTCCTTTGTCTTCAGTGTAATTGAAGCAAAATATGAGTTAAAGGGATTCCTCCTCTTAGCCAAAGGTTTGTTGATTGGTGTCTATTTTCATCTATTCAAAATTAAGAAAACAGTCATCTCTTGCTGCACTAGAAAATCATTTACCCAAAAAGGTCCTGAATAAAGGAAGGTCAAGTTTTGTCTTATTTGATCTTTTCAAAGATGGAGCAGGATGTCAGAAAATATTGTCAACTAACCTTTGTGGAGAATGATTTTGTGCAATTAATTTATAATTCTTCTCTAGGACCCAAACAAGAGAATTCCAAGTGAAAGATAGGGAGAAGGGAGAAATGTGGCCTGCTTCCAAAATAAGAACTTTAAATAATCTTGCTCTTCCATGCCAAATTATACAGAAGTGGGAAAGGAAAAATTCTTGCAAATTATAGAATCTGAAGCCTTAGAAATCCAGGGACCACAAATTCATGGAGGTTTCCATAGTACGCCTGTGCTAGAAATTTTTGTTTGTCCTTTTGATACAGGGTCTCGCCATGCAGTTCAGGCTGGCCTTGAGCTCACTTTGTAACCCAGGCTGGTCTCAAACTTGCAGTGATCCTCCTGCCTCAGCCTCCTGAGTGCTGGGATTGTAGGCATGCGCCACCACACCCAGCTCATGCTAGAAATTAATAATAAGTTATATCTCTTTTTGCTACTGAGTAAAGACAGGGCCTCATAATCAAATTCTTTGGGCAGCCAACAGCAAATGAGGTGAGTTGGCACTAGAGGTGAACTATTAGCCATTTCAGTTAATCCACCTAGCTCATTCAATACATGGCTCTGGAAAGAGGAGGTGACGCTCCAAAAGTCTCAGAGCTATCATTTGCCAGAGCCAAAACTAAGAGCATACCACTCCCGGTTGCACTCAGCTGTGCCCTTCCCACCTATCACCATCAGCACGTACCCTGTGCCTGCCCTACAACCCTTACATCCCCAGGGCAAGGCACCTACTCCGTACTCAGTAATCATTTCATGTAAGTACATGAATGAATTAATAAGAGTGACATACACTGTTAAACCTTTATCACTGTGGAAGAGAAGTTCCTTCTTGGCAAACTCTGTGGCCCAGGTGGAAATAATTAAAATCTAAGCAAAGTTTTAGCTTCTGTTTACCAAAACCTTTATTCAGAGATGGGAGAAATCTCAAGTATCAATGTGCCCAACAAGAACAAATAATTTGGAGTAGAAACTGTTTTCATAGATCTCAAAACACTTTCACATTATCTATTAACATACAGCCAACATGCAATTGCAGATAATTACTCAGTAAAGATGTGGCTGAGAAACTCACCTTGCTTTGAAGTAAAATTGTATTTAAAGATTGAATAGCTCAGATTTTTCAAGAATGGAAATGGGAGTTTTTGTTTATTACTCTGTATCAATACCCTAATGCATTTCCCTTAAGGTAGGAAGCATGCATTCTCAGCACTTGTCCATAGATTATCAAAGTTCCTTAACAGTAAATATCAGTCCTTGTCCTTTACAACAGGAAACATCTTTAATATGTGAAATGGTAGCAAATACCAAAGTCCAATTATTGCACATTCTTAATATAAATATATCCAAATGGTTCAAGTGGGGCCAATTTTGCCCGAGATGGGACATTTGGCAACACCTAAAGACATTTTGGTTGTCACAACTGGAGTGGGATGCTCCTGGCATCTGGAGCCAGGGACACTGCTGAACATCCACAGTGTGCAGGACATCTCCTACAACAAAGAGTCCTCTAACCCCAGAAGTCATTAGTGGCAAGGCTGAGAAACCCAGGCAAATCTCCTCCACTCACAATTATTCTTATTATTTCAGCCCTGTATTAAATTTAGAATGTATTTTTCAGTGACAAATAGGACATTTAACTGTAGTCACCGAAATGTACCTCTTTTTATTAAGATACCTGTTTCCTTATGCAGACAGGAAAGTAACCACTGATGTTCCTTTTCTTTGCTCAATTCTGAGTTTTCCCAGGCCACAGAGAAGGGTTTCAGGAGTCGCTAGGGACTTGAGTCCACTCTCCTAATGTTGGCCTAATAAAGATTGGTAGGGCATGAACTGCTGGCTACTGTGTACATCTGAGGATGGCTTCTCTTTGAAGATTTATAGCCCACTCACATGCAGAGAAGCCTGGAATTTTTGTGTGTCTGTCTTGTTTTGATGTTCTCTTACTAGTTCTAGCTTTGCGGCTAACCTGCTTTGTGACCCTGGAGATCCCACTGCTTGCACTTTCTGTTTCTCAAGTCTTCTGTCTGTATGCTGCCCTCGCAAGGTTCTAATAGAAGATTAAAATGGGAGTAGTAAAAGCCAGAATGTTCAAAGTGCTACTCAGTGGGGTAGCACTTATAACACTGCAGGGGTAGTGATTATGTCTTCTTTACCCCAAAGCTTTAGAACCCAGCTGGTTCTGTGCTTGCTACAAAAGAGATGCTTAATAAATAAGTATTGACAATGTTTGGGAACTATTTGGTAGAATCTACTAAAGCTGAACAGTAGTGCAGCCATTCCACTCTAAGATAAGTACCCAAGAGAAATGAGTGCATATGCCCTGCAAAAGTTGTCTACAATAAAGTTCAGAACAGTTTTATCAATAATAGCCCAATACTCCAAAGAATGTCTATTGACAGGAGAATGGGTCAATAAATTGTGTTCATACAACAGAATGACGTAGTGCAGTAGAAAGGGTCAACTGATTCACATAAAACTCTGAGCACTCATCATGTGTAAGGCACTTTTAGGGGCTTTATGGATGCCGATTCATTTAATCCTCAGAGCAACCCTGCAGGGTAGTTCTTATTTTCATTCCATTTTACATAAGAGAATAATGATCTATAGAAAGGGTAAGCAGGCCTTTGTTGAACTAAATTAAAAGAAAAGTACACCATAAAAACACTGCCATGCTTTGGATATAGGCACAGAGTGTTCTCAAAGTGTCAAGATCTAGAAACTTGGTCCTCTGTGTGGTGATGGTGAGGCGATGGAAGCTTTAGGAGGTGTGGCCTAGTGGAAAGTAATTAGATCAATGCAGACATTGCCCTAAGGTGGGATTAATGCTGGTCTTTGGGTGGTTTTTTTTGTTTTTTGTTTTTTGGGGTTTTTTTTGGTTTTTTTTTTTTTGAGATAGGGTTTCTCTATGCAGTCCAGGCTGGCCTTCACTTGCTATGTAGCCTAGGCTGGCGTCAGACTCCTGGTGATCCTCCTGCCTCAGCCTTCCAGGTACTGGGATTACAGGTGTGTGCTGCCATGCATGGCTTAATGCTGGTTTTGAGGACCTAGTTTTTGCCGAGGTGGATTGTGGTTATAAAGCAAGGCCACTTCATGCACTTGGCCTCTTCTGTGTGAAACTGATTTCCCTTCTGATTTTCCCCCCAGGTTGTCATGCAGCCAGAAGCACCTCTCCAGGACACCAGTATCATGCTCTTAGGCCTTTAAAACTGAAAGCTAAATGAACCTCTCTTCTTTATAAAGTGATCAGCTTCAGGTGTATCATAGCAACACAGTACAAACTAATGCCAGTACCATGTCTTAGTTCAGCTACTATAACAGTACCATAACCTGGGCAGCTTTGCAAACAACAGGAGTATATTTCTCACAGTTCTGGAGGTTGGAAGTCAGGGAACAGGGGGCCAGTATGGTCGGGTTCTGGTCAGACCTCCTCTGGGTTATAAACAGTTGACTCCTCACTGTGTCCTTACATGGCAGAATAAAGTCAAAAGAGTTCTCTGTAGGCCCTTCACATGGGCATTAATCCCAGTCAGGAGGGTGCCACTCTCACAACTGAATCAATCCCAAAAGCCCTGCCTCCTAATACCATTATATGATGGCTTAGGGCTTCGATATAGAAATTTGGGGGGACACAAATTATTTAGTTCATTGCGTACCTATAGGAAGCAATATTGAGGAAATTAAAAATAATAGTCTGTCTTATATTTAGTGTAGGTATATCTTCTCTCTCCTGTATTTAATGTTTTATTCTAAAACTTTCCATCTTATTCCTTCTGGACAATAATTACTCTTCAAAAACCAAAGCCAGTATAGATGTTGCTCTTGTGATCAAGGGCTACCATTTGAAATTTTGCTGTTAGTGCAAACTTGAAAAGGCATTTTGCCTTTGACTTGCCTGCCTGCCCAGTTATAGGGAAGACTCCGGACTCCTGGAGGGCAATCAGTTGATGAAAACCTGACAGTAAAATTTTAAGGCAAGCCAGGAGGCACTTAGGGACCCCAGCTTCCTTGCCTGTCAAATAATGCAGGCTGTGCCCCTCCTAGAGACTAGAGCTGCAGGGAGTGAGAGGTTAGAAAGGGCTGCTTCTCCCACCAGAAAAATCTCAAGAGCACCACAGTTAATATGGTGCCCATGCTTTACAGTGGGTTCACAGAAATATTGTTCAGCCAGGCTGTCTGTGCTTTGTAGTGACTCAAATGTATTTTTTTTTTTTTTTTTTTGGTTTTTTTTCTGGTACCGAGAACTGAACTCATGACCTTGCGCTTGCCAGGCAGGCACTGTGCCGCTGAGCTAAATCCCCAGCCCCTCAAATGTTTATCTTGTTTGGTGTGATAGTACTGAGGACATTGGAGGTTGGAAAGGAGAGTGTCATTAGAGTAATGAGCAACAGAGATCATATCTCACTTGTTCATAAATATCCAATGTTTCTGTGCATTATTTTCAACTCAAAAATTTCTCCATTAGGAAAGGACCTAAATACAAGTGATGAAAAATACTCACCAAATGGCAAATGTGCATGTGTGTATGTGACAGAATGAGAGAGAGAGAGGGAGAGAGAGAGAGAGAAACTAGAGCTCCCGTATGGTGAGTTGCAATCACATCCTATCCGCAAGTTTATTTATGGTTTGCTTGATGTCTGCTCCCCCACCCCCATCCTTGTATCCCCAATGGCAGGATTCTGAGAAGGCAGAGATGGGACTATTAAATCCCCTCATCTGCACCTCATCTCAGCTCTCAGCAGCAGCTGGTGCCTTCTACTCCTCTGCAGATGTCGTTACCTGGGTAGCCGGGAGTTCTGCCGAAGTGATGGATAGGGTGAACCCTACATTCTTGGGGCTACTCTGGACATTGTTTTAGTGTAGCTAAAAGATACAGTAGGTGCAATGTGCTTAGTTGGATTTAGCCAACTGTGTTTAGTGGGGTCTGAAAGAATAAATTGACCAAAAAATTTTAAATAATCAATTTGAGGACAGAAGGTAATAATTTGGTCTTGGAATTCTGGAGCCATTGAGTAAAACTTCCTTTTTAAAGGAAAGCTGGTGACTTCTTTAATATTTTTATATAAACATGAAGTGATTTTTATTATTTGTCTTTTAATCTATAAAATTAAAGGATCACTGTAAACCTTATAAAATTGAGAAGTAAAAAGAAATTAAAATAACACTCAAGGAACCAAAATCTGGCCTATAATCTTCTAGTTTTTAAACACTACATGTGCAAGTTTCTGATATTTTTAAATGGAATATTAATGCACTTAGAGATCTGTACCTTGCTCTTTCACTAAATAGCAACATCTTTTCATGTTAATAAATATGCTTTTACACTATTGTTTAATATTCTTGCCTGGTATTCCATTGTACTAGAGTTTATTTAACCAACCTCTTCCATAAACATATCATATTTTGCAGCTGATTGTTTCCAGTTTTTCACTATCATGAAAAAAATTGGTGAAAATTTTGTTTACATTCACCTATATTCTCCTGAAAGAAATTCCTAGACTCATCACTAGGGGTTCAGAGGGCATTTCTAAGGCCTGTGATATATATTGCCAAGTTGCCTCCAGAATGGCAGCACCACCATATTCATTCACCTTGAGTGTATGAGAGGGGCTTATTCCCCAAACGGGGAAGGGTTTGTTTAAACAACCTTTTAAAAGCTTGTGATTAACTCCCTTTCTATTGGTTTTTACCTCATCTTATAATGTTCGCAGCCTCCCTGTTCTCTACCCACTTCTCTGGTAGTCTCAGAAAGCCAAGAGAGTAGGTAGAACCCATTAAGGGAACTGGTTTTGGCAAACTCTCAAGGAATTTCAATTTCATGCTGGAACGAGACGACACAAAGAACTGCCCATTCATTCTGTGCAAGAGGATATTTACATTACGTTTTATAACAGTCATAAATGAAAATGGCATTAATCTGCCAAGTTGTTGTTTTTAGAAGAGAAAAGGGAGGAGGTGGCTGACCTACCAAAGAAAGCCCTGTGTCTGCCAGAGCTCTGTTGTGCATATGATTTTAAATAGCAGGGCAAAGGTGATGAAGCCAGCTCAACATCTCTGTCTCCATGGCAACACCATCCCTGCTCTGAGCCTTTGACACAGCAGCAGGGACCAAAATACACTCCTCACACACAATTGCACTGTAAGTTAGGAGTTTCTTTTCATTCCTTGTAAATACACAATGTAAAAATATGAACAAAGATAAAGAGTAAATCATGCACAGCTAGAGGAAAGTCTTTAAAATGACTAAGCAAAGAAAATGAACATCCAGAGAGTTTGATTCAGGCTGTAGCCTATACTTGCCATGTACAGAGTGACAGCAAATCTTCCCTGTATGTGAGTAGAAAAAAATCTACGCACACGTATAAATGTGTGTATTAACATTTTTTATTTTAAAGAGAAAAAATGAAAGTAACAATAAAACAGAGCTTCAAAACAGTTTAGTAGGAGAGTTACAGTAATTAATACACTGCACATTGTTGTCTTCATAGTAATTATTCAGAGTACAAGACATAGGCGTGATATCTTGTCCAAACAATATTAGCACAAAACTTTCTCTTGAACTAAGAGAAACTAGCTGTGGAGCTATCTTAACTATCTTGTGTGTAAATATATTTTTTCCTTTTTCCCTTTCTTCCCTTCCCCTTTTCCCCATCACAGTTTGCCTTTTCTTTTGAACAGCTTCTTCCCAATTCGCCATATCTATTAACATTTTTAAATGATCCTTCCCTAAATTTTTAATGAAGGTCAATCTTGCTTTCAGCATATCCACTTAGCTCAGGTTATGATTTAATCAATTAAAGTATCCATCCAATTTACATAGCTGGAAGCTCCTCATATGCTTAACCCAACAAAACTTCCAAGAAACTGCATTAGTTCTGACTTGTAGAGGGCATAATTGGCCCCTGTCGAGGTCCGTTAAAGTCCACAAGTGGTCACTAATGTGTACTTGAATCCTGTTGAGGTCTAGCCTTCTATTTATTGTTAAGAGAATGTTAAAGATTGTAGACTTGTGATTATATACTGTTAGATTCTTTCTGAGCTGGTATTTCTGTTAACAGGTAAGTAGTGCTCAAGAAACCTAAAGTGATTAATAACTACTAAAGTTACTTATTATTTGCTTCCTAGAATGTGCCTCAATAAATGTTAAAGTAGATTAATTTTTACTAGTTTCATATATTGTATAACGGCAAAATTCTCCATGAATTGAGCATTAATATTTTTATCATTATTTTTATTATCACACAATTTCCCCCATTACTTTAAACATATACCTTATTTTGTTTTAGGTAAAGTCTCCCGAAAGTAAAGGGTTTTTAAAATAAAGTAATAAATGTAAAATTAGAGGTGGGGCATTAAAATTAAAAGATCACCTAAATCCCTTCAAAGAGAGAATCTGCAAAATGGCTGGCACAGAGGAATGCTCAAGAAATATGAGCTATTGTTATTTTTCCCTATGCTTTTTAGCATGAAGTGACTATATCTATAAAATAATGTAATGTGTGTTTGCTGCAGAAATAATACTGAAAACCATTTAGACATTCACTTCCCATGTGGTAAGGAACTAGGAAAGACCTTTAGCCAGTAGCTTGCAAGGAACCGAGGCCTTGATCCAACAGCCCACAAGAAACTAAATCCTGCCAATAACCACATGAGTGTGAGCTCCAGAAGCGGATACTTCCCAGCCAAGCTTTGAGATACCCTGAAGCGGAGGACCCAGCAAACCACACTCAAATCCCTGAACTATGGAAATGGTGAGATCATGAGAGTGTTTTGTTTGAAGCTTGTATGTGTTAAAGGGATTTACTGCACAGCAATAGATAACACGCATACCCAGAGATATAGAGGGTGAATAAGAATTTTTTTGCTATTTCACTGTTGCAAATATCTTCTTACAAACTGGGTCTTGTTCATTCTTATAATGGTGGCCATTTTAAAATCAACATTCTAAAAGTTTTGAAGTTTAATATAACCAAGAGTATCAGTTTTTTTCTTTGAAGTTGGAATTTTTGTGTTTTGTTTAGGAAATTATTCCCCTCTCCAGGATGGCCACATCATGATTTTATTATGTTTTCTTCTAAAATTTTAAAAACTTTTGTCTTTCACATTTTAGTTTTTACTCCATCTGGAGCGGAATTTTGTGTATAATAAAGCAGAGTTTCATTTTTATGATGCATAGTGATGTAAGGGTTCGTTTCCATTCTTTCTCCTATGGATAAACAGTTGTCTCCAGACCTAAAATGTTTCATCTCTTTCTTTCCAACTTGCAATTTTAACTTATATCAGGTTTCCATGTAAGTATAAATCTATGTCTAGGGTCTAATTCTGCCCCATTGTTTAGGCTTTGTATAAGAGCACCTCATCCTAATTATGTAACTATATAATAAATCATGATATTTGGGGGACCAAATTTCTCCACGTGGTTTCTCTTCTTAGGAGCATTTTACCTATACTTGAGAATTGTTCTTCATATACATTTTAGATACAGCATGCCAAGACCTAGCTTGTGGGGATTGTATTAAATTTGTACATCAATTGTGGGAATAGTGGGCTATTGCTAGCATTAAATCATCTTATCCATATTTATGTTTATATTCATAGACTTGGCTTATGTCTGTCTGTCTTCTTGAACATCTTTCAAGACTTTTATAATTTATTTCAAGAAATTTTCATGTATATTTTTGTTAGATTTATTTCTAGGTACCTTATATACTTTTGTTACCACTATAATTGGTGTCATTTAAAAAATTATTTTCCTGAAATAAAAATTGCTGATGCAAAAAATGCTGATGCATAAAAAATTCAGTTCACTTTTGTGTACTGATGGAAGCTCCAAAATTATAATTACATTCAAGAAGATAATTTGATAGATTTTTGTTTAACTTTCCAGGAATATATTTGAAGCATCACTTGAAATAAAACAATAATTAAATTCTAATTATCTTCTAATAATACTTTATATATTTCTATCCCCAGAGCTAATTTAGCCGTTTTTCATATCAAAATGTACAATTAAGACTAGACTTTCTTTTTTATTTCTTCATTTCTGTCTAATTATTTGAACTTCTAGTTTCTGCCTTTGTATTTACTTTGATTCAACCAAATCTTTCACCCATATGGGTAGCTATTATTATTTAATGGCTACTCTAGACAGCATTTCCAGAAGAAATTTTTATTACTTCATTTTCTCAATTTTTATAAGCTGTTAACATTTCCAAATTTCATTGTAAATATTCTTTGGCAAGTCTGCCTTATAACGGATTACTGGCTTTTATTGATAAATAAAAGAAACTATTAGGAAAATTACTATATATACATCACGACAATGGAAAGATGGGTATCAAACAACCCGGCTCTCTTCCCTTTTACCTAATACCTCTTAACATTGAGAAAATACTTAAGAAATATGGGTATTCTATTCATATATTCCTTCTTATTTTTTCATTACTTAGTGTCTGGGTCACTTTGTCATCACTGGGATATAATACCTGACATTCACAATTTGAAGGAAGTGAAATTTATTTTGATTTTCAGTTCAGAAGTTTTAGTCAATTTTCGGCAGATTTAAACACAGAAACTGCATGACAGAAGGGCCTGAGCTGAGGATAGCTGCTCCTGTCATGGCAGCCAGGAAACAGAATCAAGAAGAGAGTTAGGGAAGGAGACATACCATTCTAGGTCACATCCCTCGTGACCTGCGTCTTCCAACCAGGCCCTACTTCCAAATGTCACATTTAGCTATAGCACCCCCATGATGGAATCACCTTTCAGAAGCCTTGTCTGTGAGCATGTGAGGCATTGGGAGCCATATAGATATAAACCATAACATTTCACTTCTGGACCCCCAAAAACTCATGTGCATCTTTTTATGCAATATGAATTTAGTCTATCTCTAAGAGTTACCAAAGTCTTAACAGTTCCAGCATAGCTGAGAAGTCCATGTCCAAAGTCTCTTCTGAGACTTAAGGCAAACTCTTAGCTGTGAGCCTCTGTAAAACTTGAAAAGAAAGTTAAACACTTATAACACACAGTGGCATAGTATAAAATCCCCATTCCAAAAGGGGGGAACAGGGAAATTGAAAGGAATGGGGCCAAAGCAGTATCATAATCCAGAAGGGCAAACATTATATCCTATAATTCCATGCCCAGTATGTGGAGCAAGTTGAGGGGATATGCAAACTCCAAATGGCTTGGCCAACCCCACCCCTGTGACACTGCCTGCCACAGCTCCTATGGCCTCTCTCTTAGGCAGGCTCTGCTCATTGCCTTCTGCTTTCCTCAACCAAAGTTCCATGTTCCTGGCTCTTCCAACTTCCTGTAGTTACCGCTGCATTTTCAACTTCACTTTCACATCTTCACGTACCGCCCTCTATAGGACACACTGCCTGACCTCCCAGGTCTTCTTCTGAAATCTGGGTAGTAGCCTCTCTGATCCACAACTCTTTCATTCCACATAACTGTAAAACAAGCACCACTTGGATGGTGCCAAGGTCTGCTGCTAGCTCCAGAAGTACCTGGGCCCCCTTAGATTATGGCTGAAGAGGCCTCTGAGTGCCTGGATTGCTGATGTTTGGGAACTGAAGGTCAAAATCCCAATTCCCTAAGTAGCTGTTGTTGAGCAGGCTACTCCAGGGCTTCTCAAAGCAAAGTCTATCACTTTCTACCTGTTAGCCTAAGAAGGGTAGAATCTTGCTGATTCTCCCCATAACCTTAAGGCATATTTTCTGTTGTCCTAAGAAGTATTTGGCTACTTTTTTACATAAATATTTGCAACAAAGATGCTTTCCTTTGTTCCATCTTTGCAGGTCCTTCCTTTCTAACAAAACTGAAAACTTTTTAAAAGGGCTTTTTGAACTTGTTTCTCAGTGTAAATCTTGCAAAAACCAGCAAGCAGTACCTATGCCCACAACCTGAACATTGAACTGCCTTGAAATTTCCTTTCCCAGATTAATTAGTCTACTGCCTTTATTTTCAGTCTCCATCAAAGTCTCAGGACGTGAGCAAAATGTAGACAGATTTTCTGCCAAAGTATAATACACATGTCCTGGAGTCCAACTGCCAATGGAGTCCTTGTTCCCAACTGAAATCTTCTGAGCCTGATCTTTACCATCTACCTTGTTATCAACATTCTGATCTTCTGAGTTCTGACTAGAATTTCCCATGAAGACTCTCCAAACTTTGCCCACAAACCAGTTCTAAAGGCTTCTGAACCACATGGTCAGGTAGCACCACAGAAATTACTCCACTTCTCCAATACCAAAATCTGTCTTAGTTACTTTCTTGTTGCTAGGACACAGTAACACAGTACCTGAAATCCACAAGGAAAAGAGGTTTATTTTGGCTCCCAGTTTAGTATAGGTACTGCTGAAGCGAGCACTGGCTCACAGTTTAGAAGCATCAGTCCATGTTCAGCAGGCTTAAACACAGAAACCACATAGTTGGACTCAGTTTCTTCTTCCATAAAATGAGATGCCTAGACCTAAGAAGAGAACTGAGGAGGGAGACAGACTTCCAGGTCACACCCCCAATGGTCTGCCTCTTCTGACCAGGCCCCACTTCCTAATATCATATTTAACTATTGCACCCCTGTCATTTAATCACATTTCAAAATCACATTTTCTGGAGCATTTGTGCACATCAGAATTCCCTGCAGGGTTTGTTAAGAACAAAGGCTGCAAGCCCCACTCCCAGAGTTTCTGATTCAGCTGGGTGTGGTGGAGCCTCAGATTCTGCATTTTTAACAAGTGCTCATGAGATGTTGATGCTTTAAGAACCATTAGTCTACAGTTAGCATAGCAATGACATGGCACACATGACTTCAAGGAGGAGTAGGAAATATGTACACAGTCATGTTTAAAAATAGTGGACCTGGACAGAGAGGCTCAAATGTGAGAACATGGGGGAGGCATTAATGTGTCTGGAAACTCCATTACTAGGGAAGAAGGGGAGGCTGGATTTTGGTGGCCAACTATTGCCTTCATGATAATCCCCTTCTACCCTGCTCTGACTTTCTCATGAGGCATATAGAAATCCAAGGCTCCTCCCCAGATGCAGATGCCCAAGGCCAGTTTGCCCAAGTACAGAGAAAGGTGTCTTTGGTCACACTGTGCTTACTCTGAGTGATTGGGAGTGTTCAGAAGCACCTCTTATGAGGCCTACTGGGGGTATATTTATTTTCCAAGCTGTGATCTTTGGAATGGTATAGAAATATAGCTCTTTTTATGAGGAGAGAAATGGAAGATTTTATTTTTGATAACTGCATATTAATTATACAGAAAAACCTGTTTAATTTTGGTACATTCATATATGTATATCATGTACTTTGATTATCCCCTCCTTTTTACACTCTCCCCACCCCTTTCTGCTTCTGTAATTATCTCCCTTAGTTTCCCGTCATCTATCTTTCTCTAATATTTTCAGATTCCACATATGAAAGAAAACGTGATATTTGACTTTCTAAGTCTGAATTATTTTGCTTAATATGATGATCTCCAGTTCCATCCATTTTCCTGAAAATGATATGATTTCACTGCACAGGAAATACAGCTCTTGAAGCTAGACTCGATTATCCTTATTGGCTGCCATACCTACAGAGCATAAGAGGAAAATTGGGATCTTTTGTGGTTTATATCTAAAATGTCTCCCAAAAGGTTCGTGTGTTCATAGGTGGGGTTTTTGGAAGGTGATTAGATCACAGGGCCACTAACCTCAGCAATGATGAATTCAGAGGTGAATGTGCTATCAGAAGATGGGGCCTAAGAGGAGGAAGTAGGTCACTGGGGGTGTTCCTCTGAGGGGAACATCTTTTTCTCTGGATCTTCTCTTGCTCTCTGTTTGCTGGTTGCCATAAGGTGAGCAGCTCCCCTCTGCCGTGCTCTTCTGCCATGACATTTCTGCCTTGAAGCCACTCAGTCATGGATTGAAACCTCTGAAATCATTGACCAAAATAAACTTTTCTGCCTTTAAATTATGTATGTCAGGGATTTTGTCCCAGCAACTTAGCATTTAATGCAGGATCCCACATTGCTCTCATGAATATAAGGAACCTCAGTAATGAACTAGTGCAACAAAATAGTAAAGAAGAATAGTTGCAGGTTGCCAATAAGATGACATAATATAATCAAGTTGGTTAATATTACAGAGGGAAGAAGTCTACCACCCACAGGAAAGCTCCAACCTGAAGCTAGGTTCCATAATCAAATTAGATCTTCTCTTAAATAGTCCATGTGCTTTCCAGGCTCCCTGATTCTGCCATATCTGTCTTGAGTCACTTGTACTAACTTAGTGTAATAAGCAGATTTTTAGGAACACCAATGTGGCAAGGATTACTGTGGAAGACTGGAAAAGTTAAAATCTTCTTAGCTTTTATATTGCCATCTGCCAAATAAAGATTACATCACCAGTCCCAAACAAAAGGCAGTTTGGCATATCAGAAAAGAGTACAGGCTCTGAGGTCAGACTATGAAAATGCAGGGCAGTGATTGAATCTCCTTGAGCTTCAGCCTCTTCATTTTGAACATAAGGAGAATTACACTAGTCTTACAGCATATGAGCACAAGCTCCAATTGCACTGGTAAAGCTGTCCAGCCAAGTGGCCAACCAAGTACACACACTCAACTAATCATCATCAGCGTCTTTTCCTTTGCTCCTCCGAATGCCTTGCTTGGAGAGAGTCTGGGTATACCGTCATTGTAATTGGAAGCAGAGTAATAGGAAGTTATTGACATATGCAGCATAATAAAAGATGCACTTAGAGTAGCAATGGATTAGCTATGACAATAATAACCTGTATATGAGTATTAATTCCAAGAAATGGAAAAAAAAAAGAGAAAACTTGGGCTAAATTGTAAAAAAGAGGCATGCTTAGTAAGGAGAAAACATACTCTTCTCCATCACCACTCTCCACGTACCAATTATTTTCCTCAAGGATTAGACAAGGGATGTAAAGCTGGAGTTCTTTGTAAGGAAGGCTAGAGTCTCCTTGTTTCTTTTCTTAAAACAAATCTATAGCTGAAATTTGTATGAGAGACTTCACGAGCTGTAATTGTAATTTCAAGAATCACTATACCAAGAGCCCTTGAAACCACTAATGGAGAGAAATCTGGGTCTTTTTTGTATATTCTGCTATTTCCTTTCAGATCATTAAAGTTCCTTGTAGGAATGGCAAGCAGTTGTTCAGATTCGAGTAGCAGTGGTCCTGGACCAGAGAGTAGAAAACCTTCCTCTCTATGCAGCCCGGCTAGAACCAGTCAGGTGAGAAAGGAATCTTTCCCCAACAAGCACTTTGAACTGCCTATGCTAGACCTGATTAATTCAGAAGAGCAGAGCCCTGGAAAATGCTTTTCATTCCAGTTAAGCTCTTTCTGGCTCTGGCTCTTCTCCTTTCTCAATTCAAGGAGTCTAAAGATGCATTCTCTGAAGCATCCTGGTCTCTTTCATACAGAGAGGAATATTCAGTCCCACAAAAGGAATGCAGAAATGATTCCTTCTAGATGGCATTTGACTCAAGGGATTTCTGTATTTCAGCATCCTCAGAAAGTGAGGACAATTCTGATTTCTGTGTCACTGGAGAAAAATTGGGGCTGACAGCCATTAGCCATGGGAAATTGGAATAACAACATCAAAAGAAACCTTAGAAACATGTCTGCGGCAACATCATTTTCCATCTGTATATTTCTCCTAGACTAATCTCTCTCTAAGTCACCCAGTTTGAATGATACTATGGCCTTGGTGCTGAGCAAAGCACATTGATTTCATCAGTTCTGTGCTCTGTGTTCCTCTTGTGGGGGGGTAAGACTGGAAAATGATGGTGGGGATAGTAAATTTTTGTTATTTATTGGCAAGACTTCTATGCCCTTTGCTAAAAGCTCGTATTGGGAGAAGCCAGCAGCAAGGAGGAAAGTATTTCTTTAGCATAGTTGTCATTTTTCAGTGAATGGAATGTAGTTAAAAAGGTCATAAATGCTACCTCTATCTATTCACAGAGTAGTATCATCACAAGTACCAATATTTCATATTGAAGGTAAAATCAATTAATCCTTCGAAATTTCCTGTTTTCAAGTAAGTGGCTACCATGGGGCTACCTTTCAGAGCTGTACTAATTGTAGTGTTGGAAATCTTTAGGGGCTCATTTAAAAATTAGCATCTTAAGGATCAAAAGTAGTGGCACATGCTTCCCAAATTATTGAAAGCTGTTTTCATGTCTGGCTATAAAAATACAAATCGACCTTTTTCACTCTGTGTTGGTTCAGAGAGCAGCTGTTTATGATATAAAAAAATATATCATGGCTGGCTGGTTTACAGCATCTACTATAAATATGGGGTTACTTTATGCATCTGAAGAAAATCATGAATTGGATCAAGACAACTTAGAGGAAAAAGCAGGAGTTTCAATTCGAGTGAGTGTCACAAAACATGGACCAGGTGGAAGATTTGAGCCCTGTCTGCTTTTCTGGCAAAACCCCTCTCCGTCTCCACTATTGCTTCCCCTGAACTTGTGGGATTCCCCAGAACCATAATCTTCACTGAAGAATTCACCTTCTCCAATATATTTTGGGGACTGTGGGAAAATGAGGAGCCAGTGTCCTATAGCAAAGAACTGATCTTATGGAATTTCTATGCAAACAAAACAGTCACCTGAGATATTATTTAGCACAAAGTTCCTTCACATCAGGAAACATCACGTCAGAATTCCCAAAGCAATGTGAAATCAATTCCAGTGTCAGAAAAAAGTCACTATAAAATAAGCCTCTTCAAATAAAAAAAAAAAATAAGCCTCTTCATTTCAGGACCTTAGACTGTTTGTGTATTAGGATAAAGTTTGATTCCCTATAACTCAACTGTACTGGCTTTGTAGTGATTTCTCCAGCTCCATGTATATAATGTTTTATTTATGTTTGGTCAACCCAACTTTGGCCTGCAGCAACCTCTGTTACATAAGGAACTACAAGATAATTTAGTACATAACAAACTGAAAATCTAGCTTAGAAATTTGCCTTTGTAACAAATAGCTGAGTCTCAGCCAGTTGCAGCAGCCAAGGTTCAGTCATCATAGACAGCCAAATGTTCAAACCAAGTCCAAATAAGACAAATATATTTATCTATCTTTATACCTCACTTCTGTTTTTTGTATGTTACTTCCTTTTCTCTGGCTATGCATATAACCTGCACATATGGTGGGGCAGTGCACGCTGAACCATTTTTGGTTCAGACTGCTGCCCAGTACTACAATCACAAATAAAATCTAATTAAGACCCCCCAAACCAGATTTGTTGTAATTTTGTCACTTAACATTTATATCCTGCCTTGTTCCATAAAAGATTTGAGGCAGTTTACAAAAAATAGAATGCACATGATATCAAAAAATAAAAGTAAAAAAATGGAGAGAATCAGATAAGGAAAAAAGGCTAGAGAATTACACAACAAGAAACCAAATTCAAACCAGAAACCGATTTCATATAGTCTGATAGAGTCCTCATACAGAACAGAATGTAACGTAGTGGATGACATCCTTGACAATTTTCCTATTATTGGTAAAAGAATACATTTCCTCCAGTGTTTTTAACAATGATAACGAGTGCAGGCAGAAAGTACAAGGCTGAAGTGCTGTTCAGTAAAAAGGAATTCTACAAGAGGACAAATGATGAAATACAAACAACTCTAAAAAGTTTTAACTCTAAGCTTTTCAGAAGTACACTTGTACATATGCATCTCTGTGGGAGACGAGCAGATCGGGTTGTGTGGTGTGAAGCCACAGATCAAGCACGGCACATCATCTTGAGGTGTTAAATTTACTGGAAGATGGAGGTGATAGGAGAGAAGGCAAATAAACAGCTAGTCCATAATTTCAACACACGCATGCATAGATCAGCAGCTTTGCCATCACCTGGGGGCTTCTTAGAAATTCAGAATTTCAGCTTCATCCAGAGACCTGCAGAATTGGAACCTGCATTCTAACAAGATCCCCAGGTGATTCATACACATAAAGGCTTGGGAAGATCCCATTCAGTCCCTTGTTTTTTTTACTCAGGTATATAGTTCCAGTATGGAGTGAAATGTAAAGTACAACTTCCAAAGATAATATGACAAACTCAAGAGAAAATTCTCACTGCCGATCAGAAGTTTAGGGCTGGCCCTGTGGACAGGTGGGGAGACTGAGAGCTCACGCTCTTCTGTCTTCAGAGTGAGGATGAGAATGTTGCAGAATCATGGCTCTGACTTGCTGAAAAAGAAAACAGAAACTATTCAAGTATTTAAAGACAGCTCTGAAGTCTTAATCTTCTTGCCAAGTTTTTTGCCTTTCTTTTGTTTTTTTTAAAAAAGGTTTAGTTAATGTGACATACTCCTTGGCTTCACCCATGTTCCATATCTGAAGGTTACTGACAATGACGGTCTGAAACACCCACTCTCTGAAAACAAAAGGTGCTGATTTATAGCATTTGCCAATTACAGTGGTGTAAATACACTCCAAGCACAATCCACAATAGGCTGCCAAGAACGTAAAAACCAGTTTACAAAATATCTACATCAGTAACAATCTAGCAAGTGAGTATCAGCTGGCTCCAGCAGATCATAGTTTCCAGGCCCTTTTCCATTCTAGCTGCCTGTCTCAGATCCATTGCAGTTTGTCAGCCTGCCCTGATCTAAGTACAATAACCCAGACAGTCTGGCAGGTACCAAATACAATTGAATTAGCCTTCCCATTATACTGTAGTTAATGTAGTTCAAAATCACATTTGATACATGGGGGCCATGCACCTTTGGCTCATGACAGGTTGATAGTAAATTAAAGGCGGTAACACTCCTCCAACCAGTATGCTGTTAATCCATGCCATTTTCATACTGTGCTTGCATAGTTTAACTTTAAACAAAATACATGCATTTACATGCATCTGTATTGCATTTAATCTTGTTCACATTAACCCTTCCTTCTAGTTTGTTGAGAACCTCCTGAATTTTGTCTGCCATTGGCCATGGAAGCTATCTCTATCCTGCGACTTCTACAAACTTACTGAGGTTTTATCGCAAAAGTGTTTAGTCTTTGATAAAAAGTAGCATAAGACAGGCTTAAATGCAAGGCCCTTACAACATTATTAGAGATTTGCCTCACGGTTGAGAGTCAAGATCAGACACGAATCCATGTATCTATTCTATCATCCGAACCATATTTTTGCTTCTCATCCACAAAAATATCATGTTAGTCCTGAAATAGTTTGCTGAGATGCAGAGACACTGTGTCTAAAACATCCTTCTTATGGGCAGTTTTAGTAACACTATCTGAAAAGGGAAAGGGAGATTGAGTATGATTTTTAATGGAAATCATATGAATTTCTTAATAATCACAACTTTCCATTTTAGGTGCCTCCAAATAAACCATTTAATATTGCACTTATAATTTTTTCAAGGAGCAATATCCAGATCAGTGGATTGGTACTATAGTGTTTTGACTCACAATTGGAAATTTTCACCAAAGCAGGAAATTAAGTAAACTGGGAAAGGCTACTACTTGGCATTAAACTGTAACTGGGATGGATGTGCAATTGGAGATAATTTGAGTAATTGGGAGAAGCTTTGACCAGTAGGGAAAACATGGTGTGTGGAGAGTATAATTCTACACAATGCTTTGGTGATAGCAATGAGTGTCATGGAAGTCTCTCAAGAGTTATGAGGGGCTAGAATGGGCAGGCAAGTGGTGCCCAGAAAGAGGCTTTGTATAATGACAAATGAGGAGAGCGGGGACTGACGTATGAGGGTATTCTGTCAGCAAGTTGCAGCTTGAGACCAAGAACAGACTCCAGTACTTACATTGTGCATACCTAATACAAGAAAAGGCCTGGGTCCCAAAACTGGATTACAAAGTCAGAACCGGGTTGGTTAACAGGAGTATATGATGGTAGACTCCCAGTGCACTGACCTGGGACCTCCTTGACTGAAGTCACCTTTGTTCTGCAGCCTGACTTGGGCTGAACATTTTAGTGGGCATAAGATTATTCCAAGCTGTGAGAACAAGGCAGATGAAAATACAGAAAACTAGGCAGATACTGAATTCTTTAACTTTTTAACCTGTGAACAATACAGTTCCATGGCAATTCAAAGTCAGACTCCTGAGTAACATGAGTTAGTTCCAGTCCTGGCTCTTCTACCTACTAGCTATATATCTTAAACAAGTTCTTAAATTCTCTGTGCCGCCATTTCCACATTTAAAGAGTGAAGTTTTAGTAGAACTCTCACAAAGCTGTTATGAGGAATCAATTAGTCCAATTACATAAAACACTCAGAACCAGTGTGTGCACCTAGTAAGTATCTTTTTCCTATTAATATCAGTTGCCTTTTCCAGTTGGAAAATCGAGACGTGCCAATCCTTCAGCGTCTCTTCCCTTTTCCATAATTTTCCTGGTAACCAATCTCTGTCTTGTTATCTCATCTGCATGTCTTTTCAGTGACTTCAAATGTCATTTTTCCAGACTTGGAGACTTTAACTCATTCAAAGTGGCTAGAGATTTCTAAAATGTTCTTTAGTATTTCTTTATTTCCTTTATAACTAGATGAGGGTCTTATATCAGATCACTGTTGAAGTCTCACATAAGAACCTGTCTTTACTCTTGTTCCTGGTTGAAGATGACTTTTGTTAAGGAAAACATAGAAGCAAAATAAAAGTGATATGAGACAGGTAGACAATAAAATATCCTGCAAAAAAGCAAATCTTCTTGAAGTAGTGGTAAGTGCCTTTAGGGGTGATTAAAAGATCTGCTTGCTCATCTTGCTTTCTGCCTCAGCAGTTCCAGTGTGCCAAATGGCTTAACTGTTCTGGTTCTTGAGTCCTTGTCTGTCAGAAAGAGGTACTGGACAAGATATTCTCCATGCCTGCACTGCCCAATATGCTAGTCATTAGCCACATGTGGCTACTGAGTGTGTTTGAAATGTAGATATTCTTAACTGAGATGTGCTGTAAATGTAAAATACACACCAAATTTTGCAACTTTAGGGCCAGGAAGAATATAAAATCTCTCATGAATATTTTATATTGATTGTCTATCCAAATAAAAATATCTTGTATATGTTGTATCAAATAAAATGTTATTACAGTTAGATTCACTTGTTTCTTTTCACTTCTTTAATTGTGGCTACCAGAAAATTTTAAATTGCACATATGCCTTGCGTTATATTTCCATTGTATGACACTGTTCTATGGGCACTCTCTGCTCCAAAAAATATTATTCAATGATATTCTGATTGTTTTGACTTGGTGATATTTTCCAAAGTCTGAGATGGAAGTCAATGGGATGGATATGGCAAAATTTCTCGTGGCATTCTTGAATGATATTTTTCCTTTTTTCTAGACCCAGTTGGTGAGAATGGCCTAGTTTCTGAAATAATCCCATGCATATTATCTGACCATAGTGCAGTGAAAGTGGAAATTAATGGCAAAAGAAACTGCAAAAACTCCATAAACACATGGAAATAAAATAACACCATCCCAAACAACCAGAGTCACGGGTGAAGTTAAAGAAGAAATTGAATAATATCTACAATTAAATAAAAATGCAGATACAACATATGAGAACCTGTGGGATGCAATGAAAACAGTCCTAAGAGGGAAAATTATAGTGGTCAATTCTCACATGAGGAAAACAGAACAAACACAAATAAACAATGTAATGTTACATCTCAAGCTTCTAGAAAAAGAAGGGCAAGTCAAACCCACAGCCTATACAAAGGAGGAAATTATAAAGATCAGAGCAGAGATTAATGCAGTTGAAACTAAGAAAACAATACAAAGAAGTAATGAATTGAAGAGTTGGCTTTTTGAAAGAAAAAATAAAATTGATAAACTCTAGCCAACATTCAAAAAAAAGTAAAGAAAAAATCAAATTCATGCAATGAGGAATTAAAAGGGTAAAATCACTACAGATCCTGTGTAAATTCAGAAGATCATCAATACCTACTTCAAAAACTTTACTCGCATAGGATGGCAAACAAACAAGAAATGGACAGACTCCCAAATCCATATCAATTACCAAAGCTGAATCAAGAAGATATAAAAATTCTGAGTAACCCAATATCAGTTAATGAAATTTAAAACATAACTAAAAACTTATGAATAAAAATCCCAGGTCCTGATGGATTTGCTGTTGAATTCTACAAGAATTTTAGTGAAGATTTAATGTCCATGCTTCTTAAACTCTTATGAAATTGGAAGGGAAACAGTACTCCCTAATTTATTCCTAGAGGCAAGTATTACCCTGAGAGAGAGAAAGTATTACCAGTGAAAGACCCAACCAAAAAAAAGAACTACAGACCAATTTCCTAAATGAACATAAATGCAAAAATCCTCAATAAGTTACTATTAAACAGAATGCAGCAAATCATCAAGAAGATTATACATCATGACCAAGTGGCTTTCATCCCAGGAATGCAAAGATTGTTCAATGTACACAAATCAATAAATGTAATATACTATATCAACAGAGCCAAAGACAAAACTCACACGATCATTTCAATAGATGCCAAAAGGGGCTCGGGATTTAGCTCAGTGGCACAGCACCTGCCTGGAAAGCGCAAGGTTGTGATTTCAATTCCTGACACCAGAAAAAAAAAATAGATGCCAAAAAAGGTTTTGATAAAGTCCAATATTCATTTATGATAAAAACTCTAAAGAAAATTAGAATAGATTGTCTTTATCTCAGTCTTATAAAAGCCATCTGTGACAAACCAACAGCCAACATCATACTGAGTGGACAAAAACTGAAAGCTTTTACTCTAAAATCAGAAACAAGACAAGGATGTCCACTATCACCATTCATAGTCCATATACTTCTGGAAACATTAGCCAGAGCAATTAGACATGAGAGAGAAATAAAAGGAATAAGTATAGTAAAGAAATAATTTAAATTATCATTATTCACAGATGACATGATACTCTACATAGAAGACCCCAAAAACTCCACCAAAAGACTTCTAGATTCAATAACCAAATTCAGTAGCATAGCCAGATACAAAGTCAACACTCAAAAATCAATAGGATTCCTGTACACAAATAATAAACTCACTGAGAATTTCCTAATTCACAATAGCATCCCCCCAAATGAAATATTTAGGAGTCAATTTAACAAAGGAAGCAAAAGATATATATATATACATATATATAGAAAATTACAGTACTCTGAAAAAGGAGATCAAATAGGATATCAGAAAATGGCCATACTGCCAAAATTGTTATGCAGATTTAACACAATCCCAATCAAATTATCATTATCTCATGGAACTAGAGAAAATATTCCTAAAATTTATTTGGAAACACAAGAGACATACAATAGCAAAGGCAATCCTGGGCAACAAAGACAAAGCAGGAGGGATCATAATCCCTGATTTGAAATTATACTACAAAGTTACTGTGATAAAATCAGTGTAGTACTGGCACAAAAACAGAATTGAGGATCAGTGGAACAGATTAGAAGATGCAGACACAACTACAAACACACTCAGCCACCTTATCTTTGACAAAGGGACAAACATGCTCACTAGAAAAAAGACAACCATTTTAATAAATGGTGCTGGAAAAACTGACTCCACATGCCAAAGACTAAAGCTAGACCCATGTCTATCACCATGCACTAAGGTAAAGTCAAAATGGATCAAAGATCTAAATATTATAACAGAAACAATATATCTACTGGAAGAGAAAGTAAGTATAAATCTTGAAGACACAGGTGTAAGAAACGAGTTCATGAACAAAACCCAGACTACATGGGAAATACTACAAAGAATCAAAAATTGGGATCTCATCATATTAAAAAGCTTTTGTACCTCAAAAGAAATTATCAACAGTGAAAAGACAACCCAGAGTGGGAAAAAATTTTAGCCTATCTTCCTCCAGACAAAGGACTTATATTTAGAACATATAAAGAATTGAAAAAAAATCAGACGCCCCAAATTCAAAGATCCAATCAAAAAATGGGCATCTGAGATGAATAGGCACTTCTCAAATGAAGAAATACAAATAGCAAAGAAATATAGCATGTGTGTATGTGTGTGTTTCAGAGAGAGACAGACAGAGAAATACAGAGAAAGAGACAGAGAACGAACTGTATTTTTAAAAGCACTAAAAATAAAATTCAAAATATACCAGGAAAGTACTCAAGTAATAAACACTGGCACAAACCTGAATACTCAGAGGGTTAGCCTAGTGTCTATGATTTATAATCCCAAAGTCCTAATACTATACATTAAAATGAGAAATCTCACATTCAGTTTACCTGCCAGGTGTCACAGGAGCTAAGTCTTTGAGTTCATTATTGACACTATGGATATGAAAACAAGATGATATACTTCTGGAGTCTTAATCAATGATTTATCCTTAATTTTATAGATCCAGATCATGATAAAGTAGGACTATGTTACAGACAAGTTACATTTCCAAAAAGAGAGAAATGAAAAGAAAAACATAAGTGCAGATTTTCTTTCTTTAAAAACTACTTTAAAAATATTCTACAATGAACCTATAGGTTTCTATTAAATTGCCATCTTGACAACCAAAATTTATGCATCTAAATGTATAACAGACATTACATACTATTTTGGAATATTTTCACCCTTTTAGCTATGAATGATGAGTGTGCAGGGAGAGATAATGCCACAGCAGCCAGTAATATATAGGTTTGGGTCATAAAATAAAAAATCAAAACAATTTCTTTGTTTCTCCAAATAGAAGGCATTTTGTTTTGATTCTGTGTTGGGGGTGAAAGTTAAAATGGGGAAAGCAATAGAAATAGAAAGCAAGGACCCTACAGACGAACTTTTTCTACTTGAAAATGTTGCCTTGAGCTACATGAGGTCTTACACATAAAATAAAATGGTTACACTCTTTTAATTGACATAGACTTGGCTAAGCTTCTTCTGCTTTCTGGGACTCAGATTCAATAAAAGCTTCCTAAGGAGCTGCAATCTTCTGAACATTAGCCACATAAAATGTCAACCACGCTTGCCAACTTGCTGAGCTCACGCACGGAGGGCCATTTGCTAGAGGTCACAGCATGCGCATCAGATCAGCAAGTGCCCTGGGTAAAAGAAATTCTAGGTCGTGTTTATCCTTTGAGAACTGTTCGCCTTACATTATTTGCACGGATGGCTATCTTTATTATAAAATCTGTTTTTGTTTGCTTTCTAGAATCACTTACTTCACCACCAATGACAAATATTACATAAAGCATTTTATGCGGGTAGGCTATCATTCTAGGAGCTGAACTATAAAGAGAAAGAGACATAGTCCCAGCATTCGAGAAGTGTATATTGTAGTTCAGGAGGGAATCAATCAAGAGCCAAAAATATAAATAGTAATATAAGTTGGAGGTGCAAACTTGCATCTCAGTAGGATTTAAATGTGTGTGGTATGACCATTCCAGCTGTGTAAGCCCACAGGAAGCCTATTTACCGGAATATTGAACAGCGGCTTTAAAAAATATCCTTCCATAATAGAATTTTTTTAAAAAAAAGTCCAGGATTAACATGCTATCACTAGTCACAAAGCATAAGGAAATAATGTTCTGAGTAAAACCCAACAGTTATACTCTTTGTTTTCCAGCCCTAAGAAAGCATCACTTGGATTCTAGGAAGAAAGCAAGCTGTAGGTAAACATTTACTAAAACCCAGTAAAACATTCCAGAAGCAACACACTTTGAGACCCTTCTAGTAATGGAAACTGTGGTAGCCATCACTGCTGTTCTCCAAATATTTTCTGCTCTCTAACTTTCTGGATCTATAAATTGGATTGCATTTGTTGGTGCCCTTGAATTTAGACGATCCTGGGAACGAGCACTGGCATGTGGACAGATATATCTAGTGATACAAAGTTTGAAGATCTATGATTCTCATGTGAACACCCACTAAAAGCATCCACCAAAGAGAAAACACTGAAAAACCAGCTTGAAAAAATGAATTGGCCAGTTGATCTCAGTTACCTCTTGTCATCAGCCACCACAGAACTAGCATGACAGAAATAATGGAGTATCTACGGTGGTAGAGATGGAGGTAAAGCCTGGGACCAATGATAATCTTTTACTTCCATCTGTCAGCAACATAGATGGATGGTGAGCTTCCAATATGTTGCTTTTCCTTGAGGAGACTGATTGGCCACTTCAGAGTAGTTGACTTCACTAAGTCCCTCCCACCCAAGAAAATCCAGCAATTTGTTCTAATAGGAACAGATGCTTATTCCCATTGTGAGTTTGCCTTTTTTGCCTGCAGAGCCTCAGTGTGGTCCACTCTGTAAAAACTTACAAAGTATTTGGTCTACAAGGATGGAATTGTGTATAACATAGTGTATGACTAGAATGCTTCATTTCACAGCCCAAGAGGTAAGGGAGTAAGCCAATGATCATGGGCTCCACTGGTTGTGTTATATATCTCATTGTCCAGAATGCAACTTGCCATCACAAAGCAGTGGAATTGCCTTCTGAAGGCACAGAAGAAATGCCAGCTCAAAGGCAAGACTCCACAAGGCTTAAGTGCCAGACTCCAGGACTCGGTATACATACTGAATCAGAGACTTCTACAATACGTAGGTCTATGAGCCAAAAAGATGAAGTAGGTCATTTCCATTATTCCCAGTGAGCTACTAGGTGGGGTTTATGCTTCCTGTGATGGTTGATTGTGTTAACTCTAGTAAGAGAAGCTCAACTAAATTGGCTCACAATTCCACACCCTAGGGTACCTTGTCACCTGGACTGTATGAAGGAGAAATAAAGGACAGATTCTGCTTCTGTTTCTTTGGAGGAGCTTCAGTCTTCACCTTCACCTTGGACGTCATCTCCTGGTTTGCAGTGCAGACCCTTCAGTTTTCAGTGCAGAACCTTCAGCCTTCTGACACAGACTCTTCAGCCTCCCATTACAGATCCATTGGCCTCCTGATATGGACTCACAGGGACACTGTGGTGAGCTCCACACTTTCGACTGAGTCCTTTGGTCTCCAGTGTGCAGACAGACCCTCTGTGGTCTTCCCTATCTAACTCTTTGGGTGGTCATTATAAGCCAATCTTGTAAATTTATATATAATTGTATATCTTGTATTATATCTGTTTCTCTAGTAAACACTGAATAATACACTTCCTATCCCCTCAACTTTAGGCTCTGCAGGATTAGGATACCCCAAAGGGGTGCACTTTTGATTCTTTGCAGAGACACAGAAAGCTGCAGTTGCTACCCACACATTTTTTGTTCCTTGTGTCCTGGGTCCAGCAGGGAAATAGAAGAGTCAGCAGCTTACAGGGTAATTGACAGCAAACAGCAGGAGAGAGGAGGGCTACTTCTGCACAGTGGAGCAGAGAGAAACACATTGGAACCCAGATGATTCATTTGAACACCTCATGATACTCTCTTGCCCAATTGTGACTGTGAGTAGACAAAATGCATGCATCAACCTCAGCCTGAGAAGGGAATAATTACTGGGATTTAGGCTCCTCAGCAATGACGTTTTGGGTCATATCACTGGACAAGACACTTAGGCCAGCAGAGGCAGTACTGAGGGTGATAAAGACACTACTTATCAAAAATTATGGGTTCAGGTGGAGTAGTTCATAAAGAGAAGACTATACATATAATAGGATATACATATACATATATAAGGAAAAACAATAAACCAATACTCTGTGTTTACATTTGAAAAAGTTAGAAAAAAGAACAATAGATCAAATCCAGAGAAAGTAAAAGGAAGGAAATGATAAAGATGAAAACAGAAATCAGAACAGAGAAACTAACAGAAGAAAATCAAGGAAGCCAAAAGTTAGGTCATTGTAAAGACTATAAAATTGATAAAATAGAAGATATCAAGAGCTTTCTAAGTGCAGAGCCCTGAGTAAAACATTAAAGTCTAGAAGGGATGCAAAGGTGACAAAAGGGAGTGCACTACATGCCAAGTAAGGCCCAAACTAATAATCTGTCAGTGCATGCTAGCTGCTAACCTGTGTGGGCAGTTCGGGTGTGGCACTGTGTGATCAGCCAAGCTCCAGGTACTAAGTTTTTTTGTTTTTTTTTTTTTTTTTTGGTTTTTCTCCGGTACCAGGAACCGAACTCACGACCTTGCACTTGCCAGGCAGGCGCTTTTGCCGCTGAGCTAAATCCCCAGCCCCCAGGTACTAAGTTATGAATAGGATGCCAGCAGCCATCACGGGATCCACTCCTCAGCTAATTTTCCATCTCATGGTTGAAGTAGAATCTGGGAAGGTATTTGGAGTAGGTTCCTTGCACACCTAAGCTTGAGATATTTCACACCCAACATTGGACGAAAACAATTCAGCTTGTGAGTATTAATAATGTTCATGTTTATGTCCTCCATGTATGGCAAAACTAGAACTGCTGCACTTTTATCTTCCTCTCCAGCTCCAAGACTGGAATAAAAAGAATCCACAGCATCACACTTAATGTATGCACCTCCCAGCCAATGGCTGTCTAGGCATGCAACAAGGACACATCGTGAGATGTGCATGCTCAGACTATATAATCATAGTGTGGTCATGTCCTGGAGTTTCAAGTAAATATGATAAGAAAGCAAACATTTTCAGATATCACAGTCTAAATCAAAGAGTAGGGCAGACTCCAGGCACATCATGTTGCACCTCTAGCTCCAGTTGACTCTGCCCCCAACCCCTATGAGATGGCCTTACCAGATCCAGATGTGCTGTGCAGACATGATAAAGTCCAGACCAAGAGAGGGCTTCTCTCCATATCTTCTTGCCAATCTTCTTGGCAGAACCTCCTCTTACTATCTCATTGGCTTGGCTTGGCAAAGATACTCTTGCTTAAATTAGTGTCTGATACAGGATTATCATGGTTAGTTCAAATCAATTTAAAAAATGTATTATATTAATGTGTAATATACCTCAAAATATGTGTGTAGCTTGATACATTTTTACAAACTAAGCCCACTCATATAACCAGCACTGGATAAAAGATTTTAGTTTTATCTAACGACTCTTTTGGCAGTGCAATGAAGCCTAGAGGCCCTTTTTAAGAGTGTTTTCAAACATTTAAAATAAACTATGTCAGACTGTAAATGAATACAGTTATTTGGAAATGATATTATTAGAATTTAATGTATCCACCCAGGTTAATAAAGATTAATTTGATCATTCAAAAAATTTGTGCTATAGTAGTATAGGTCTTTCAGTACTAATACATTCAATGATAAAATCTGGGGGCAGACATAATTACTATCATAATTCTCATTGCTCATGAGCATAAAAGGGTCTATTGAAGGTAAACTCTCAGGTCCTGCTAATACTACTGTGGCCTTTCTCTCTTAATCTTTGGTTCTCTTTTACTCAGTTTCTTATCCTTCCTCTTCACTTGTTCATGAACTATCAGAGGAAAGAAGTCATATTTACTTAGTTCCCTGTTGTATATCTGCATATAGCATGATGCCTAACGTGTAGTCAACATGTAATAATTATTGAATGAGTAAATGAATGAATAAATAAGTGAACAAATGAATATACACTTATAATTGAAAGGAGAGTGACATTTCAGTTAAACATTAGTAAAAAAAAAATAAGGAAGTATTTTTCTCTATCCAAAGTCATAGATCCCTTAAAGGAAGTTGTCTGTATGTTGAGGAGTTAAACATCGTCATCCTTTATAGTGTGTGAAAGAAATGGGAGCTTTTGGTCCTATACATTCACTTGCTTGCTCATTCACTCATTCATTCATTTACCCATTCAACAGTTAAATATGACTTCTCTCCTCTGATAGTTCATGAACAGGTGGAGAGGAGAGAGAAGAAAGTGAGCAAAAGAGAACCAAAGATCCAGAGAGAGCCACCTTGGCCATTTGAACTGGTATCCAGGGGACTGGTTCAAATCAAAGGATGAGCAAGTTACTAGCTGAGTCTGTTAAAGTAATTGCCAAGCATTTCTTTTGAGCAAGGCAGACTTTTCAGTGGGATCACTCTGAATCCCTGCTGAGACCAGTTCCTTAGACTGTACTCCCAAACAATGAAATCAGTACGTTTAGTGGTAGGAATCATGCATTTGTATTTTTTTAAAGCTTCCCAAGGTGCAACCAGGGTTACAAACCAGCAGACCAAGGGTCCCTACCTTCGTCTGCAAAGAGGCAGAGAGAAATATGTCTGCCTTTTCAGGCCAAACTGTGTCACAACCTCTCGACTCTGCCACTGTAACACAAACATAGCCATAGGCAGGATATAAACAAATGGAATAGTTGTTCCAGTACAACTTTATTTATGGACACTGAAGTGTGACTTTCATGTAGTTTTTACATGTCACAAAGTATTTGTCTTTTGATGTTTTGCAATCACTTAAACATTTTAAAACCCTTCATAGCTTACTGACCATATAAAAAACAAGAGGTGGGGAGATTTGGCCCAATGGTCATTGGTAATTGCTTCCTTCTGTTATAGTCAACATCTCAGGAGAGCAAAATGGAAAGCTTCCATCGCATCCTTGGTGAAATGTCAACTTGAAGATAAAGCACATTCCCATAGGAAACATGAGCATTTCTATCTTCATCCTGAATTTTTCTCTCTAAATTCAATTGTAATATTGCATACATGGCAAAAATTGTATCTCATTGCTTTTCAAAAACAAACAAGTGGACAAGACACACAAAAACAGGTTTTCAAAATAAGATTCTATAACCCTACGCAATATCCACCTTTAAATTGCCAATCCTGTGATCCACTTCACAGTTTCATCAACCTGGCAGAAACAATTGGATGGGGTTCGAAAGTGATGACTTGCCAAATGTCACTTGAGCCAGCAGGGGCTGGAAACAGCCTTGCTGACGAGGCTCCAGATTGGTGAGCGCGCACACAGCTATAACCAACCTGTTCTCAACCAAGTAATTACCTTCTCCTGGGGAGAGAGAGTGGTATTAAAAATTGAAGAAAGACAACGCACTATGGGGGCAGAGGAAGAGCAAGCCAGAGAAAAAAGAAGAAAGGGAAAGAGGAGAGGGCTGCAAAGGGAAATAAATTCTGCAAGATAAAAGAGAAGGTAGATAGGGAGAGTATCACTAAAATTCCATCTGGGAAAACCATCCAGGAAATGGAAGAGGAAACTAAAGGGCTGGCAGGTGAATACGGTGGATTTTAATGGCTTAATAATAGGGATGTTTGGTAACCAATGAGGTTAATGCACGAGTGGCATAAACCAGCAGGGGGTCTTGCAGGGGACTCTATGCACAGATTAATTGAAGGACATTTAATACAGGATAATGGCAGAAAGATAGGGCTGCGGCTGAATCCACTTCCCTTCACTCACAAAGGATGAGCTGGCAGAATTTAATAGCTTGGCACTGTCATTTAAGAGGAGCAGCAGTATTGATTGAAATAATGTCTTCTTTTTAATGTGGGAACCAACCAAGGGAAGTAAGCAAGAAAGAACGGAAGGAAATGAGGGAGGGAAGTAGGAAAGGAGGAGGGAAGTTAATAAATGAAGTTAATGAGAGACCCTGTGGCTGTGATTTCAGGGTTAGGGAGCTATTATCTGCCATTCATTAGAAAATGCCCTGTTAATGCAGTTGATCACTAGGCTGGCTTCTCAAACTTTGATGTGCAAACAAATCACCCTGGGAGCTCATTAAAAGACAGACTTCTATTCAGTAAGGTTAGGGTTAGGTCCACAATTTTGTATTTCTAGCAAACTTCCTGTTGATGTTATGCTGCTGGCCCAAAACCCACACTTTGAGTACATGGCTCTGTAAACATAAGCTGTCCCAGTACAGTATCCGCTAGCCACATGCAGATATTGAGCACTTGAAATATGAGATAAGATGTTTTGTAGATTTTTAAGGCATAAAAAAATCTAAAATACTTCATTAATAACTCTTACATTGATTGCACATGGTAATGACAATATTAAGGCTATATTGGGTTAAATAAAATATATTATTACAATTAATTTTACCTGTTTCTTTCAATTTCTAAGATGCACATACTAGAAAATGTAAACTGAAATATGGGCTAATGTTGTTATTGTACATCATAGCTCTAGGCATTTCAGAATTAAAACTGTCCTGAGAGCTTGCATAGTCAACCCACGAGCAATAGGCAATAAAACTCTCCCCATTTCCCTTTCCTTGTCTCTGCCCTGTTTGCAGATCCTACTTGCCCAGTTTTCACCAGGATAATGAAAGGAAGTCTCAGGTGTTTTAAGAAAGATGTCTGTGAACTCATTGCTCCACACTAACTCGCTTTTCATACAAGCATTTACTTCAGTGCAGCCCCTGGCTCAGTCACTGAACTAAGACTGGTGAGAGAAAGGCATAGATGCTACCCTTAAACTTAAGCTCATAGTCAAGAGGGGCAGAGCAGAGATATATGCTGTAACAATATACAAGGGACCAGAAGATTATATGATCTAAGCCACTCCTGTCAGCCATAATGTCCTCATCTACGTATTAGCAAATAAGCAAGTGTCTCACACCAATCCGTGCCTAAGCTTCTGTATTTGTTTAATAGGAATAATAGTACTGACCTACCTCATAGCATTGGCATGAAAGGCAAATGAGTTCAATGTTTGACACACAGTAAGCTCCATATACTATCTAAATAAATAGATTTGATTTGGTCATTGTCAATCTGTCGATAAATGGTTTTAGGCATAAATACCTAAATATAATTATGATCCCATCCCATCTCAGTGACTTTCTGAAATTTAGAACTAAGAAGATGCTACAAATAATTTAAATCAATAGAGAAATTGTAGTTGATTAAAACAATCAAATACTATACAGAAATGAAAAATAAAAGATTGCGATGCACAAAACCATGCATGCATTTCATAGACCTAGCACTGAACAAAAGAAGCCCCCAAAAAAGTATATGTTCTGTAATTCTAATTATATAAATTTCAAAAATATCCAAAACTACTCTATGACAAAGGCATAGCTTTACTTTTTTATCTCATCTGTTTTGTCTTGTTGAGACAGGGTCTTTCTATGTAGTCCAGGCTGACCTCGAACTCGTTATGTAGCATGGCTGGCATCAAATTTGTCATCCTCTTCCTCAGCTCCCAAGCAGCTGGGATTACAGTGTGTGCCACTGTGCCTGGTTTCTTGTCTTTACTTTTGAGGTGATGATGATTGGGGAGGTATGAAATAAGTTTCTTGCCTCTAGTAATGCATACCTTACTGGATACATAGGTATGTTCACTGTGTTAAAATTCACTGAGCTAAAATTTCTTTCTGAAATTTCTATGCTTTGTGATATGGACATATATTATTCCACAATTTAAACAAAAGGAAAGGGAAGCTGCAAAATTCTTCCTAATGAGTTTCAGGTGGAAAAATCCAGCCATGAGCACTGGGTCCAAAGATGTCAAAAACTACTTAATGATGAGAGGTCAAACTGAATAGTTTTATTAAATTATGAGATTCCCTTTGCTTCTGATCCAAATCTTTTGATCTCTGCCTCAGAATGAAATCCTTCCTAGAGTAAGGAAAATAGAAGAGGGAGGTAAGAAGATTAGAGTAAATGCGGAAAACCAAAATATAGTAGAGACCCTGTTACAGCTTGTATCTAGATGTCCCCCAATGTCTCATGGGCTCATAAGTGGGGCTTTTAGGAGTTGATGGGATCTAGGATGTGGGATACTGAGGTTAAGGGTATGTGGCACTGGATTAGTCCACTGATCGGTATTTTATAGTTCTGAGTGTGAATAATGGAAAGCCCTGCCCTGGGAGCTGATGGCACCATCCCAAAGGCTTTTAGCCTGGATGGGACAAAAGGGAAAGGAAGGCTTCCTGCTTGCTGCTGCCTCCTGCCTGCTCTGTCATGCACTGTTTGTCCTCTGCAATGTCCCTCTATCATGCTACCTTGCCTTGGAGCCAACCAACTATGGGCTGAAACGTGTACAAACTGTGAGCTGAAATAAAACTTTCCTCCTTTAACTTACGTATGTCAGGTATTTTGTCTCAGCAAAGAGAAAAGTAACTAAGAAAGACCCTGAAGAGCACTAAAAGCCCCCAGAAATGTGTGAAGAGCAGTCTACACAGCTCAGGAAATAGAAAGTAAGTGAAGAGGGAAATACTGGCCAAGTGCTCTACTTCAGACCTCTTTTTGAAGCTGAGCTTTCTTCTTCCCTAAGATTTTCCCAAACATCCTCATACCTTGGAGCTCTACCTGCAGAGGTCTTTCAGCTCACCCGTGGCACTATTTGCAAATACTTTCCTCATCGAATTTTTAGAAAACACTAGGTGTATTGCAAGAAGATGGCAATATCTCATGCTATTTTGAATCTTGTAGTCAAATGGACAGATTTCGAGCAGTAGACCTCAGAGAATACACAAAGGACATAGAAAAAGAACCCAGAACTGAGAATTGTCTTGTTCACAGGTGCAGAAAAATTGTCAAATGCACAAAAGGCATATGTGTTGAGAAAGGAGTATCCATGATTATCTTACGTTGCCCTATAAATGATGTGCTAAGTTTAATAATTATATTATCTTAATAGTCACATATTAACACAAAAATTATTTTCTAATGGCCATGACAATTCAACTAAGCAACAGATTGCTATTATTTTAAATATTCTGTGGCGTGTGGATAACAAAGCATCTAAGATTTCAAAAAGGTGGAGAAATTGAGTGGTTGTTGCAGCCCAGCCAAGTGTGAGTACCTGTTTGGCCACAGATATTCTGATTATAAAATGAGGAAGAGAAAGAATAGAGAGCTCTGGACCTTATAATGTTTAAGATCCCAGCCTTAGTCTATTTTGTGCTGCTACAGCAGAATACCACAGACTGGGAGACTGATACAGAACAGAGATTTATTTCTTACAGTTCTGGAAGCTGGAAAGGCCAAGATCCAGGTGTCTGTGTGTGGCAAGGGCCATCTTCCTGCATCGTCCCATGGTGGAAAGCTGAAGGGCAAGAGAGCCTGTGTGAGAGAGAGGGAACACAGAGGGCCAAACTCCCTGTTACAAGAAGCCCACTTCCATAGCAGTGACATTAATCCATCATGAAGACTCTGGCTACCTCTTACGGATCCCATCTCTCAATACTGCTGAGAAGTAAACTTCCAACATATGAGATTTGGAGGACACATGAAAGCCAGAGCAGTCCCTCTGAAGTTTCCTGTTTCATTCCAAGGAAACTAAATCCCCTTCCTCTCACCACTTCCAAATGCCAGCACTTGCATTTCTTTGTCTGAGGGATAGATTCAGCCACCGAAGCCGGATTTACCTTGCCTGTGTGGCAACCCAGAAGTGCCAGGGAATAACACCATTTGGAAAAAAACTTCCTCCAAAACTGCCGGGGAGTTGGTACATACCTCAGCTCTTTCATCCACAAGTTGAAGAGCTCTAAAACATGCATTTTATACTATCTCCCAGAATTCCCCAGTGAAATCAAGTTCCACTCTACCTCACTGGTAATTTTCTTCATTGGCATCTTTCATCTGCTGCTTCCCATTTCCTGTCTTATTTCCCCACTCTCCATCAGAATTTTCTTCTCTACTCAAAAAAACTATTTTTACTTGGACCCTTGTCTTGGCTTCTCCTTCTGGGTGAATTTAAACTAAGACAAACCTATAAACCAGACATTATGGCAATAAGTAACTCGAAAGCAGCAAGAAAGAAAAAGCTTCTCTCCCCAGACATGAATTCTGAGCAGCTGAGTAGCTAATGTAAGGAGAAAAGAATCATTGCCATCCAGACACAAAGCTGATGGCAAGATCACTTAACCAACTGCTCTTCTCCCACCAGAATGATGCCCCCTTTAGGCATTTTAACTGCTCAAAATGCACAAGAGTTATTAGAAGGTTGGAAAATTCACACCATCTGGCTAAATCTAGTCTGGTGTCTGGGAGACACACTAAATTTGATGTATACTCCATTAAGGAAGATAATGAAATGACCATTTTTCAGAAATTCAAATTAAGTCACTGGTTAAGAGCTCATACTTCCAAGTTGATAGAAGAGACTGTCAAATTTGCTATTCCAAATAGTTTTCACTATTGGTTATGTTCAATACCTTCTTCTAAAGGGGTGTGTGAGGTTTTTTTAACCTAAAGAAAAAAGATAATTGGTTATTACTGATCTCAAAGAAGGCTTTCCCCTCACTTCTGTTCCTCTCCTTCCTCTTTCAATGCGGGAGTGTTTGTATCCAGAGAATGTTAGCAGTCACTGTTGAGAGATGCCTAATGTTTATTCCCATCCTTTCTCTCTTCTCATCACAGACCCATGGAGGCTGAAAACTCAAAGGCCCCTGGAAACCCACCATCCCTGCACACAGAGTGAACATAAATAGGAATATGTTTTACTGAATGGCAATCTAGAGTTCTCATCAGATTCTCAGAGGCACTCATGATCTACAAAAGGTTAAACCCACTGATGAGCTCATCTCCCTGACACCATAGCTATGGCCCAGAGAAAGACCATCCAATGCTTCAACTTAACTGTGACATTTAACTTTTAGGTACATCTTCCCAGAAGAAAAAGGAAGTCAATGAAAATGTTATTCTATTCCAAAATCCTAAAACTTTCCAATTGGAAGAACTTAGTAGCTCTTTAAATAGGATCCGGCTACATTTACATATGAGGAATCCAACCAAGTTCTACTGAGGTCCAGATGACCAACTCGGCATCCCAGAGAGAAACAGAGCCATGGCTGACCAGGTGCTCTGGCCCAGCCCCTAATTTTCCCCCACAGTAATATTCTGGTGGCCCAAATCTCACCAGATCATTTCATGGCCTAGTCCTGGTCATCCTTGTGAAGTGCTCTATATTACACATGTTTAAGTGTGGCTGCTAAAGGTAGCCGGGACAGACAGGCTTCAAACATTCTATTCCTTTCTTTGCTGTAAGCTTGAGAGTAATTGTAATGAACCACACATCTCACAGGTATCATGGGGTAAAAATGGGAACATAAAACTCAGAATTTTCTACCAGCCCATTTGTTATTGCCAAGGTATTTCATCATCTTTTTTTCATCTCCTCCTCTCCTTTAATAAAGCTTTAAGAACTCCTTTCTGAGTGCTGTGTCCACAATTATAAGAGGCACAGAAATAGTGATTAGATATAATCTGCATAAACTAAATGATTTCTAAATGCAGATGGGTCTTTCAAGGATGCACATGGCAAGAGTAGAGAAACAGGGAAGAGATGGCAAGGGTGGGGGCAAGTGACTGACACTAATGTGAAAGACAGTTTGATAGGTTTATCCAGGAGGATTATACTGAGTCTGGTACCAGGTACTGATTTAACAAGGGTGTGTGTGTGTGTGTGTGTGTGTGTGTGTGTCTGTGTGTTGATGCAAATTTAGAGGCAAATGTGAATATCCTGGTTCACAGCTCTAATAATCGCTGCCACTGCAATGACTTTCTCTACTGGGCTTTTGATTAATGTCATACCTAAACTGCCAGTAGATCCAGGCCATTTTTGGTTATGTGGGAAAGAAAGGAAACAAGAAAATAGGCTTCTATAGCTGGGGCCACATTAGCTTGGTTAAAATTTAAGATTCAAAGATCATTTAAACTTCTTGTTAAATGTAATACAGCAAAATAAATACATTGTTCCCAGCACTAACAATCATATTTCTATTACTGGAGGATTATTTTCAATGTGATTCCTTTTGTACAACATAAATAAAAATAATAGGTCTAATTGTGGTCTCCACTCCATGTTTCTTTTTCTTTTGATCATATCATCCTTCTCCCTAAATCTTCATTCCACTCCTACCTCTCTTCAACACAGCTTTCTTCCCCCACCCCAGGCTAATAGCAACACCATTTTATAAAACGCTGGGCCAGTGAGGAGCTGCCCCACATGATGAACAGCCAAGAGCCTCCCTCTCGGGGAGGTCCTGACTCATTTCTCTTCAAGGCCCAGAAAGCTGAGTGGCTGACCTTTCTGCCTGAGCCAGGGAGAGCACACAACACTACTGAATCAAAAGTGGGTTGCTCTCGGGCAGGCAGGCAGGCCAGCCAGAGGAAAGGACACTTAGCGCCAAGGAATGAACTTCTTGGCCCCACGGGGAAGCCAGCTTCTTCTCCCCACTGCCTTGTTCACAGTGGATCCATACATCCACCTGCCCTCTTTGCACTTATGGATTGGGCCACTCCATTTCCAACTGACTTAGATAAATTGGAAGGGAGAAAGAGAAGGGGAGGGAGAGAACAATGAGGGAGCTGGATGAAGAAAAATGTACTTATATTTTTCTCAGGGAAAAAGTATCATATATTTTAGAAATCCCCCAAAGAGCAGTAATAGGTAGTTAGATCAAGGCTACTGTCATTTCCCCTCCTCCAAGTTGGCTGGGAAGGCAATTTTAGGCTATTCCCAATTGTTATGGTTTGTGTCTGGATGTCCCCCCAAAGCCTCATGCAGTCATGGGGTGGGCTTCTAGAATTTATGATTGATTCATGGGTGTGAGTGCTACCCCCGCCCTGGGGCGGGTAGTTTGTATACAATGTAAGGGAGAGAAAGAGGCTGCTTGCTGCTGCTCCTTCCTTTTGCTCTTGTTGCTTTTGCTGTTTTGCACCGCCATGAACTGTTGCCCTCTGCCATGTGCCACCCTTCCCTGGAGCCAGCTGAGCATGGACTGAAAGCTCCACAAACTGTGAGATAAGTAAACCTTTCCTTCCTTAATTTTGGGCATCAGGTATTCTGTCTCAGCAAAGACAGAAAAGTAACCAAGACCTCAATAAATATTTACCTTCATTCATATGAGTTTTATAAAGGTAGATTATATTACAGCCAGTTGAAACTCCAAATATATTAATTAAATTAATCACTGAAACTTATTCCAGCTTCCATTCCCAGGAGGTCTAATGGCTTCCTCAAAATGATGGATGATTACAAGTTGGTACTACCAGTTATGGAAGAGAGCAATTGGCAACTGAGCCCTTGAGACCAAACTATAGAAAGCGGTCGCATCTCGCAGTAAGACCTGGTGAGCTGATTTCACTTTTGCATCTGTTCATTTCTCTTGGTCTTAATTCCCTTAAGCATCTTTTTTTTTTTGGTTTTTCTCCGGTACCGGGAACCGAACTCATGACCTTGCGCTTGCCAGGCAGGCGCTTCTGCCACTGAGCTAAATCCCCAGCCCCTCCCTTAAGCATCTTTTTTAAAATACTCTAGTGAAGAAGGAAGTCAACTTGCCTAACTCACACAAGCCTTCTCGCAGCTCCCTTAAATATTGTTCCCATCTGGCCATTCCGAGTCCACAAGTCTTTAATCCAAAGACTATTTATTGGAAGCCTTTCTAAAGGACTATTTTTCTGTCTATTGCCAGACCCCTGAAGCGAAGTCTCAGGGATCCTGTGCCTGTTTCCTCTCTGCCTGTCGCCAGAAGACCTGATACACCCCAGAAGGCTTGCGGAGCTCATTAATGCTGCCTTGGGTAGACAGACAAAAAATTCAAGTGCAAGTGCAGGGGATCTGAGACCAGGAAATAAACGCCCCCAAAGATAGTGTGACAAGATCCCCCCCCCCGGCCACTAGAGGACAGCTCCTTGAGGCAGCTTCCCCACAGGCTCAGAACAAAGAACTTCTTTCCCCTACCTCTCAGTCAACAATATAAGGTTTAAATTGTGACCAAAATGTGACCTCTAATTATGGCCACTACCTCCCCACAAGCATCAAAAGGCAAAGTGAGAACAAAAGACATTTTTCTTTCTATTTTTAACACAGTGTATATTAGCAATAAATTAACACACTCCTTCCAGTACCTTTTAAGCACCAGCAGGGGCCAATTCTTTTTACTATATTGTCTTTGAAAGAGCAGCCCATGGATCATGCTGTCACAGAATGCAACACTGTAAAATGGCCCTTGAAACTAGCATTTGCACAGCCTCACAAGGCATGTCTTCTGGCAGCTACTTCACAGTGGGAAAAACTGAAGTCCGCCGCCATGGCCTCTAGTGCGATCCTAGAGAAGATACACCATGGATATCCATGGGAAAGGGGAGAAGGTGCGATTATGGCAACTTGCAAGGGAAAATTTACCTTTTTCTAGATTTTTCAGCACTTAGAACGAGAGCAAAAGAAGACATATGACAAGACTATTTGGAAAACCTCATTATTATCCCATTTATCCCAAAGATTGCATTTTCTTGAATTTTTGCATGAAATTTGTATATGTTACCTAGAAAAATTCAAGGAACAAGAATTTGAAGAGAAAAAAATTATTATGCTTCATTGCTATGGGTGTTTCAAAAATGGAACATGAGGCATTGTAGGATTAACTCTTCATTTGTCAAATCTTTGGGCAGAAATGCTCCACTAAATATCAGTAATGCCCTGTGTCTCACACTCACTGTGGATATTAATAATCAAATTAAAATTCCCCTATCTTTCTCTCACAGGTCCAAGCACTGCAACCATTTCTTATAAAACCATTTATTTACATGTTAGCATCACTTAGGCTATTGGAAGAGAGTAAAAATGTTCTTCTCAAATATTTTCATTTTAAAGCCACTGGAGTAATGGGAAATTGATGTTATTTCAAAATCAGATGTCTTGAGTATTTTCTGAACAGGCAAAATAATTTTGTGGTACCAACCAAGGTTACTCAGGGGTTCAAGATCTGTCTAGACCATATTATTGTCATTTTGGTGAATTTGTCTAGACAGATCTTAAAGGCCTCAAATAGTCATGATCATTACACGGAATTAACGTGCTTATTCCGGGAATGTTCAAGACATCTGATTTTGAAATCTCACCAAATTCTCTATTACTCTAGTTTCTAAATACGTTCATTATGGAGGCAGACACCTAGATTTGAATTCCAACTCTGCCAGTTACTAAGCTATGTAACTATCTGCTCCTTGGTATCCTCACCTATAAAATGAGAATATTAAGAGTATCTGCCTGCTAGGATTGCTATAAAGATTAACTAAACTAATACTTATACAGTGCATAAAAGTGTTGCCAAGTAAGTATCATAAGAGTTTGTGAGACAAATAAGTGAATGTGTTTCACATGCTGCTTTTCACCAACACTTGAGTTTCTAAATCTCGAGGAATTCACCATGAGAAACTCTTGTGTCCCTTCACTGAGGACTTGTGCCCTCTCAGGCCACTGCTTCAGGAAGGTGAACTTCACATGTTCTTGTTATGGTGGCTCCTATGCCCAAGACCTGTACATTCTTTGGGAAAATGCCCAAGTGAGAGCCTATGAAGATGCTAACTCTCCACCAGAGTAAAATTCCAGATTGATTCTTGAGCTTGTATCTCTTTCTCTGAGTACACTGTGAGACTAATAATGGCCTTGATCTTCTTAGATAAGGGGCAGCCATCCCAGATGAATTTTTGGCTCTGAGTTAGCTGTTCTGAGGGAAAAAAAATCTATGGGAGACAGTGAATTAAAGCATGTAGAATTTCTGAAAGGCAGACAAGAAAACATTGAGCACAAATACACTGTTCCTCCAAAGGTACTAAAATGGATCAAAGGTTTATTTAGCCTTGGGTGGGGGTATTTTCCCTTCTTTACTTTGTTGTGAAAAAGTAGGAAAGTACTCACTGAAGGAAACCTTCCAGAAGTCAAACAACATCCCATTTTTATCTCCAAATCATAGACCACAATTTCTACTCCCTCCCTCCTCTGCTGCTGGGTAAAAATTGGGTTTGAGATCAAAGAAAGAGAGGACTGCCAGGGCTGCTAAAATAAAGACAGAATAATAACCAAGAAGTCTTCCTTGTTCACCCTTGGAACACTGGGGAGTTCTCCCCCTCTTACGGCCCCATGCCTCTTTCTCCATGAGGGGGTGAGCTCTGCAGACAAGAGAGCAGCTGAGAGTGTTCATAGAGGTGGTCTGGCCAGCCAGAACAGAAGGACAAGAGCGGATGACTACTAGAAAAAGGGCATTAAAATAACTAGAAATCTTCTGCCTTTGGGGCCAGTGGGATTGGGCAGAGAAGGACAGTGGTAGAAATAAATTAGGGAGGCCCCAGAGCCCTCTCTTAATCCTGCTGCTTATCAGATATCCATGCCACACATAAACTGCATTAAATCACAAGTGACACAGTTAAAAAAATTACAGGTCTGGTTAAACCCCCTGGTGCCGAGGAAATTAGAGTTAAGATTCTAGAATAGGAGGCTGTCCCAAGTGCCCTTGCACTTGTGGTTGCAGCAAGAATTTCAATGGAGGTTTAGCTTACGAATGCAATGGAGGCCTGTGTTGGCCTACTGTTTGCTCTCGCCAGTCCACTCTGTGTCTCACAGGGAAGATAGGCTTCCATCCTTCCTTGAACTGGGAAATAGGTCCCTGGCCTAGCCATCATAAGCACTGCAGCCTGAGTATGTGTTAAGAGTAGAGTATCTTCACTCACAAAATCTCTCCCTTTCTTCAGGGCATTATGGGCTGAATTGCGTTCCTCCAAAAGTAAGATGGATCTTAATCCAGTATGACTGGTGCCCTTAGAAGAGGATAAAACTTTGTACACAGACAGAGAGAAGACAGCCACACAAAGACAGAGGCAGAAGTTGGAGTGATCTTGCCACAAGCCAAGAAATATCTGAAGCTACCAGACATTGAAAGGGAGGTTTTTCATAAGAGGCTTTGACAGGCCAGGTGTGGTGACACACGCCTGTAATCCCAGCACTCAAGAAGCTGAGGCAGGAGGATCGTTGCAAGTTCAAGACCAGGCAGGGCTACAAAGTGAGCTCAAGGCCAGACTGAACTGCATAGCGAGACCCTGTCTCAAAAAAGAAAAAAAAAAAAGGCTCTCACAGAAGCACAGTCCTTCCAACATCTTGATTTCGGACTTCTAACTTCCAGAACTAAGAGGATAATTTTGCTGTTTTAAGCTACCTCCTTTGTGGTGTTTCATTATAGCAGCCTCAGTAGACTAATACAATTGGCTTTAACACTCTCCTGAATGTATTTGACTCCTGCCTCTATTTATAATAACCCCAAACTATCAGAGGTCTGGAGCTGTGGGAGAACTCCAGAGACCAAGTCTGACCCATAAGCACTGAGCAGCAAGAGAGGGAAGAGTAGGTGGCCTCCTTCTTAATGTCAAATGTCGTCAAACCAGGGCCAGTCTAGCTACCTGGAAAACCCCACAGTGGCTGAAGCCACCTCCCTGCAGGTCCCAGTGACCTCACAGTCTGAATCAAGTGTCCCCCACAGGCCTCAGCCTAAGCCAGCCCAGTATATTAAGGAAGGACTTGATCTTCCAGGGTTTAGCAGCCTAGCCTAGTGTCTTGGGGCCCAGAAGCCAGAGGAGGGAAAGGAGCCGGAAAGCTAGAAGATGGGGCCCATGTTTGTGTTTTCCTCACACTGGTTAAAAAGCCACTACTGGTGTAGATAAGACTTTAAAACAAAGACTGCTGCATTTGGGGAATTAAACACAGTATTGCAAATACTTTGAACAACCCAACTGGACCTCATAATCGTGTGGCAAAGACTGCAAAATGTAAAGTTGGGAGTCTTGGCTCAAATGAAAGGCTCTCTCTGAATAACAATTTATTTTAATTTGAGATTTCTCATACTGTTCATATGGTGGGTCTACATGGGAAAGCAACTGTCTCGCAGTTGACGGGGACATCTGAAGTATGCTTTTTTGGCATGCAGGGGGATTTTTTTTTTCAATCAAATCAGTGGCTTGGTTGAGAAGGAGAGTTTGAAAACATTTCCCTAATGTTTCCAGCATTTTTACTACTGGAAATTTATCACTACCCGTGATAATTACAAACTGAATGCCGTTTCTCACCCAAATTGCTGCTCTTTTAGGCCAATACCAGTTTGTGATTGTGGAAGTCTGTGGGCATTCATTTGAAAATGAAAAATCCTATTTGGATGCATTTTAAAAACAACAAAAACAACAACCCATAAAGCATGTGATGGATATTATGACCTGAAGTGGATACTGCCTTGCCAAATATCCCAGACTCATGTTGTGGAGCAACTTGTAGAATATTTTTCAATCCATCTCTGGGAGCAAGGCAGGATTTCCTGCCAAGTCTGGGAAGGACCCTGGTCCCACCTCAGACACAGTGATAGTCTTTGCCCCTAGAGAGCCTTCAAACCACATGCTCGGCTGTGGGGATGTGATGCAGGAAGGGAAGCTTGTTTTCTCTCTTTTCCACTTTCTCCTCTAAAGCTTCTCGCCAGCTACTCCTCTGAGGAAAGGAGGAGACCCTGGCAGGATCTCAATTTTTCCCACATTTATGGCTTCCATAAGAGAGAAAGGGAACTAGGTGAGGTTTCATAATGTCATTAAAATACAAGGAAAGCCAAGCGACACCCTTCCAGGAGACATCTGACTTCTCAGATATCACATCTGAGTGGTCTTCTGGGCACCACCAAAAACAGCACCCATGAATGAACAAATGAAGAAAGGAATGAAGAAAGGAATGAATCAAATCTTTAGGAGTTCCCTTTCATCACCTGTTCCAGCATTAACTCCTCTGTGGGTTTTTAAGTTTCTTTCAATTTTGCCCTCTCTCTTTTCCATGTCTTCTTGCCTTTACGCTCTTTGCCACCCTTGTCACATCGGCTAGAAAACTCTGGTGACTTCCTTTACTAGGACTCCCTGACGTTTTTGCGTAGGCAGCTTCTTTAGCCATCTGGGTATTCCTCTGAATTGTTTCCTTTCACATTTCCCTCAGAAAAGCATTTTTTTGTGTGTAGTGAGCCAGAAAGGGCCCAGAAGAAGTATATTCATAAACACTATCTTCTCACAAGCAACTTATAACACAATTGAGTAGCTGAGACGAATCTTGGCTTGAAAAAAAAGCAAGTAAGACAACAGTCCAATTATTGACTAAACTGGGGAGACCATAAAATGTTCAAGTAATGAGGGCTGAAGGAGTCCAGAAAAACATCAAACAGCAGCCATGGACCTTGAACTGCTACGTAGGGTTGGACAACAGCAGGATCTCTCACCCTTGACACTTGACAGTTGGACCAGGTACTTCTCGGTTGTGGGTTGTTCTGTGCATTGAAGGTGTTCAGCAGCATCCTTGGCTTCTACTCACTAGATGCAGTAACATCACATCTTTACTTGTGATCACCAAATAATTTGATAGTGGAGGACCAAAACCTCTCCCAGCTGAGAGCCACTATATCAGATAAAGAAGGAGAACATCAGAACTTACAAAGTGACTAAGGAAATGTTTGGTACTTAACTCTATTAAAGCAGTACCCTGCATTACGTTTGGACTGAACTATTGAAGTGCTTCCTTAATGCTTTAGCCAGAGAACCTTGTTTCAACAAAATCTTACCCAGAAACACAGATACTAAGGATATAAGTAGAGCGGTTTTTGATGAAGCTGGAATAGAGACTTGTGCCTCTCATACATATGCCCTAACTCTCCCGAATGCACAATCGCACAGATGTACTTCACTGTACCATAAATTTGACAAAGACAAAGGTGACTTCTAACACCACTGTACTAACTGTGATGCTGTGCTTCAGGGAAAGCAGCAATGGGTTGGGATTTGCAAAAGCTAAAAGTTGATCTGGAACATTTTACTAGCTGATATGGGGTATGTCATTTAACCTCTCTGAACTTGAGATTCTTCATTATAATCTCTGAGGCCCCTTTCAGTTTCAAAATGTTATCATTATATAAGCAAAATTATGTCACATAGTCTCTAGGCCCAAAATAATGATGTGGATGATTATAGAGAGGTTGAGTATTTACAATACCCACTAAATTCCTTTTTAGTGGCAAGATGAAATGGGGAAGTAACTCTGACCTCTAAAATTCTCTTTCACTAGTACTTTGACTCTTACTTGATTCATTCATGCTTGAAATTCGCTAGTGTTCAGTCTGGCTGCCTTCTATTCAAAAGACCATGCTAAATGGGCTCACAAATGGAGATGGAAATGCATATTTTTAAAATTATGAACGAAAATGAAAAGTATGGGACAGTTGTTGGCAAATCTATGGAGTTTAAAGCTAAATGCAATAGATTCTGCTATGGTCAAGCAAAAGCCAATAATGAAAATCTAAAGGTAGCACTGAGAAGATGTACATTAGCTGTGGGGCCTGAAATCATTCCTCTTACCTCAAGGGCTCTCTGAACAAGAGGGTTGCACACAGCGAGCAGAGACAACGCCCCCAGAACATTTCCATCCCCCACCTTGGATTGACTTTCTGTCTTCCCTTTCAGCTGCACAAGAGACAGTGGGAATGCACGCCTTCACTTTCTGTTTCTGCGCCTTCTTTGTAAAAGAAGAATTTTAAACATCCTCGTAAACATCTAATGCCACAGGGAAATAGCACAAAACCACAGCTACCAAACAATGATGCTAAAATCCACAGCTATGTTTCTATCAAAATATGATACTGTGTTTACAAATTCCCTATTCAGTCAAGTAGTTCTGCTCTTCTATTTTAAACATAAATGAGATGTTATGCTAGACAGAGACAAATGATGATTTTTAATTGGAATGGAAAAATGTTTTTCAAATACCAAGTAACCCGACTCTTAGAACATGACAGCCGCAGGAACTACTTTGGTGGTTTCAAAGACCATGCCAGGAGTGAATGTATACGGGTAGGAGTGGAGGAACAGAGCAAGCTCTCTGGCTGGTGGGGCAGCTCATAGTTCTTTAAAGTTATTCAGTGTTGATCACTGGCAGGCATATAAAAAGACGTGTTTCATGGACTTTCTTTTTTCAGGAATGATTTCTCTTCATAGAACTGCTAAGACAGTGATAATACTGCTAATTCTTTACATTTTTATTTACTCACTTTTAATGAAATGGTAAAAAAATAATTCAAAGAACCCAAAATGGCTTTTCACAGTGAAAATTAAGTTAATCTTCATTCTCAGTCTCCCAGTCCCTCTCTGGTACCAGTTCCTTGTGTATCTGTCTGAAAATATTTATTCTGTGCAGTACATTTACATATATTCATTTGCACATATGTTTTGGTGGTATATATGCTGTATATATACATGTCATTATATATATGCATGCACATGCACACATACATATAAGAGTTCCCTGGTTACAAAAATGATAATATACCCATATCTTCTGTACATTTTTCCCTCGTCTTAACAATATGTGATGCATTAAGGATGGTTATAAATTCTTTGTCATTCTTCCCATTGAGAATTGTAGTCTATTTCCTCTCCCTTCGATCTAGGCCTCTATGTGATTTGCTTTGACCAATAAAATGAAACAAAAGTAACTGTAAATTTCCAAGGCTGAGCATTGTTAGGTTTGCAGTTCCTACCTCCATACACTTTGGATACCCCGTTTTGGAACCCAGATCCTGTACCGTGTGAAGTTCCAAGGTGCTGGGAACAATAACACCAGCTAGCGCCAACAGTCAGCGTGAGGAGTCGTTTTGGATGTTTCAGCCCAGTTGAGTCCTCAGACGACTGCAGCCCCAGCTGACACTATGTGGGCCAGAAGAATAGGCAGGCTGAGCCCATCCAACCCTCAGGATCATAAGAAATAATAAAAGATGGGTGCTATTTTAAGCCACTAAATTTGGTGGCTGTTATTCCATTCCAAATAAGTACATAAATATGCTTCATTTTGTGAAATAATGTTTAAAATAACCAGCATACATACTTGCTACATGTCAGGCATTATTCTACATGGCTTCTGCATGTCAATCCATGTAACTCCCACTAACTCTAAACAGTTTCTATAGAGATAAATCAGTCCTCATTTGCTGCTGAAGGACTGAACTATAGAGAAGTTGCATGACTTACTCAGTATCCCAATGAGTAAACAAGAACATGGGGATTTAATTTCAGGCCTTTGCCTCCAGATACTTATATATTAACCACTTCAGTAGCTATTTCATTTAACTAGTCTGCTGTTGGTAGACATTATAGTTATTTCTTATATTTTACTAGTGAAAGTAAAACTGCAATGCTTCTCCTTATACACACTTTCCTGCATATGTCTGAGAAGTCATTCTTTTTAATCAAATAGAGGGATGACTAGTTTCTGTTTATTTTGCTGCATAAGTAAGTGTCAGAAGATGTATGTTGGGTACAGAATGTCAGATGCATCCATTGCAGTCAGAATGGAGTTCCAGCCATCTGGCCCTTGGAACTTGGTACCAGAAACTTCATCAGGACGCATGAGGACCAGGAGACCTCAGAGGGAATATTTATCTTATTTACATTTGGGTTGCAAGTAGGGTAATTAATTAACTTTCCTCAGAGTATGCCGTACCTTAATGTATATTTTTAGAGGAATTCTCAGACACTTGAAAAAGGTATTTGGAAAGTAACCCATGAAACTCGACCTGTGCCACAAACAATAAATCTGCACTATAATCACCATCAGTTCTGAGGAATCACTGAACATATTTATAAGGCACAAATGTACAATTCCATGGCTATTTATCTCCTCAGATCTCACTCCAGTATAAGCACCCTTGGAAAAGGGGTGGATGGACATACTCTCTTGTCGCTATTCTTTAACTGTCTCTAATACCTGTGAAGTTAGACTTCAATCTCCTCCATACTGGTGATTGAATGGGGGGCACCTGCTGTACCTCTTGAACTGCCAGATGGGCCATAGAACCAGCCCCTTTTGGCTGTGGGGAAGGGGCTAGAAAACCAAATTCCTGACAGTTGAAAGCTAATAGAATCTGCTTTGATTTACTGAAATATGAAAATAGATTAATGCCATCAGTTCTAAATAATGAGATAATTGCTTCATTATCATATTTTAAAATATTCAATTGAAGAACCCCAATTCTGTTCCTGCATATTGAATCCCTCTCCCTAGGATAACAAAGCACCTGAGGAAAAAATTTGCCCAGCTATCTTGCTTTTGTCTTCAAGCCACCTGGAAGCGGCTTTAGAATACCTTGTTCTATGTTTTCCTTGCATAGAGAAGCAACCTGAGTTCCAGAGTACCCATGGTTGGTTTATCAGTCAGTGATTTCCAAAATGATGTACATAACAAACTGCCTCAAGCCTCAGTGCCTTAGAACATGCACTCTTCTCCAGCAAGAGGTTGATTAAAACTGGGCTCCGCTGAACTCTGCTCCAAGCTGCAGGTTGAGTTTAGGTATTCTCCACATACCTCGCATTCCTGGGACCAGGGGACTACCCACATTTTTTTCTTCTCATGGAAAATGTAAGGTGTACAAGAAAACAGTTCTAATCACTTAAGTATATTTCAAGACTATGTTTTCAGTATGTCCAAAAACAGCTTATTGACCAAAGTAAGCCACATGGTCAGGCCCAATGTCAACAAGATAGGATGTTTTCTCAGCTTCTAATAGAAGGAATTACAAAGAGCCATGGCAAAGAGCATGAATACGTGGACAAGTGAAAAATAGGAACTCTGAAGTAATCGATTATGGTAGGTGACAGAGTAAGAATCAGAATCCACAGCCCTTGACTCCCAATTAAATTCTACAATAAGTGTTTGCTGTGTTTTTGTTTCTCTGTCTTAGGAGCTGTTTCTCTAAGCTAATGAAGGTTTGAAAAGCTCCAAAGGAAGCAGAGGAAGGCACTAAAGTGGTGGTGGTGCTGAAGAGGCCCAGCAATGGCTCCTGACCCTGCTCCAGGCCACTCTCAGGACAAAGCCAATGGGGCAGTTCTTTCTCTGTCTTCTTGGATGTAGGTAAGTGACCAACTTTGCATTAATTTCTGTTGGCATTTGAACTCTGTACACAGTGAGATGGGCTCTCTAATACTGGGGTCTCTAATACAGTCTGTGCAGACAATATGAGCTTCAGCACCAGACAAAGCTAAGTGTGTGCCTCACAGTCACCACTGCCCAGTTGTGTGGTGCAGGACAAGTCACTTTGTCTCACTGAGCCTTGTGTTTCTTCCATGCCTTGTCTCCCATGCTCTCTTCTCTTCCAGCTTGATGCAGATAAGCTTGGGGACTTTGAAAGTCAATCTAAGCATACATGAAGAAGCTTGCGTTCCTGAACCCCTGCTTAGAATATTAAATATTTACTTTATACCTGTAAGCAATCTATTGCATGTGAGCCATCACTCCCATCTGGTTTTGCTTCTTACAGCAGCTGGCATTATCTCAATTAACACAGGCATTATTTGCCCTTTCATAACGATGAGGAGCCCATGGCTAATAGAGGTGAAGTAGCTTGCCTGACATCACACAGCTAATAACTGCTGGCTCGCAATTATTTATCCAAACAGCCTGGTTCTAGAGTACGTGATCTTACATACCACGCTTCTCCAATGTTCATTAATAACAATGTCAATCTCATAGAGTGGTTGTGTGGATTAATGAGCTAATGTATATCAAATCCTTGGCACAATACCTTAGAAAGAAGCATACGGTAAATATGAGCTGTGGATGTAATATGAGGGTACCAGCTAATATATAAGATGATGTTCCCGTGCAGTCTGTAATAGGGAGGCCAAGCAGCCTCAGACAAACTTCTAATGACTATTTTGTATTGAGATTATGTCAGAGAAACCAACAGCACTAATACCTTAGCAGTGTGCCAATGGCTTCCTCCTCACACATGACTACATTTTCTCTTCACAGCTAACCTCTGAGGGATGTTGGGCATATCCTGTTGCCCCTAAACCGTGGACACAGATTTCTAAGGCTCAGGGGACATTCATATGGCTAGTGGTATATCCTGGATTAGGGGTGGCATCTCCTACTTCTCTCTCTCTGGTTCTTAGTACTATAAGGACTGCTTAGTACAAGCAGACCAGAGTGAGACAACCTTATTTTGGCCTATGTCCACCTGAAATATTATGCAAGCCACCTATATTAGCCAGATGTGTAATCACAAAATTTTCCATTAGCTTCAAATTGTAAAAGCAGGTATCATGTTAAATTAACTATAACAGTATACTTTATTTAACCCAAGATATTTTAACATATAATTAATATAAAAATATTGGTGAGATATGTTGTGCTC
>NW_004955519.1:249001-305132 GCF_000276665.1 Chinchilla lanigera | reverse complement strand
CTCTCTCTCTCTCTCTCTCTCTCTCTCTCTCTCTCTCTCTCTCTCTCTGTTAAACCTTAACAAACCTGTTGTGTATTTAACACATAATGGTATATCTCAATTTACACTGGCCAGACTTCAAGTACAGTTACCAGTTGCACAGGTTTAAAACAAATGCCTTCCCTGAAATTGTCTTTGAGTAAGGCCCTAGATAGGATTCCAAGGAACCAGGTGTGGTGGTGCATGCCTGTAATCCCAGCACTTTGGGAGGCTGAGGCAGAAGGATCACAAGTTGGAGCCAGCCTAGGCAACTTAGTGACTTAGTAAGGCCTTGTCTCAAAATAAAGATTTAAAAGACCTGGAATGCCCTTAGTTCAAGCCCCAATAACAAAAAAAAAAAAAAGGAAAAGAAAAGAAAGGATCTCAAGGAAAATTACAAAACATACTCTCTACCCATTGCTCTTTGAAAGTGTAGTTATATGTCTTTAAATTGTAAATACTGTCTGGGACAAGACAGTTTGTTTTAGAGCAAGAAAACTTGCTTAGGTTTCAAAGATAGGGGACTTACTCAGCATTCGAGACCTTTATATGTGGAATGGTCTCCATATCCAAGCAGATATGTGCAGACTTCATTGGAGACTGACAGCAGAACAAGATGCCCCACATAAATATGGTTAAGTGATTTTAATCAATAATGTAGGTGAGAGAAAAACAGAGAAATCCATGAAACATATAGCACTTTTACTCTTTAGTGACTTAGTGTATTTCCACATTCCATCTACCCTCTTTTTCTTAGCCACTTCTGGCAATGCATAATTTCATACAAGTTTCCAATATGCCATTAATGACAGACAGAAATCACTGTTATTTTCTTGAACTCAATAAGGCATCCTTAGGAGGGGAACCCTCTATGAAGCTCTGCTGCTCACATTTTTACTTTAAATATTTTCTAGAATTTGTACCTAAAGCAGACTTGCTTTACTTTGTTTATATGGGCATCAAGAAAGCAAAAGACCCCACTTCAAGGCCTTTTTGGCCACATGACTTACAATACACTAAATTCTCCCAAAATCTGATTTGTAGATTTAAACTATGTTTTCACCACCATGCCTCATTTGTTCGGCATTGTTAAGAATAAGGTTGACTGTGTATGTGAATTAGCTAGATAACTGAAATATAGAAATAAGTTCATATATATATATATATATATATATACATATATATATACATATATATATATAGGCATTTTATGGAAAACTTTCTAAAATACGGTTAGCATCCTCTACTTTCCAAAAATATTATTCCAAACCTATTTTATTTTTCCTACAAGATGTAAGATCATTGTGAACATCCATTTGGGCATGTATGTTTAGAGCTTATTGAGTCATATCATGATCTTAGTGTGTTTGATTATTTCAGTATAAGTGTGTATTGTATGTAAGCATTTGAAAAGCACTGTAAAGCCTCCTGAAACCTCATTCCATTTTACTAACAGTATAGCTGAGATTTAGATAAAAGAGTTGTCCATTGGGTCTCCAGCCATCCTATTTCTAAAATTAAAGTGAAAGAAGGATATATTAATTCCAGTATATAGTTCAGGCTGGCCTCAAATTCTCAGTGATCCTCCTGCCTCCGCCTGCCCAGTGCTGAGATTACAGGTGTGCACCACCATACTCAGCTCTTGATAGCTCTCCTTTCTTTCCATTGCTTAGGATTCTCTCTCTCTCTCTCTCTCTCTCTCTCTCTCTCTCTCTCTCTTTTGCTAATCTGTGTATGTTATTGCTTCTAAGATCCTGATTTATTTGCACCCAATTATTTTAGCAAAGTCTTGAGGATTTGCTTTTCTCTTCCTCATCCCTGTGACAGCTTTTTGCTACTTGAAGCAAATCCCCACACTTTCCTAGTTTAAGAGTTCTATTCTGGGCATTGAGGGTCTGAAAGTCTGCTCGATTGCACAGAGCTCTACACTCTCTTTCTCTTTGCCGAAGACTCTTTTGACCTGAACAGCATAATTCAGCTGAAGAAAACTGACCAGAATTTGAGGCTTTTAAATCAATTTAACTTGAAACCAGGGGTGTTTCCACACAGCAGCATCCTTTGCAGTGTGAAAAAGATTGATGAGACTGGTGTTGGGGAAGTGAGCTCCACTATTGTCTCTGGGCTTTGCTTCCAAGCCAATAAGGCCCATTTGGTAAGTACTGGTGTGTACATCTTCCAGATGTTTATCTGAAGGTGGCACTGAAGGCTTGCAGCTCAAGTTCACGTGTGAGCAGACCACGCTCCCCGCCTGACTGACAACAGAAAGGCCCCATGAGCCAGATACATCCCCATGTCACAAATGCTAAATGTGAAAAAAGTATCTCTTAGAATTGATGGGTTCAGTAAATCTGTAAGGTTTGTTGTCACAAATCTCATTACAGGTCTAGAGGTCTTTTTTCACCTTTTAAAACATAATAACATAGTATGATTGAATGTGTTCTGTAAGATCTATTTTTTGTTTTTTTACCTCTTTGAAAGCATATGGAAACAAGCTGGAGAGATATGTTTTCTCTTAAGAGGAATGAGAAACACTGTTAAAACTTAGGGGAAAGTTCATCTCTAAATCACGAAATATCACCACCACACTGTGAGATCCTTCACATAGCGTTTTTCGTCTCCTTTTATTATCAGTAAGTATTGTGCACTCGTTTTGCCAGGATTCAGCAACACTCTTCACATTTCTGAGAGTGGTAAAAGAAAAAAGCACCATTTTAAAACAGCCTACTTTAAAAAATTTATCTGCACGTTTTCAAGTGTTTTCTAAGAACTCAGAGTTTGCAATCCCAGTATAAAGACAGGCAATACTGAAAGGTTCAGAGAAGGCTCTGGACACACGAAAAAAACTTTTTCAGTTGAAATTCCATAGAAATTTGTGTTGTGTTTCCTTGTGACTATGCATCTGACACCCAAACATAGCTAAGAACAAACTATTTTTCAGTATGAGGAGAAAGGCATCAAATAAATTTTGAATTTAGTTTTGACTTCACACTAAAATTTCACATTCTCGGGCTCCTCTCATAGACACGCCTGCTTCATCTGCAAAGGACAAATGGGAAGCCATGCAGTCAGTAAGAGAGGACACAGAGAAACAAAAGGATCAAGTGGAAACCAAGACTATTCCCTTTTCCTGCTGAAAAAGAAGCCTGAGCTAGTGGGCTGTCAAATGAAACAGCTGATTTAAAGGGATATGAAACACTTGAAGGCAAACTCAGAACAGATTTTCCCAGAGCACACATGGTTAATCTTCACCTAGGGACAGAAACTGGAGCAAGGTAGACGGAAGGAGCTGCCTTGCCTTTGAAGTGCTGCGGAGCCCAGTATATTACAGTCAGCAGCAAGCACCCTTCCTTCAGGTGCCGATTGCAGTTTATTAGCTGTGATTTTTATGAGATACTGAAAGAAGCTGAAATACTGCTGTATAGCCAGAGAAATGTGTAGTGTGGGAGCCAAGAGTCATTACCAGTTGTTGAGAAGTTGACAATGGAGTCTTCCTGAAAGATTCTTGCTATCTATGTTGAACATTAACAGAGAAGCCATATTTTTTTCCTTTTTAAAGTAAAAAGCTTTGTCCTTGGAGTCATGAATTAGTGTCCTGGCTATCGCACATTATCCCTCTCGATTAGGTGCATGTCTTCCCAGGTACCTTAAGGACCTTTTGACGAGAGGATGTTATCTAAGGTGTTTCTTAGGGACCTATGTCCTGTCCGCTGTGGAAAGAAGAGGGAATTTCCTAAAAAAGAAATTTAGACTTTCTCAGATAGTATGAAGAGGAAAACGAGTTTGCAATGAGATATGCTGACCACGCCTCTGCCAACAGTTTACCAGCTTTTCCACACTCATTTGACTTAGGTTAAACCTTTACCTGTCCAAAATGTTCATACTGAATAAAACATTCATATGTATATGGCAGATATTACCATGGGCTGACAAAATGGACTTCAAATTCTCCCAAATCACCAAACATCTTTGAAAATGTGATAGGCTCAGAGAGGGTATCAGAGACTGGGGGAGGCCACAGGGACAGTCACCCACCATGAGTGGAAGTCTGGACAGAAAGAGTCAGGGGCACCTCGCTCACGTTTCCCCCAAGTCACACACAGTGAGTGCGCAGCACCTGCATGTGTGCCCTCCCTGCCCCAGCTCCGCAACACCTTCTTCTCCCCAGGGGAAATGCTGGTCAGCCAGGTAAGTAGCTGCCAAACAGCTAAAACCTTCACAAGAATGGACAAGTGTGGGGTTGTTATCTTGGCCAGCATTTGAGCACGGCAGTGGTACTACTTATATCTCAATCGGCACCGCCCAAAAAAATATAATGTGACCCGCACAGATAATTTAAAACGTCCCAGGTACCATGTTATAAAAAGGAAAAAATGAATAAATAAATTTAATCTTAATAAGATTGTATTTAATCACAAATAGCTAAAATATTATCGTCAATGCAACAAATATTAACAGATTACTGTAGTATTTTATACTAAGTCTTTGAAATCCAGTGTGTGTTTAACTCTGACCACGTATCTCCTGCCACATGTCATGTGCTCCTCAGCCACTCATGGCTGGTGGCTACGGTGCTCGATGGTGCACCACTAAAGTGACCAACCGTCTATAGAGCAAAAGCCCTCCTGGGATCAAAATTCTATACTACAGTAAATAGAAGTACATGACTTCAACTAGTTATTTAGAGACCTAAAGCTACTTTTGTTTGCTTGCTTATTAGGTTGGGGGTGGGGCTAGTTTGTTCAAATTAAAAGTATGCTATTCCAACATGTTTAAGGATTTTCACCCTTGTGCTATATCTTCTCCCATTTAAACTATTTAGTGAAAGGAATGAGTGTAACACATCTACACATTTTCAACCTACTCAGATTCCTTCATACGACTGAAAAAATCCCAACTATTTCCATAACAACACACGTTATAATGACAGATACTTCTTGACAGGAAGTGAATTTATAAACCTTGGATTTATTGTCTATGTATCATTTTTTAGAAATGTATCATAATGAGACAGGCATACCATACTTTTATGAAATAATTCACATAGTTGTCTGTCAGTAGAATTGGGACCTTCGTAAAATACTGTGCTTTATATTCATAACACTACCATCCCACTAACTGTTCCTCATACACAGTTGGATTTTGACAAATGAATAGCAGCTATCTGTCACAAATCACATGCCATTTCTCACTTTTGGGTTTTAGTGGTTTTCTGGAATTACTTGTACTTGGGGACAGGCAACATAAAAGCTGCACATAACTAAGACAGAGAAATACCTGGATCAGATAGCCACCTGCAAGCTGCCCTGCACTGTTGCACAAGGATGAGTGCTGGGTGAGGGAACAAAGAGGGTCTGAATCCTAGTTCTGCACTCTGCACACCAAGCCCTGAGCCTTGATACAGAGCTGCTCTGCCGGAGCAAGGTGTGTCTTTCTCTAATTCACACAGAGACAACATGTGGGCCAGGAAAGTCCTAGCCACTTATCCCTTAGTATGATAGATATAAAGGGTAATGCACAGAGAAGTGAAGAAAATCCAAATCACTTTCTGTAAAGAAAAAAAAGAGGGGGGCTGGGGATTTAGCTCAGCGGCACAGCACCTGCCTGGCAAGCTCAAGGTCATGAGTTCGATTCCCGGTAGCGGAAAAACAAACAAAAAAAAGAGGAAATACTCTTCCTATAAATATTTTGAAATGTAAATAAGGATTTGATTCTTGGAAAAACAAAAATAACATCAAAATAAGAGTCTGTAAGCATTAAACTAGTCCTCTAGTGAAACAGACATCCTCTCCATGACTTTGAAACCTCTCTGTTAGACTCACTTGGACACAGGCAGTGCTAGGGCTGCTCTGTGAGGAAAGAGGCCTCATATTGCATTTTGGACCATTGTCCCTTCCCCAAGTCTCCAGCTCCTGGGATCTTACCGGTAAGATTCCCTGCAAAACCCAAGTCTGGCACATAGTAGGGGCTCAATAAACATTCATCAACCAACTAGGCTCGCATTGTTTCCTGCGGCAGTTTGTGCTATTAATGGACAGCTCTAAGTCTTCATCTTTTAAGATGTGATAATTATATCATGGTTATTTTAAAAGAATCCTTATCTTTTTGAGATACATACTGAAATATTTATTATTTGTAGATAAAAATTGCTGAAGCTTATTAATGAGGACATCAAGATTCATTATACTATTATCTCTACTCTTATATATGCATAAAATTTTTCATAATGGAAAAGGATCATGTCCTCAAAAAGTTAAAAAGAGAACTACCATATGATCCAGCAATCCTACTACAGGGCATATACCCCAAGGAAATGAAATCAGTATGTTGAACAAACACCCACACTCCCATGTTTATTGTAGCACTATTCACAATAGCCAAGAAATGGAAAACAATGTAAGTGTCCATCAATTCATGAATGGAAAAAGAAAATGTGATACATATACACAATGGAATACTACTCAGCCATAAAAAATGAAATCTTTTCATTTGTGCCAGCATGGATGGAACTGAAGCTCACTGTGTTAAGTGAAATAAGCTATGCACAGAAAGAGAAGTTTCACATGATCTCACTCTTACGTGGAAGCTAGACAAGTTGTTACCATAGACACTGAGAGCAGAACAGTGTTCTAGCACTAGGGAGAGTAGGAGAGGAGGAAGGAATGGGGAAAGGTTGATCAATGGATACTGAGTTACAGCTAGGAGCAAGAACCTCTGGTGTGCTATTGCATAGCAGCATAACCATAGATAACGATAATGTAATCTATTTTCAGAAAAGCTGAAAGGATTTTGAATGTCATCATCATAAAGAGATAAAAATGTTTGAAGAGGTAGGCTTGCTCTGATTTGAACATTACACTATATATATATATATATATATATATATATAAAATCACATGGTGTCCCACAAACAAGTACAAATCTTATATATCAATTACAAAATTAAAAAGAATAAGTGCATGTTTTGCCACATTTTCTTTACTTTCTGCTACAATGATTGACAACATTCTACACAGTGACTTCCCCTTCAGCCTGAATTCATTGATGACAGGGAAAGAGGCTCAGGTGGCCCTCACAATGTGAAATATAAATAATAAACTTTGGTCATTTTAAGCCATTAACACTTGAGAGCTGTTTGTTAGTACAACATCAACTGTCCTTTCCTGAATATTTCACAGGAATAAATAAAGTTAATTAAGACTTTAATACAGAACTCTCCTGAGATTTTAACCCACTATAAACAATTACACATCTAAGAAAGAGTACAGTATGTAGTACTTTCCAAATTAATTTGGCCATGAAAACCTTTTGGAAGATAATGGTATGGGATACTCAAGGAAATGTTAAGTAAGTTTGACTTTGAGGGCAACTTTGTGTAGTTGGCTAAACTCTTCAGGATTTTTACATGGATTGCTAGTAAGCCAAGCTTCCCCATCATTTATTTCTGTAAGTAATTGTTTTAGACCTAAGCAAAGTTTCACATTCATTCGTAGCTCACATTTCAGTCCAGTGTTCCCACATGTTGAGAGCCATGAATTGAGATGCTGTTGTTCATGCTGGACATCCTGTACCTTGAAAGCTCTTATCTGAAGGGCACTGGCTGCCTCCAAAGGAACTTCCAGAGTGTCCTTCCTATCGTTAGGTCCTTTGATCCTTTTATCTATGCATCCATAATGATCTGATCTTGCCTTGGGATTTCTGAGCTAGATCAAGCATTCTCTTGACATTCTTATCAGGTCATCCCCAATGCCTTATTGATCCATGCCCTATGTACCAGTTCTAGAGTTGTTCTTCCCAGTTCTAGCTCCATCAACCTCCCTGCTTTGAGTTCTTCTCCCGGAAACCATAGCTTCCATGCCCCAATGAAGGACACTTTCAGCCAAGCCTTTGTCACTTGTACTTTTGGTAGGCAATTCACTCGTGGCAGTCCGGCTACCCCCAACCACCGTCTTGCAGCCATACCATAGCTTCCCGGTGCTACCTGTTGTGTTAACCTGCCTCCTTTTTGTTTTTGGCAACCCTCCCTGTACCTGGCGAAATGCAGAACTGATGTACATGCCTACTACATTTTCAGCCAAAATATTAAAAGCAGGAAATGCCTCACTGGTGAGCCTTCTGCTCAACACTAATGACTTCCATAGAGGTTAATATCTCTCAGTTAAGCCAAATTCTTGAGCTATCTCATAGAATAATAAGAATTTGCTGTAGTATGAAGTTTTTATTCAGAAATATTTACATTATGTACATTTAAGTAGGTTAAATTCAAGAAATGTTCATTTAATCATGCAAAATAATAGGAAAGAATTTTGGATTTATTTTTATAGATTTTGATTGAAAACTCACTTAAAGATTTTTAAAAATATACACAGAACATGAAAATCTAATGTTTCAGTCTTTCAAAGACTTGTTCTAAAATTTATGTCTATACCAAATGAATATATTAATACCAGGTGACTAAAATATTGAAATAATTTCATTTTCCTTTATAATTTATAAACATAAATTTCCCCCTTGGGGAGAAAAAAAATTTAAATAGATACATTAGTGGTGAGTCAACAAGCCATTCAAAAACACACTTAAAAATGAGTAAATAAATGAAATCCTTAAGGAAATAAAGTGAGATTTGGATGAATCCTCAATTTAAAGGGCTAAAACCTTAAAGAAGGGGGGAGAAAAATATTTTGAGATCTCATAATGAGCGATTATAGTTAGGACTAAACACAATGGTATGTATATTATTTTGAAATTTGGAAGAGAAGTAAAATGGTTATCACATAGGAGTGCTAAAAAGTAAGAGAGTCAAAGGCTGCTTCCTAAATAGTATTTGTTTCCTAAGAAAATGCACAAAGAGGATAAAGGCAGGCAGATAGACTATTAATATGTTCAGTAAACTTGGGAGAGGAAGCCCTGATTGCTTTATATAAGCAATCACATTTAATAGAGCTTTATAATGTGATCTCAGTACAGTGATTTTCAGCTAACTTGGAAAATGCTAATACCTGTCAGAATACTAAAAGGTGAGTAAGGATTTTCTGGCTTGTTGGGAGAGATCGTGACTGAACTTGATGTTGAAAGGAATATTTAAATCCTTTAGGAGTCAGAGGAGACAGAATTTTGCAAGACAAAGACATCAAGGGACTGTCCATATTTTAATGCCTCCGCAGCACTTAAGGGTCAATAATGAAGCCCTTGTCTCATTTGCCAGAATGACTTTAGGTGGATGGGAGGGGTTCTAGGGATTATGGAAATGTAAAATTCTTAAATAGGAAGCTCTGTTTCTATTAGATTACATTAGATTCCAAGCAGAAATTCTGCAATCTTTAATTCTTGATCCAAGGTTAGCAAACTTTTTCTTCAAAGGGTTTGTGTGCTAGGCAGAATAATGCCTCCTCCCAAAAAAGATGTCAACATCCTAGTACTGAACTCTATGTTGAGTCTTCCCATCCATGAACATAGTATGTCCCTCCATTTAATTATGTTTTCCTAAGGTCAGCATTTTATAATTTTCACGAGAAAAATCTTGTACATATTTTTCCATTAAAGCATTTAAGTTTCTTTGGAGCAGTTGTGAGTTATATAGTGTTTAAAACTTCTGTTTCCTAATGTTCACTGTTAGTGCATAGAAGTACAATTGAATTTTGCACATTGATCTTGTATCTTGTGACCTTGTGAAACTCATTTATGAATTCTAGGAATTTTCGTAAGAGGATTTTTTATGTAGACAATTATGTCATCTATAAACTGGGACAGTTTCTTTCTTCCTCCCCAATTTGTATGCCTTTCGTTTCTTTTTCTTACTGCAGTTGCTAGAACTTGTGGTGCTCTTCTAAGAGTGGTGAGAAAACATCATTGCCTTCTTTCTACTCTTAGACAGAAAGCATCCAGTTTTGCCCCACCAAGTATGAGGGTAGGTGTGGGATTCTCATGCATGTCTTTTATCAGCTCAAGGAAGTTGCCTTCTATTCCTCTTTTGATCTTTATGATCTTTCACACTTGCTCTCGGGTTACCTCTGGTTATAGTGGTAGTAGTCATAGTATCAGGAAAAAAAGGAAGAAAGGTGATGTACAATCATCTTGTCTGAAGCAAAGTGCATCTTGCTTTTTAGGACTAACTATGCTGCATACATTCATGTCTCCCATTGTAAAGAAATGCACAGATGAACAATTTGTTTTTCTTTGAACTGTGGTGATTTGTGATAGTAGCTTTCAGAAGGAATAGTTGATACTCAAAGGAGAAGTTGAAGTCGGCAATTTTTTCGATACGTTAAGGCCCCTTGGTAGGCTACTTAGTAGATTTTGCTGCAAGGCATAGATGAATTTCTTGAGTGGAAAAAATAACTTAAAGTGTTGTAGGAAATGTTTTACCAATTCACACCACCAGTTTATCATTCTTGAGAATGAAAGAGGAGTCAAAATTCCAAGATCATAATATTTATACTATTCTGTGCCATAACCTACTATAATATGACAAGAGTCACTTTTTTCTTAAGCAATTCAGAGAATATTCTCTAGAAACTGAGCTTACATATGACAACCCTTTGCTTTTCTTGTAAGAAGTTCTCTTTTTTTACCAGCAAGCTTTGAAAAATACTCTATTTAGAAATAACACTCTATTTAGAAATAACACTCTTATGTACTATTTGTTGCACAGTACTCTGTTTCTCCTTCTTCCCTAACTAGTAAGCTGTAGAGAAATAAACTATAGTACATTAACCTTGATGTCTGTGACATGCTAGGTAACATTTCTGTGTGGAGCAAGCTGTAGCCTGCTCCCATCTCATGAGCATCACCACATACCTAAGTGTGGTGGGCATAGACACTCAATGCCCACAACTCTCTTCAAGAGGACCCTTTCAGAAAGTATATTCAACTGACATTAAGTTGCTGCATCTGTGAATTCATCACAGCATTCAAATCAAGGCCACACTTCCTTGGGGAAGGCCACATTTCCTTGCTCCCAGCCAAGGCTGCATATGATAGAGACACTGGAATAGCACTATTTCTGCCCACCATTATATTCTTGTGCTGGACAACATTTACCCAAGAAGTTCCCATCAGTCCTCTCAGGATTTTCTCAGGGCTGTAATATGGTCCAAGGGTCTTCCTATCCAGTCTTCTCTATCCTTCTTTCTCTTCTTTTCAAGGTGTCATGCCTGCATTTTTGCCAAAAGTTTCCCCCACTACTCTCACCCCCTTTAAGTTTTAAAGGAATATTGCACATCCAATCCCATCATAGCACATGAATTTCAGAAGGCCCAAACTGAGATATTAGAGTTATTCTGACCAGTAAATGAAGTTGAAGAATTTACAACGCAAGAAAAGAAAATGTTTTATGGGTGAAGCCATTAGAAATAAATTCTGTGATTAGATACTTGTAGTTTGTTTTTGTTGAAGTAAATCACTCTTTGTTCATATGTAAAACCTATATTTTTGTAACTTTTTATTGAAGTGTAACACATAGACAGAAAATGCACAAATTATAATTATACAATTATTTTGATATATAAACTTAACACAGCCAGATAACTAGCAACTAGATCAAAAACAGAATGTAACCACTCGCACCGAAATCTCTTGTGTCTCTTCCCAATTACTACTGCCCAGGGTAACTATGCTGTTGCCTGACTTTTAACACATACATCAGCTTTACTTCTTTAGTAATTTATGTGAATGCCATCTGATAGTGTATATCATTGTATTCAGCTTTTGTTCACTTAGCATTATGCTTGTGAGATTTATCTACGTTTTCTATGCAGCAACAGTTCATTCATTCTCATGGTTGTAGTTTAGAATCTTTCCTAACTCTAAGTCTTGTCAGTGTATCTTCAAGAACTAGATGGGAGATGCCCAGCTGGAAATTTTATTGTATTCAATTTTCACCTCACTTTCTATGATTCAGTCAGGACAGTTTCTGGCTCTTCCCTTAGAGCACTATTTCACAGGTCCTGACATGTAGAAAATGTTCCCAAGAGGCTTTAACGTTATCTGATTGCTCTCCCTGGGATCATTATATTCTTCGAGTGATGGAAGACTATTATTCCCTCTTAGTCAGCCTTTGGTTGTAATGCTTTTGCTTCTGACTTTGGTAAAACTTCTAAATGTCTTCCTTTATGTTGCCATCATTAGGAAATTCAGAGTCCAACCTATCACCAAATTTCAAGTGTCTAACCAATGAGACACACACTGGGCTGGGCTGCACATGTGTTTCATCTAAGAGGAGAATTTGTTCTTCCCTGAGATTTCCCGGGTTAGAACCAGCATTATCCTATCTAAAAATCCAAGGTAACCTTTGAGAACAAGATGCTAAAAGGGAAAAAAATCATTTGATCTTTTATGACCATCTTGGTACTTAAAAACATCTATATTCACTCTTCAGGTCCTTATCAACCGCTGAGTTTCCTAAAATTCTTCATACGCACCAGAGAACAACTGTGTTTTGAATCACTTTTCTCATATCTAAACCTGTAATGCTTCCCAGGTAATTTTCTAAAGGGAAATTTGTTCTGAACTTTTCAAGTCACTCTGAGTTACTTTTTTCCAGTTGGAGTATTTGTAATCACAATTTTCAAGTTTGGGGTCAGGACACCAGTCCTTTGAGAATTGTTATTCTTTGTCTTTATAATATACTACATCTAATAATGACTGCCATAAAATAGGATCCACTGTATGCAGAGAAGCTTATAAACTTTATCTGTAATCTGCAGCTCTTCAAAGGAAATATTACCAGTTTTATTTATTGAGACAGGGAAACTGAGGCCCAGAAAGGTTAAATGTGCTAAGTCCTACAGTTGGCAAATGTCAGAGCTGGGACTCACATTTATATTTTTGGCTTCAAACTTCATTTTTGTTTCATTATTCCATATACTCTTCTTCCTCCAGGCTCAGTCATCCACCAGCGTCTTTAGTGCTGCATCTGCTCCCCACATTGCAAACACTTCCATGAGCAAGCGCACACAGGCGTGCACAGATACACTGTGTTTGATCCTTTTCTGACGTAGATATTGCCCTCCTCCTTTCTCTATACCTAGAGCCAGAATTTTCTCAGAGAATGCCCAGCGTCCCAAAGCGCTGTGGTCCAGTAAGCAAGAACCTAGACTCAGAAGTCAGACCATTTGTTGGTGAATCCTGGTTCCTCCACATATTAGCTATAAAATCTTAGGCAAGTTATATTATTTCTCTGAGCTTCAGTTGTCTCATCTTTAAAATGGGAATAATAATAATAGCACCTTTTCATGCAGCTGTCCTGAAGATTTAGGGAAGATTATTATGTAAAGTTCTTAGAAGTATAAGAATAGTAAATGATAAGTGTTATTATTCTTATTACTCATTCATGGCATCCTATACCATCAGAGAACAGTGATTGCTTAATGGTGGTCAAGAGCGGTGGCTCCCAAAACTGGATCTTGAGTGGGAGCCATCTGCTGGGCTTTTGGGAATGGTTTTCTTTGACCCTTTCCCTAGATGTTGTGGTTCAAGATTAGGATAGAGTCCTCAAATCTGTAGCATTTTTACCCTTTTTGCAGTCCTGGGGTTCAAACCCAAAGCCATTCACATGGCTAAGTAAGTGTTCATTCACTGAACTGGAGCCCCAGCTCTAGGATATGTATTTTTGAAAGCTTCTCCAGATGACTTAGATGTTGAACCAGACTTGGAACCTCTGACCTAAAGTAGAAGTCCTCAAAGGCAATGGCTTCATAGGGTACAGTCGGGTCATCTCAGAAGGATGCCTCCCTCCACCTGATCTCAGGCTCAGTACTCTCTCATCCAGAATAATACCCTGTCCCACACTCACACAGAAAAACACGACACACACACTCTACTCACACACCAGAGTCTGGATTGAACCATGGCCAAGACTGGACTCCAGAAAGGGAAAGGCACACTCTCATTGCAATTTATCATGCAGTGGTCCCGGGGAAGATCTGTGTGATGGTTTGGGGGGACAGTTTGACTAGTCAGAAGACTGATTATCTTCAGTTATCATGTTATTTCTGAAGCTCCTTTATGAGCAAAGCTATGCCTGTTCTGCCATCTGTAAGAAAGATCTCAAAACTGGTGCCACCTCTATTGTCAACAGGCCATTATCAGGGTGAAAACTGGAGAAAGCATTAATATCTGGAATTCCAAAGAATTGCCATTTCCACGAATGTCTTGTCCTTTTGCCGCAATCATACCCTTCTCTCCTGGTCTCTCCATAATGGCTCTCCAATTTCTAACATGCACACAGGTCAATCTCCGCCTTATCACACAGGTGCATCCAAGTCCATGAATTGCAGTTTTGGAAACCTGGGGGAAGTCCATGAGCTCTGAGACGGTATTCTGAGAAAAGGTCTCCGGGCTTCCATATTTTCTCAGGAGTGACCCCAAATGTTCATTCATTTGAGACCAAAGACAGTACTTGGAAATGCGGGAGTTAACTTTTAGTCAAAACTGGCTCAGTCCATTTCACTCAACCTGAGAGGCAACTAAGGCTGGAAAAAATAGCTGCTCAAGCCCAGCTGATCCACAGCCCCAGGTGCTTTGATTCAGATTGCAGCTGGGATTTGTTTTCCTGTGAAGAGGCTATGGCAACTGCTTTTATCATCCACTGTAAGTACAAATAACAGCAGGAAATCAGGGAGCACAGGCGAAATTAAGCTCTGTGACAAATGATTTGGTTTCTTTCTGTTAACAATCATGATTTGACCTGAACTGCTTCAATTAAGGGATTGGGGCAGGTGCCCTTCGTTCATTCATCATATATGCAAGAGAGAAAGCGGCAGAGAGACATGAAACAGAGAAGATGACAGGATGTTAATTCAGTGTGGCATATGTAAGTATGCTTTAGAGTAAGTAGATGGGGTACCGCATGATTTCACTCATCCCACCCCCCATTCCTCACTCTAATATTCCATGAAAGACCACAAACACTGTATTTATGAGAGCTCATTATGCCAGTGTGTCTAGTTGATGAATGGTGCCACTGATTAATGAAGACTTGAAACAATTGGATTCTGACTCGAAGTACACAGCATTTAAGAAATAATCAAATAATTGGAATCCTCCTGCTTTAAATTCTCCTTTCATGTTTCTGCCTTTAAAATATGTATACTATATATAATATATATGTATATGTTTACATCATTGATATTTCACTGTAGACACATATCTCATAAGTAATAAAGCTTGTAAAACCAAGTTGGAGATGCTCTGCTCAATTTTACGCTTTTAGTTTTGAAACATGAAATATCATTTTCCTAGGCTACCCACGGGATCAAGATGAACTGCACAAGTTACAACTTGTAGGAATTAAACACAGAATGTGGAGGAAGATAATTATATACCCTCATCTGGTTCACAGAGGCACCGAGCCACTTCATAGCGCAATATTATACTAGCTGCTAGTTGTTTTTTTGTTGTCTTTTGTTTTCAAGAAACTTATTTTTTAGCTTTTTATTTTGAAATACGTTCAGACTTCTTAGAACATTTGCAAAAATTGTACAGAGAATCCACGTTTACCTTTTACACAGCTTTCAACATCTTATATACCTGTGATGCAATCATCAAAACCAGAACGTTAACATTAGTACAATATTCTCAACTGAACAACAGACCTAGAAGAAAAAGAAAAAAAAAAAATATATATATATACATATACAAGATAGCTAAGATAATTATCTACTAATTTCTCTTAATTCATTTAAAAGAAAAGGTTGCACTAATATTGTTTGGACAATTAAATGCCTATATCTTGTACTCTGAGTAACTAATTTAAAAATAACAATACACACTGTATTAATCATTGTTACTCTCCTATTATCTTGTTTTGAAATTTTGTTTTATTTTTCTCTTTAAAATAAAATTTTAAAAATAAGAATAAAAATAGACTACAGACCTATTGAAACTGACTGTTTTTACCACTAAAGTCCTTTTTCTGTTCCAGGTCTACTCCTTAGTCACCTCTGACCTGTGAGTTTCCTTAGCCTTTTCTTGTCTTCTCTGACCTTGCTGTTTTTGAAAAGTAAAGTCAGTTCTCTTAGATGATATCTTTAAATTTATATTTGTCTGATGTCTTTTCATAAGTACATTGAGACTATGCATTTGGGGCAAGAATATCATAGAAGTGATCATGTAGTTTTGTCAGGATATCATATCAGCAGGGACATGATGTCTGATTACTAGAGATGTTAACCTTGATTGTTTGATTAAGGTGTGTCTGCTTGGTTACTTCACAGTAGGGTAGAGTAGCTTCTTTCCCCCTTATCATTAATAAAATCTGTGTCCCCTCAAATACTCACTAACCTTGCTGTGTATTGGTAGATCATACCTTGTAGGTAGCTTTGAAAAACCCACACCAGGTGTTGTTCAAAGAGCAAACAAGCAGAATATTCAAGAACAACTGAATATACTGCGAGAATATCAATGAAACAGTTGTGTACTGAAGGCAAATCTTTCATTGAACAAATGCCAGCTCTGGGCCTTGAATACCAGAAATTTATTGTTGTTCTAATTCCTGACTTGAGATTATTTGGAGAACATAATTCTAAACCTTTAGGCTTGGATTTTACTGATGAAAATATGCTTAGCCATCTCTCTCCAAATAAAAAATAAAATATCCCACAGAATTTCCCCATATGACTTTGACCTTACCCATACCCCCAAATAACTTTCAGTTGGACCATATCATTTGGACTACCACCATCCCCACGTGAGAAAACTTGAATAGTCTTTTTTTAACCTTTCTAGAGGTTTGAGCAATTCCAAGATGGCTGTCTTCATTTTTCTGAAGAGCTTGCCAATGTCAGGAGCATCTCTGGGATTGAGGGGATGTTAGTATACGTAGAACAAGCCAAGGGCCATTCAAGGCAGCTTAATGAGACCAATGATGATAGCAAGCTATCAATGACATTCAATTGTTTTTGAAACCTTAAATGAACAATATAGGAAAGAATTAGAATGCATGAAACAGATTCAAAGAGATATCCACTGATTTAATTCTCTAAGTCTTTTTTTTTTAACCAGAGCTGGCATTTGTTCAATGAAAGATTTGCCTTCTGTACACAACGGTTTCATTGATATTCTCACGGTGTATTCATCTGACTCTTTTAACCTCAGAGGGAAAAGTAGCTCAGTGAGAAGAAACTGTTCTAGTATAGCTGAGATCCTCTAATGTCCTCATGCACCCTCAGACTTGGGATTCCCCAGGAACAGCAGTAAAATCTTCAGAGCAGATGCACACCAGAGGGTACTCCTGCAATGTAGGCTGTTCTTGCCAAGAAAAGTTCTGCTGAGTTAAGACAAGCTCTGAGGTGCTTTAGAAATAGTAAAGGAAAAGACTTCCACCTAGCCCACTTATAGCCATTAGTACTCATTTGTCATGTGACTGGCATACTGACCTGAGTAGGACTAATATCAAAGAACATTGCTTTTGTGGGCCCATTTGGAAAGCAAACCTTGACTGCCTAATTCCAGTTGAGTTTATTGGTCCAAACCATTTGTCAAACTCTATCAGTGTTTTATAAAAGACACTGTTGATTTGATCAGGGGGTGCCTGAAAAGGAGGATTCTAAATATCTCCTTGGTGAGTTGCTTTTGAAAAATCAGAGCCCCTAGAAGATGTTAACCACTTTAGTCTAGTTGCCTTTTTTTCAATACTAAGGATTGAAATGAGAAATGAGAAATTTGCACTGGACTATACCCCAGCCATTTTTATTTTTTTTATTTTTGAGACAGGGTCTAACTAAATTGCCCAGTCTCGGGTTTAACTTGGAAATCAAGCTGCCTCAGCCTCCCAGAGATTACTATATGCTTTTAATATCAGCAATTGAGTACCTTATTCACCCTAGAGAAGGGCAAGTGCAGACTTTCTATAGGAAAAGAGGGAAGGGGTAGGTAAGAGTAGATAACGTTGACTGGCATCTGATCTATGCCTGTTAATTTCACTAATTTAAAGTGTTTAATCTTAACAGCAACTTAAGTTAAATAGCACTGGTCCATTTTATGAATGATAACTGAGGTTTGGAGAGATTGAGAAACCTGGAATACCTACGAGAAGTTCAAACCCAGGTTTGTTTGACTCCAAAGTCTATTCCATTTAGATTACCTCATTCTGCTTCTATGGAGCCCACTTTCCCCATGACTTTAACAATGGTGGACCAAGAGCAAGTCTGGAAAATCTTCTAATGCATGCTGACTCAGGTGGAGATGTCCTTTGGAATTATGGCTCTAGTTGGAGTACACACTATTGGAAAGAGCCTCTGATGCCTAAGAGCTCCTATCTCCCTCTGCTTCAGGCAGAAGCATAAGTGTACCCCTGGTTATATTCACACACTCTGAATAGTAAAGTAACTTGTCCACCAGCCCTTCTGAGCCTTCTTTGTGTCTCCCGACAGCTTTAGCTGGAGGTGAGCACTCCATGGGTTTTTTTGAGAGCAAAAGTGTAAAATCAACATTTGGAGAATTTTCCAGCAATAGTTAGGAACTTAGCATGTCCAAACCATGTAAAACCCCATTGAAAAGCTGAGAATTTGTGTTTTTCCATCACTCTTTTTTACTCCTCATTTTCCTCCTCTCAAGTAGGTAAACAAAATATTTTATTTTCTCATCAAAACACACATCATTAACTGCTAATCCGCTCAAGGCTCAGAAATCCCCGAGCAACCTCTCAGTTTTCAGAAATGCCAGCAAGAAATAAAGTACCATTGATCAAATCATGGCTAACAGGGCCATGTCTTAGGGGCTCCAGGTGCCAGGGGAAGTGCCATAAAGTCAGGACCACAGGCAGGCCTTCTGTTTGTGGGTCATGAAAGACAGAACCCACTAGATGTTAGGTGTTAATGCCTGTACTCAGCAAGGTCACAAGACCTGGGATTACCAAGAAAACAGGGTGCAGATACCGGAGTCTCCCAGTCAAGGGTAGCTGATGGCCAGTAAGACTGGAAAAGGAAACGCAGGTGGTCTGGTAAGGACAAATGGAGCCCCTGGAATGAGAGCTAACTGATCACCTGACTACAAGTACAAACAGCTTCAAGTTCAGCTCTGGCTTTATAAGACTGGCCCCGAAAAACGATACACTGTGCCTTCCTTACCATTAAAGAAGGCAGCAAGTTTGAGCCCTGTTGTGTAGTCCCTTGTTGGCCCTCACTATGTCTCTCTGTGCTAGGTGTGGCGGTTTTATGAAGACAGGATCTTTGAGATGGACAAGAAAAATATAGATGGGAAAAATATAGAATGTTACTCCAAAAATCATCCAATAGGTCACAAATCACATGGAGGGCAAGACAGGAGCATCTGCCCAAACTGGCTATAGACGCTGAAGGCTCTTGGTAATTCCACCTAATTTAATTCAACAAGTATGATGGGATTATGCTATGTAGATGAGTTGGGGATACAAAAGTGGGGGACACTAGGGACTCTTAGCAGTCCTAAGGTCATCACTCATGAATTTGATCTCAAGGATGGCCTGATAATATACAAAATGTGGAAAGGTACCATTCTGCTAAGGGCTAAAATTCAATTATGGCAAATTAAGGCTGGTGGGGAAGGTGAAGCATCTGACTAGTAATCGAGTTTACCTGTCCTTCAAGCATGACAGCATCTCTGCTGCCTCCTAATAACCAGCAAGAGGCAGTGTAGCATTGTAGCTAAGAGTATGTACCCCAGGATAACACTATCTGAGCTTGTGATCACGGCTCTGCCCCTTACTAGCTATATATCACTGGACAGATTACCTAACCACAGAGTGCCTTTGGTCTCTCATTTGTGAAATGGGGTAAAGAGTGATACCTACACATCAGAGTTGTCACGAAGACTAAATACGTAAATACAGGATGACCCAAGCGTGTTAGTGCCATTTTAAGTTCTAATATCTTAAGGAGTATGAATGCAAAAACCATAATTCAAAAGATAAATTTATTGTGCACTGCTTTAGTTTTGAGAACTGATTTTGTATCCATGGAAAGCACACAGAAGTCTCTTGGCAACATAGCAAATGTCTGCTGCTAGTCTCCCAAGTAAGCCTAGGGCTGCCTCCTTGGCGAATGTGAAGGGTTTTCTCTATTTCTGCTGGAAGTCTGGGATCCATTCACTGAGAATGAATTTGCATGAGCGGTATTTCCTCATCTCTACAACGCAAGGCTGAGGGTCACACTGCAGCTCAAAGAAGGGGCGGACGGACATGATCGTGAACAAAACTTCCTTGGGACTAGGAAGACCCTAAAACCTATTCCTGGTCACTTAAAGCCCTGCGAGAAAGGCCTTAAGCATAATATGATTTTATAAAATCTTTTATATCTGCTCCTTTCACAGCTACAAGTGGTATGATTTGAGTGGCATCAAAACATGTGCCTCCCTCTCAACAAAAATTATATCCCTACTAGCCAGTGGCACTGCCTGAAATTCCATCATTACAGGCTCAGAGTCTAAAATGCAGACACCCCAGGGAGCATTAAGTGCTCTTAGTCATCAACACCAGAGTTTGACATTGTTTAATCAGCTGCTTTCCCCCAACAGCTAGCTGAGTCGTTCTGGGGGAAAGAATAGCACTTCTAATTGTGGCAGAGGAAGGGCAAATTTGCAAACCTGGGGCCTCACGGAGGACTGGGGGATAGCAGGCACCTGTGAGAGGGAGAAGCCACTCTCTCTCCCGGAAGAAGTAGGCCTAGAAAGGTAACAGCAGCAGCCTTGAAACCACACAGGCTTCTTCCTTCATAGCCCTCCCGAACCGCAGCAAAAATGCTGGGCACAATTGTAAATGCTTCATGAATGATTACATTATCAATTACAGTATTCCTGCACAAAAGATTTTTTAAAGAGTTACAACCAGGCAGAAACTTAAACACTGAATGTTGCTGAATTCTAATTTGCTTGTTTGTTTGCTTCCCAAAAGGATTACTAGCTCCTCTCCATAAATCACAAAGTAATTTATATTCTTCACAATTAGGTTCCCTTAGAAGAATCATTCAGTAATGTAATTAAAACTGAAAACCTTAACTCCTTATCTTTAAAATGTAATAGTAGCTACTTTTCCTGGATAGGATACAACATTTCAAGCTTCTTTTTAATTTTGTCTTATGCACAAGATGGTGCTTCAATGGTAGATGTTAATTGCACTAAAATGGCAATGCAAAACCACCAGCAACTTACAGCTATATATCTTATACTGGCTCAGATCAATGCTGTGATTATAATTAAGAATGCATGTGTGTGCCTGGATAAATCTTCATATTGTGACATGTGAAATAAGATTTAACATAATTATTTTCTTTCCAGTCTACCCCTAAATCAAAGGAGAATGTGTGGAGACGTTTTCTGGGGGGAATTAATGATATAGTGACCTGTCTCTATGTAGATGTCACTTATCTGGCTCACATAAACTTATGGAGAGTCGCCAAGAATGTAGCTCTGCTGTGGGCAAAATGTGCCAACTGCATGCGCAAGAAGGTGTTCAGATGCCTGACTCTAGGAGTTGGGGTTTTCATGAGAGCCCCACAATGTGAGTGTATAGTTACATGCAGTCCTGGGAGTGTTGTAAAAGTGGCAGAAGCAAAAGTGGGGGTGGGTAGGGAATAGATGTTGGGATAAAAGTTTCTGGCACCATTTTCCTTTATTCTTCCTGGGGCTGGGATTAGCAGGCAGGTGGACAGAAGGAACCAAGAAGGCCAAATGCATGCCCGTTACCTGGGAAGTCTCCATGAGGACAAGACTATGTCTTTGCTCACAGAATTTCCACAGTCTAGCTCTTGGTGGGCACTCCACTGATTTTTGCCAATCCCCTGAATGACTTGCTCCCTTCACTCCAGTCCCAAAGCTGGAATATTTGGGGAGATGGGACAGAGTTCCTTCTACAAAGAAGCCCCCAAGACTTGAAAACATTGTTAGGAAGTAGTAGGCGGGGAGGGGTTTGCCTGACTCCACCCAAAATCTCATCTGAGATAATTGCACAAAAACAAAACAGAGGGAGAGACAGAGAAACAGAGACAGAGAGAGAGAGACAGAAACAGAAAGACAGAGAGACCAAGACAGAAAATCTGAAACTGAAAGGAAGAGAGAAAATCCAGAGAAGTCAATTATACTAGAGTGAGAAGGGATAGCTCTTTGAAGGACAACGTGGGAGAAGTTCTTAAAGAGGGTATCACTGTAGGGTCTATTCTCTGACCTTTAAAACAGGAAGGAAATAATGTTAAAAGCCTTGCCGTGCGATTGTGTGGTCTGAAAAAAGCCAAGGGAAACACATTTTGGTGCAGACTCAAGATGATGAGAGAAACAGGGGAAGTGGGCAAAGCTCATTTGGAATTTGGAGCCTGTGTGGTGGGTGAGGTCTGACCACCACATTGCACCGAACATCTGAATTCTTGGTGAAGCCTCGGCTTTGCCTCTTCCCCGGATGGTTCAGATTATGGAGGGCTGGATCTGTATTTCCTGCTTTCCTTTTAGGGGAAATTAATAAGCAAAGAAAGACGTGCACATGAGCAAAACCTCCCCAGCCTGCTCAGTGAACACAAAATGCTGGCATCTTACTGTAGTTGCATTTTACTGTATATATGTTAATTAGCTTGATTATGGTGGTTACTTCACAAAGTATCTGTATATCAAATCATCAAGTTGTACACCTTAAATATATACATTTTACTCTAGTTTTTCCAAAGGGTTGGCAGCAAATCTTTCCCTTGCTTTGTTTCATGCTTTTTGGTAAGTGAAGAACCCAAACAGGAAACCATGCACCACTGACTATCCAGTGCTATGACTGGGTTGTGTGCCACTTGAAACCCAGCTAGCACAGTCTTTAAACTCTACCCACCCTTCAGAGTCAGAGTTTAAAAACCAACCTCATCCCTCTGCCTTTCGCCTTCCTCTCCATGCAAGTTTCCAGAAAAGGTCAGCAAGGAAACTAACAACTGTGAATGTCCGCAAGGTTTCGAAACAACAGCAACAATAAATATTTTTTTAAAAACCTCATCCAAACATTTGCAAGTTTGAAAATGCCAGCGTTTTCCCTAGCTTGAGGCAAAAAATGACTTTTTTATTACACGAGGGAAAGGAGCATGAAATCTCACAGGCCTTTGCCAAAACTGAAACTCTCTGGGTACGCTTTGAGAAGGAGCAGGACGTTGAGCGGGCCATGGAAGGCATGCCGTCTAATTGGAAGGGCATGGATCACTTTGGCTCCGTCTTTCCGATATACAAGATTTCCCCTGTGTGGTCCTCTTTTGTTCCTTGGGGAGAGGCCTCTGGCATGGGCAGTGGTTCCTTTGTGGGAAATGCGCAAGGAAGAGGGCCGGCTCACCATGGCTGGACAGAAGGGCTCAAACAAAGCAAGCCTTGTTTCTTGTTTTGCAATCCTTCACAATAACTTCCTATGGATGTTTAGATTACAGAAATTCCTTATTTAGGAAACAGATGTGTTCCAAGTAGAGAAATCTTTTGGTACGGGCTCCGGGGCCAAGACTGAATGGCTTCACACCCTGGAGCTGCCACTTGGTAGCTGTGAATCTTGAACAGGCTAATTAGATCTGCTTAGCAGGCTTCTTACTCTGTAATATGGAGCTACAAAGACCTATACTTCAGAGTAATAGTTGGAAAATTAGAGGAGAGTTATGTGAGGTATTAGGCAAAAAAAAAAAAAAAAAAAAAATACTGCCTTCCTTTTGACTCCAATAAGGAATTCAGCGAGAGTGTCCCATGGGAGCTATCCCCTCACTCATAAGTCAAAACATTTGAGGACGAGGTTATCAAACTGAGACTCAGGCTCCCCAAATTTAAGAGGAACTTGAATATTTGAACTTTCAGGAGTTCAACTAATAGCCACTTTATTCCTGACTTCTATACATTTCATAAGGATGAATTGTCACATACTCCCTTTCCTGAAAAACACAGAACATACTTGATTGACAACCAAATTCTTCATCTTCCATAGGAAATAAGTCAAAAGTTGGGAATCAGTACAGAAAAATCTTAAGGAATATTGGTTCAGCACAGTTTGGCCATATAATACAGACTGTTAAATCCCTATCAAGATCAAATAAAATAACTCCCTTTTGCCTTATATTTTTCAGTCAATCACAACTGGTAGAGTAGGAAATGTCCCAGACAGCCACTTCATGCAGTTGCAGACACGAAGTTTGGGATGGATTAAGGTCTGTGGTTCCACAGTGAACCCGTTGAAGACAGCCAGGCCTATACGGGTAGGAAGATCATTCACCCCTGCACTTGCTCAGAGATTGCTGCAATGTTGATGCCCAGTTTCCCTCAGAAAATGTATTAGCTTTCCCACTGCTCAGACATACCTGACTCCCACAACTCGAAGGAGTAAAGGTTTAATTTATCTCACAGTTTCAGGAGGTTCAGCCCATGGTCAGCAGGCTCCAAGGCAGAAACTGCATGGTAGAAGGATCTGGCAGAGTGAAGGTGTCACAGTTCATGGCGGCCTGGAAACACATTAGGGGAACGGTTCCAGACGGGACTGGGTAAGGGACCAGACACAGTACAAAGGCCGCCTATGCACACCCAGAAACATGCTCTACTAAACTTCTAGGTATTTCTTAATCTAAGGAAGTGGATGTACCAGGATTGATGGTCACAGAGGGGTTTTCTTAACATCAAAAAATTTTCAGGCAAATTAAGATACATTGAACAAGATTAATAAATAATAAATTTGAAGGAAAGGGAACAAGAATAGTAATGTTTATTTGAAGCCTCCAAAGATACAATTGTTGCTGGTTGTTTTAAAAAGTAAGCCCTTCTCCTACAGGGAGGTCTGGCTTTCTCAGCAGTGAGAGTCTTAGAAGGTAATACGGGGCTGTGAAGCAAAAATAACCATCAGACACATAGAGGGTAAAAGCAGAGATCTTTCAGAGCTCTGAGTTTGCATGCATCTACACTGAGTGACTGAGAAAATTCCTTATGCCTCAGTTTTATCTACAACATAGGGATGGTAAAGCGCCTCCTTCTTTAGGTGCTGGTGGAGATGACCTGGAACAATGTATGCAATAATAGCACATTGTGAACACTCAACATTTTATTCACCATTATAATGAGACTCTCAGGAGTCCAGGAAAGGCTTGAGCAACTCTGAGTTGGCCTGAGATTATCGTAGGAATTACTTATTCAGTAGGTCAAGTTCTGGGACATCACCCAAGACTGAAAGGAGCCATCAATAGCCTGGCGGAGACAAGCATAGTCTTAACACTGCTATGTCCGAAAGAGTCACCAAAGCCTGAATGCTCCTCACCCTGATTTATACGTCCTGAGCAACACTGATACACTAGAGCCAAGTCCTGCCACACATTTATCAGGAAGTATGACTTGGTTAGGGAAAGAACTGAGGTAGCTAAATAGAATACATATTAGCTACCTGTGGGGCAAGATCCAATAATAATAACACTACCTTCTATTTATCTAATTGTTTGCAAAATTTCTGAAAGTGTTATGTCATTTAATCTTTTCACCAAAAATTGGGGCCCAAAACGCTGCCTTTTTGTCCATATTCACAAAGGAGAGTTGCTGAGCAGTTAAACTACTTATCTGCAGTTAGAAAGAAAGATAACAAAGTCAAAGTTATTGGTATGGGAGGATATTTACTAGGGTAACACTAGCTATTCCAACAGACACCAGAATCTCAGTAACTTAACACATAGCATTTATTACTCTGTTCTGGAATAGCACAAATGTGAAGATTCCTATTTATTGAGGTGATTCAGAGATCCAGGTGCCTGTTATCTTGCAGTTCCACCATCAGTGTGTATGTACTTTGTCTACATGAAGGGGAAGAAGCATAGGTTAGGCTTCTAGGAGCAGGCCTACAGCTGATCTATCATTTTCGCTAACATTCTGCAGGCTAGAACCCAGTGATGTGGCCACCTCTAACTGTAAGAGAGCCTGGAAAAGAAAGTGTAGCTGTTTGCCCAAGAAAATGAGATGACAAGGATGGAAAACAACACGGGTCTATCTCTATCACAGCCAGGAACCCACAACACCTGGATCCAAGTCTAGTGTTATTTCTGTATGATTATCATGTGCACATTGTAATGGGTTTTTAAAGAGTTGACAGATCTACATGCCATAATCCAAAACATAAAGGACATCTCTGAAACCTTAACATCGAAAGGAGTTGAGAGCCATTGAAAGTTTGGAAAATGCAGGCTAAAAAGGTCAGTGACAGTTTGACAATATGACAATGGCATGTACCAACAGCAAAGGAGTTCTTCAGCAGGGCATGGTGGTGCACACCTGTAATCCCACCCCTTGGGGGGCTGAGGCAGGAGGATCCTTGTGAGTTCGAGACCAGCCTGGGCTACAAAGTGAGCTCAAGGCCAGCCTGAACTGCATAGCAAGACCCTGTCTCAAAAAGACAAAAAAAAAAAAAAAAAAGAGTTCTTACCCCCAAGGGAGATTTAGAGACAGCGTATATATCCTGTTGGCAACAATGGGCCAATGGAATGAAGCAAGAGTCACAAAACTAGCGTGGGGGAATCTTTCTGCCTTATTACCACCCAAACTAGTACAAATGTGAAGTGATGCCATTAAGCAACAGGAAACCTTGGGCTCTGGCTTTTGGGTCTAAATATCAGGTTCTAGTAAGAGCTCCCTGGGATCAAGGACTAGGTCCTTAACCCACACGACCCAATGCTTGGGACAGAGCCTGACATAAGGCATCATCTCAACAGCATTTTATGGAAGGAAATGCTATGTGGCAGGAAGGAGGAAGGACAGGAGGGAGGGGAAGTAAACACACATTTAAGCTGCTTTTGTATCCACATTGCATCTTACGATGCTCGGCACTCCACATTTGAATCAGTGAAAGCACTTGAATTGTTAGTTGTATCAGTGAGTAAGTACCAGCCTTGTCCATTTAATGAATAATTGAGAATGACCAACGATCCAAGTCAATAGTACTGTATCACAGAATGAACTTTTCATGTTTTGATAAATGCAATTGAATGTGAATTATTTATTACACTGTGTGGTGTATTTTGTAAAAGTAATGAAGATTTAGTAACATGAGCCACCACCAGCTCTCTGCTGGTAAGTGCCGTTCCATGCTCCCACATCTCGGACTTTCCCATGCTTCACTTGGGGACAGCAGTATAAGGAGGCAAGAGGGAGGTGCTGGAGCACAAAGACCGTGCACAGACCAGAAATGTTGGAAAGACGCACCTCCCTGCCAGAACTGTTTGCTCTGTCTTCTTGTCCCCCACATCAGCTCCCTGGGGAAGTGACTTTCCTAGTGTGTTACCAAGAATGTGGGGATAAAAATCCCACTAACATGAAACTCCTCAGAACCTATTCATGATATTTTGCTTCAAGAGAAGTTTTGGTAATGACTGCACTGTTTCAAAAACATATTCTAAATTAACAAGAGTAAAAATTAGAATCCAAGTAAAGTTCTGGCATAAAACATATAATCCAAATCCAATCATGAGGAAGCTTCAGATAAATCCAATTCAAGGAACATTCTATAAAGAATGAGACTTCTCAAAATAAGTTGAAGTCATGAAAAACCAAGACAGTCTAAAAAACTGTTGCAGATTAAAGGGGACTAGAGACATTTCAACTGAAGCTAGTTCTTCATCGTAGGTTAGAGCACGGATAAATTTTTTAATTGTTCTGAAGGATGGGATTGAAGCAATCAGTAAAATTTGAATATGGACTCTATACTAGCAAATGCTGGCTTGTCAACACTCAATTTCTGGAACTGGATAACTGCACTGTGGTTTTAGAAGAGAATATCATTACATACTGAAATATCCAGAGGTAAATGGCCATGATGTCTGCAAGTTAGCCTCAAACGGTACTATTAATAATGATAATATGTATCCACATAGAGGTCTGGAAGTCTATTGGTAGCTGGTGTTATTTTAACCAACACCCTCGGTGATCAATTGTTCTGATTTGTGGTTGTCATATCTTGTGGGAAATATTCTTGAGTAAATCTAGCTGAAAATTTGTGGAATTTTGTTACACTATTCCTGCCATTTTTCTATAAGTTTCAATTTTTTATTTTTAAAAATAAAGGTTTAAAAAGATACTTATTGGTAAGGACCGTATACTTGCTAAGTATCCAGAAACATTAAGGAGCAGAATAGGTCTTTAATAGTCCTAAGGTATAATCTCAACCCTCAGGCCTTCTTGAATTCTCAAATTGGTTAATATCCTTAGACTATAGCTTCCCTCATCAAATGTAGTAAAACATAAATTCCTGAGCAAGGATATGCATTTTACAAGCAGGGGAAATAAAACTACCTGGAGATATGGGTGCTAGCAGTTGGCTGGACTTCCTTAGTAAGAGGCTTACTACAGTGTTTGAAATTCATACCCCACCAAAAATAGAAATGACTGTTAGGATCACTCAGGAAGAGCTGAAATGGCAGTTGTTGAATCTTCATGTGCCAAGAATCAACCTTATTTGGAAATCAGCAGGGGTTCCTTTTTTGAGCTCCAGATATTTGATGTTAAAATGTTTTGTCTGGGAAGTTGGGTGGGTGGCTTGGGAGTCTCAGTGAGCTTTCAGATGAAGTGATTGGAGTATTTGTGGAGGAGATGGTAAAGGGAGTCAAGGAATAGTCAGGGATTGATAGCTCAAGAGAAAAACTAAATGGAGTTCAGCTGCAGTTCAACTCAGCCTCCTCTTGCATGTGGCATAGTCGCAGTTACTTTTCCTATGGAAAAGGACTGTTACATGAACGGGGAACAAAGATGGAATTTATTGCACTGGGTTATCCACCTTACATAAGTTACTGTGACTAGATAAAAAGAACACAGTGTTTCTGAGCCATCTGCTTAGAGATAGAAAATTTTTGAAGTAGGCAGTCTTTATAAGAGTGCTTATTTCAATAGGTCTTTTAAAAAATCATTGGTGAAGGTTCAGGTGATTTGCCAGGTTTCCTATTGAATTGTAAACCTCTCATAAGTTACATTTCCTCAAGAGATTTGACAACCAGCTTACGTTTACTAGATGGCACATGCCTAGCAAATTGAAAACTTTTATCAATTCAAGGAAAATAGTCATGCTATTCCTCCCAGAACCCATTATATCTTATTTTTGCCTGCATTGTTTAGCTAAATGTCCTTAAAATGCCACATAAAGCCTCATGAAGTCCCACCCCGAAATATATTTCCAGGTCATACCCTCTCAACCCTCCCACCATCCAAATTCATCCCCATGCTATAGCCATTAGGATACGTGACTTCACCAAACACATGAGACCTTGTGACTGGGCTCACGGAATTTCCTAGTTTGTCCTCTGGAAATGTTCTTTCTGCCATCTCTGCCTAGTAAACTCTTACCCATCCTTCAAAGCCAAACTCAAATATCACTTTGTCTGGAGTGTGTTCTATGATGCTTCCTTCCTCCTTATCTCCAGGTACAATGGATCACTTTCTTTTCAACCTTCTGTCAAAGTCACTGACATCCAGCCTTCTAGAATTTACTTCCCAACAAGATTTTTAACAACTTGAGGACAGAGACCCTGTTTTATACATCATTGAATTCTCTGCACTCAAAACAATTGGTGCTATGTGGTAGGTATTCAAAAATGTGTGTTGAAGAAAAGACTCAATCAATTAATTAATCAGTGGGTAGGACCTGTGCTCCTTGAGGCCTACAAGCTAAACACTCAAGTCATATGAGCACAGCATAACTGCTTCTATTTACAGAGCACCTACTCTCTGCTGGCATGATACGCACATTTGATTGCACATCAAAGCTAATACATAATTATTGTTACATTCATTTTTAAAATAAATAAACCAAGTTATATACGAATCATTTTTGTTGCCAATTACTTCAATACCTTTGGAGCAAAATGGGTGGACTAGGGAGGAAACCAGGCCTCTAGTCCCTCCCAGCCTATTCTATGCTATCCTCTCTGGCATCCTGTTGCTGACCAGTGACCACCATCAGCTACTGAAGCACCAACACAAATAACAATGATGCTGTGCATCGCCCTGCTATCAGTAACTCTTAGAGTGATGGCCTCTCACCTACTACCATATCCGGAGCCCCTGAGTTGGCTAGATTTGACAGCAATATTGTTAGAGACTGTACATGCCATTCTGGAAAGGCTGACTGTCAGACCTCAGGGCTCAGCTCAGATGTAAAGGCTGTGGTGATTCCCCACAAGGCTCAGGGGTGGTTGGGGCTTTTCAGTGAGAAAGCCTTTCCTGCTGAGTCTATTAGGACCACACTTCAAAGCCCTACAAAATATGTTGGCTTCCGTTCATCACCCACTTCTCCATTATCCTTAATGCCGTTAGCTCAATGTGCCATCCGACTAATGATGTACTGCTACTTGGTACTTGAATTTATTTTTATTCACTATGTGCCATCTATAATCCTCATCCAAGAAAGTTGTAGGGTCCTTCTTAGTGGCAGTGTTTGTTAATCAGACTCACAAAATGAAATTGCTTGAAATTTGCCAAATCATTTGGCAATGAGACTATTCAGAATAGAGAGGAAAACAATGGCATAAACAGCAAACAACAGAAATCTTCATCTAAAATATGCACATATCTTAACAATAGCTGAACAAATCCAACCTCAGCTTGGTGAATTTTTTTTTTTCACAGAAGGCTAACTTCCTTTTTAAAAGCCAGAAAAGGAAAGATATAATTCACAGAAGAAAAATCAAGCATCCATTTGAACCAGTGTCCACCAGCTGGTGAATGGATAGACAAACTATGGTACAAATGGAAACAGCAGAATACTATTGATCAATAAAAAGGAATAAAATGACACATACTAGAACACGATTGAGCCTCAAAAACATCATACTAAGTAAACAAAAAAAAAGACCAAATGCAAAAGGCCACATGGTATATGACTCAATTTATATGAAATGTCCAAACTAACCAAATTTGTAGAGACAGAAAGTAGACTCATGGTTGCCTAGTGCTGAGGACAGAAAGACAGATTAATTGTAAATATGGACAAGCAGTCTTGTGGGGGTTACTAAAACGTTCTAAACCTGGATTATGGTGACAGCTGTACAACTCAGTAAATGTACTAAAAAATCATTAAATTGTACACTTAACATGGGTTAGTTTTATGATACATATACTTCAATATAATTGATTTAAAAATGTAAGAGTTACATTTCCCACAATACCAGCCCCTCTTTCCTCCTCCATCTGGGATCCCCTTGCGCTCCTAACCCCTTGTGAGGGGCCCAGAATCCACCCCGTTCTCTGGAGAGGTGGCAGGGGTACCTATGGCTGCAGTCTTAAACCTGATTAGACATTTTGCAGAGATTCCAGTTGCTCCAGGAGACAGTTTCTACCACGTGCCGAATCCCACCACTGCAGACAGTACTTATGCAGCTCCAGATTACGCCAGGAAGGGCCCGTTAGGGTGAGGCTGGGGGTTCATGAGGGAAGGGGAGATTCACTCGGTCTTAAGCAGTTGGCAGCATGTTCTTACTTCAGGAATGTTCATTCCCCGAGGTTCCTTCTACTCTCCTTTTTCCATCCCAGTTGACTCTATTTTTTTTCTTAGAAGATATTTTCTGAGAAACCACTGTGTGTACTACGAACTGTGTATAAATATATTTTATATACATTTCATAGTATGTGCGTTTATTTATTTATCAAACAATTATATGACATTTGATTCCAGGCACTCTACTAAGTACTTTACAAATGTAAGATTATTTAGTCCTTTAATAGCATGAGGTAGGTACACTATCATTCTCCCAATTGAAACAAAAGGTAAAGGAGTGACTTGTCCAAGCTAATAATTAAGAGCTAGGACTTGTATCCAGAATGTACTATGGAATCTGTGGGGGTTTTTTGTTTGTTTGGTTTTTTGTACCGGGAATTGAACTTAGAACCTTGCACTTGCCAGGCAGGCACTTGTGGCACTGAGCTATATCCCCAGGCCCTGGAATCTGTGTTTTTAACGGCCATATATTATGCTGCCTCCCAAAAATATCGCTGAATTTAATGATGTAAATTACTTACCGACAATAGAGATTTGGGCTCTGTTGTAGTTTGGAGTTTACAAGGGGAAACAATACAAAACACATAATTCTTAAGATTATTTTATAATAGTCACCCAAAGAGTCATATACAAGAGAGTGCAGGAAATCTGTCTACACACCAAAGACCAAAAGAATCCAGATGAGGGCCTGGGTCCCATGGCAATGTCCTGCATGAGTCCAGCTGAAGGCCTAGAGCCCATAACAATGCCCCCGACAAGTCCAGCTGGAGGCCAAAAGTCTACAACAATGTCTCATGCAGGCCTGTTTCAAGGACCTGTGCTGGAAAGGCCCAAAGGTCAGTGGTGGAAGCTAGAAAGTCTGCGCCAGTGGGACGAAGGATCTGTGCCAGCAGGCTGAGGGATCTGCATTGGAGCCAAGAAGCAATGCTCAATGTGAGAACCAGAGCTCCCCAAAAAGGTACCACAGGCATCCTCATCAACAAAGAGGTCTTGAGCTGCTCCAATGATGAGAACACCGAGTCTATATCAGGAAAGCCAGCGCAACAAGCTTCTCCAGGAAGGTGATGCACAATGCATTACCTTCCCCTCCAGAGCCAGGAAGTGATGCTCAGAGTGAGGACCAAAGCTCCCCCAAAGTGAACTGTAGCCATTCTTAGTGACAACAAGGTGCTGAGCTCCTTCAGTGGTGAGAACAGCCAAGTTCATCAGGAAAGCCAGCGTGACGAGCTCCTCCAACAGAACCAACAGCCCCAGGAGAACCAACAGCTCCCAACAGCATCAAACAGCTCCCAGCAGCTTCTCTTCTTCTCCAGTTCTTGTTTTTATGTTATTGGCAACAATCCTCAGGTTGGCCTTCCACACCCAGCACTGCACTGGTTCAGTTCAGCCGAGTGTTGGTCCACCACAGGCTCCACTTATGAACAAGGAAACAGCTAGGGTTGACTGTGCATTTTCTAATTTCCAGCTGAATGCTGTTGTTTCATTAGATCATTAAGTGCCTCTTCCCAGGCTTTTTCCTCTTCACCAGTGTTTCTTAAGCTTTAATGTACATCAGAATCTCTTGAGGAAATGCCAGACTCCTGGGCCCTCACCCTAGAGTTTCTGATTCAGCAGGTCTGGAACAGAACTGGACAATCAGCATCTCTTATAAGATTCTAATAATGTTGATGCTGCTGTCCCAGGGACCACAATGTGAGAATCACTGGTGTTTGTCAACCCACTCAAACAACCCCCTCCCAGGAAGTTCTGTAAAGTGATACTAACATTAGAAATCAAGGTTTTATTATTAGTTATTGGCTGTTCAGGCCACTGCCAGGAGCCAAAATGATTGAGCCGATACACTGTCTGTTCCGCCTCCTGCATTTCAGGTCAGGACGCATCATACCCAGGAGACTCATGTGCATATTCAAGCTTGACATGCATTGCTCTAGTTCACCCCTCAAAGCCCAGACTTCCTTTGGAAATCCAAATTCCCATTTGGCTTCCACTCACTATATATTTAATAAAACTCAAAATGCCTCAATTTGTATCACCTGCTGTGAGGCTTCATGCAGAAAGATCAGGGACCTGGGGTCACACAGACCTCAGTGAAATCGTAGATCCTTTAATTGACACTTGAGACTAAGTCATCATCTGTAAGTGTGGTGGTGATTAGTCTGCCTTGGGACTTCGTGTGCTGTGATCTCAGGCTTATAGAAGTGCCCAGCACGTATAGGCTCTCAAAAAGGATTAGGGCAGGACTAAAGCCAGCAGATTTGCTTTCTTCTTAGGGATATTGCTGGCTCTTCTATGTACTTGTGGAGAGTGGGTGAGGAAGAGGGAGAGGGAGAGAGAGTGGGAAAGGGAGTGGAAGCAGGAGAGGGAGAGGGAGAGGATATTCTGCTGTCCTGGTGTTCTTTTCTCTTCATAATTAGTATATATTTGCAATTTGAAATACTTATATCCAGCCTGTGAACTCATACATATACATACTGTACCTTAATCATTTTTATTCCCTCTCGCCCAATCCTAGTCTCCACTCTACACCTTCCCCCAGATCCCCTTCCCATCTCAAGTCTGCCTCCCTGTTTTCTACCATCTCTCTTTTATTATGTTTTTTAAATTATTTATATTTTGAGTTTCTCATATTAGAGAAGCCATGTAATATTTAACCTTCTGCATCTAATTTATTTCCCTTAGCATAATGGTGTCAAGATCCATCCATTTTCCTACAAATGACTTGAACTTATCCTTCTTTATGGCTAAGTAGCACTCCATTGTGCATATATACCACACTTCCTTTACCTGTTCATCTGTTCATGGACATATAGGCCACTTCAATAACTTAGCTGTTGCGAATTGTGCTGCTAGAAAAATGGGAAAGCATGTGTTACTGTAATATGATGTCTTTAACTCTTTCAGAAAGATACCCAGAAGAGGTGTAGCTGGGTCAATCTATTTTTAGATTTTTGAGGCATTTCCATGCTGATTGCCATAGTGGTTGTGCTAGTTACATACCCACCGAAGGTGTAGTACTCTGTTTCCCTCACCATGTCACCAGCAGTAGCCTCTGAGTCCTTGAGAATAGCCATTCTTACTGGAGTAAGATGGAATCACAGTGTTGTTTTGATTTGTATCTCTAATGGCAAAAGATGTTGAATATTTTTTCATGTACTTATTAGCCATTTGTATTTCTTCTTTTGAGCATGTCTAATTATTTCAATTGCCAATTTTTTGACTGGGTCTTTTATTTTGGGTGTCTAATTTTTTGACTTCTTTATATATTCTAGATATAAAATCTTCTCTCCAAAGAGTATCTGACAAAAATTTTTTCCCATTCTGTAAGTTGTCCCTTCACCCTGTTTGTTATTTCATTTGCTGTGAAGAAGCTTTTTGATTTGACATAATCCCATTTGTTAATTCTTGGTATTATATCTTGTTCTATTCAAGAAGGGGTTTTATCCAGGAAGTCCTTGCTTATGCTTGTCTTCAAGAGTTTTAGCAATTGTTTTCTTCCAGCAGATTCAGGGTTTCTGTTTTTATTTCTACATCTTTGATCCACTTTGAGTTGATTTTAGTACAGGATGAGAGCTATGGGTCTATATTCATTCCTCTGCATGTGAATAACCACTTTTTCCAGCACCATTCATTAAAGATGGTATCTTTTCTCCAAAGTATATTATTGGCCACTTTGTCAAAAATGAGACGGTTGAAGGTGTTTGGGGTTGGTTTTGCACCCTCTCTACCAGTGTTGGTGAACCTTTCAGAGCTTTCAGTGATACAAGCAGCCCACCGTGGCAAGTGTGCCATACGTTCACCACCATTCCATCTATAATATTTAATTGGTCAACATATTTGTTTTTGAGCCAGTACTGTGCTCTTTTTATTACTATAGTTTGTAGTTAGTGAGAGTGGGGTTATAATGCCTTCTGCTTTGCTCTATTTTACTTTGGCTACTCTGGGTCTTTTCTGGTTTCACATAAATTTTAGCATTTTTTTCCTAGTTCTGTGAGAAATGCCGTTGATATTGCAATTAAAATTGCATTAAATCTATATATCACTTTAATATGGCCATTTTTCCTACCCAGAATAGGAGATATCTTTCCACTGTCCAGTGTCCTCAATCTCTTTTTTAGAGCACTATAATTGTCATTAAAGAAGTCTTTTGCTTCCTTTGTTAGGTTAACTTCAGATATGTAATTTTTTGAAGCTATTGTGACTGCGACTATTTTTTCTGATTTCTTTCTCAGCAGACTCATTGTTGGTATCCAGGAACACTGTTGATTTAGTGTGTTTATTTTGTATCCTGACACCTTGCTGAACTTGTTTATTAGTTCTGAAAGTCTTCTGGAGGAGTTTTTTAGATCTTCTATGCAAAGGTTCATGTCATCTACAAGTGAGGATAGTTCAACTTCTTTCTTTCCTATTTAACTCCCTTTTATGTCTTTCTCTTGCCTAATTACTCTGTCTAAAGTTTCAAGTAGTATATTGAATGAGAGTGAACAGCTCTGTTTTATTCTTGATTTTAGAGGGAAGGATTTCAGGTTTTCCCCCACTTAGTATGATGTCGGCAATAGGTTTGTCATAACTGACTTTTATCAATTTAAGCTATGGGCCTTCTATACCTATATTTGTCAGAGTCTTTTATCATAAACATATGCTGATTTTTTAAATATTTTATTAGTACATGTTTGCAGTCCATATTTACATTCATCTTAGGGAGTAGGTACATGTGCATAACACAACTTGAATCTTTTTAATCTCCTTTCCCTCCCCATGTCTCCAAATTTCCTTTCCTTGTTCTCATTACTGTTATTATTAGTTCATGCTTATGATGTATGTTTATATTCATGTGTATATTTGGTACATGTACATGACACACCTTCAAGCTTTTTACTTCCTCTTCCCTACTCTTCTCCCCTTTCCCTCCATCTCTTAGTCCCCTTCCCATCTGCAAAAGACCTATCTCCCTGTTTCCTTCTATCTTTTATTTTGTTCTGTATTTGTACTTTGCCTTAATCAAATGAGAGCTATGATTGGCATTCAAGGCTGTGTGTCTGATTTATTTCACATAACATTATATTTTCCAACTATATCCATTTTCTTATGAATGTCTTGAATTTATCATTCTTTATAGGCAAGCAGTATTCCATTATGTATAGATACAACATTCTCTTTACCCATTTGTCTGCTGATGGATATACAGGCTGCTTCCAGGATTTAGCTGTTATGAACTGTGCTGCTATAAACATAGGTATGCATTACCACTGCAATATGATGTCTTTAGCTCTTTCAGGAAGATAGCTTGTTATTATTTGATTTCTTTTTAATGATTGCCATTTTTCTGGTGAGAAATGCAATCTTAGTGTTGTTTTAATTTGCATTTCTCTAAAGGCCAGAGATGTTAACTATATTTTCATATGTTTGGTTGGCCAATTGTACTTCTTCTTCTGAAAAGTATTCGTTTCATTTTCCCCTTTCCTGACTGGATCTTTTATTGGGGGTGGGTTAATTTTCTTGAGTTCTTTATATATGCTAGATATTAGTCCTTGATGCAATGGCTAACAAAATTTTTTCCCATTCTGTAGTTTGTTTCTTCAATCTACTGGTTGTTTCTTTTGCTGCGCAGAAGCTTTTTAATTTGATGTAATCTCATTTGTTGATTCTTACTGGTATTGTGCAATTGGAATTCTGTTCAGTTGCCTACACTTTTGACTTCAAGTGTTTTACCTATTTTATCTTTCAATAGGTTCATTGTTTCTGTTTTAATATTTAGATCTTTGATTCATTTTGATTTTAGTTTACTGGTAGTACATGATGAGAGATATAAGTCCAACTTCACTCTTCTACATATAGATAGTCAATATTTTCAGCACCATTTGTTGAATAGGTCATCTCTCCTCCAATGTATGTTTTTAACTCCTCTGTTGAAGATCAAATAGCTGAATATATCTGGGATGTTTCTGCATCATCTATTCTGTTCCATTGATCTACATGTCTGTTTTTGTGCCATTACCATGCCTTTTTTGTCATTGTTGCTTTATAGTATAACTTGAAGTCAGGTATTGCGATATCTCTTGCTTTGCTCTTGTTGCTTTGTTCAGGGTAGCTTTTGCTATTCTGGATCCCTTCTGATTCCATGTGACATTTAGGATTGTTTTCTTTAGTTTGTGAGGAATGCTTTTGGTGTTTTTACTAGGATTGCATTGAATCTATATATCAGTTTTGGGAGTGTGGCCATTTTGGCAGTATTGGTTCTGCCTCTCCAGTAACAAGAGCTAACTTCCCATTTTCTGATGTCATCTTTGATCTCCTTTTTCAGAGTGCTATAGTTTGCATTACAGAGGTCTTTCACTTACTTGACTTGGTTAATTTCTAGGTATTTCATTTTTCTTCATGCTATTATGAACGGTATTTTTTGTTTCTTTCTCTTTTAGTTCTTTACTGGTATACACTAATGTTGTGTGCTGGTTTTGTATCCTGCTACATTACTGAAATTGGTTACTCTAACAGTTTTTTGGTGGAATTATTTGGCTCTTTGATAATGATGGTTTGAGTTATTCCTTTCCTATATGTATCCCTTTAATTTATTTCTCTTGCCTGATTGCTCTGGCTAGTATTTCAAGTACTATGTTGAACAGGAGTGGTGATAATGGGCACCCTTGTCTTGTTCCTTATTTTAGGAGAAAGCTTTTGGGTTTTCCCTATTTAATATGATGTTGACCATTGATTTGTCATACATAGCTTTTATCAGATTCAGGTGAGTTCCTTTTATGCCTACTTTCTTTAGGGTTTTTATCATGAACGGATGTTGCATTCTGTCAAAAGCTCCTTCTGCACCTATTAATATAATCATGTGGTTTTTTTCCCCTTCCTTCCATTTATGTGGTGTACTATATGGTAGGTTTTTAACCACTTAAGAGTTTACCTGGAGCATCACTCAGACTTTGCATTTGTTTGCATACTGACTATCCTGAGCATTGCTCAGGCAGGTGTCATTTCAACCAGTCAATTCTTGTATTAAATAAATTGGATAAAGTTGTCATTTTTATATTTATTGTTATATTATCCTATAAAAATTAATGACAAATATGCAATTCTTGGTCATCCTATATTTAAATAATTGGGCTGGTAAGTGGTTAATACCACCTCAGTTTCATTGCTTGTTTTATGTCTTTGTGGTTTAGTTTTGGTAATTTGTATGAGTCTAGGAATCTGTTCATTTCTTTCAAGGCTTTTCAATTTGTTGGAATACAATTTTTCATCATAGTTGCTCACTATATTCTACATTTCAACATTGTGCCCATTGTGACATTGTCAAAGGCTTTTCTTGCATCTATTGAGATGATCATGTGACTTTTATCTTTACTTCTACTCATCTTTATTAATTACACTTATTGATTATGTATGTTGAACCATCTTTGCATCCCTGCTATGAAGGCAACTTGGTCATGATGTATGATCTTTTTGATTCATTGCAGTCTGTTTGCAGACCGGTGTCTTATTGAGGATTTTTGCATCTATATTCCTTAAGAAAATTGACCTATGGCTCTCTTTTTTGTTTAGTCCTTGTCCAGTTTTATATCAGGGATTTAATACAACCTTCAAGGAATGAGTTTGGTAGTGTTCTTTCTCTTTCAATTTCATGCAAGAGTTTGTTACTGTTAGTTCTTTCCTGATGACCTGATAAAATTCAGTTATGATTCCATCAACTCCTGGGCTTTTCTTTGTTGGTAGGGTTTTTATAACTGTCTCTATTATATCACCAGTGATTTGTCTATTCAGGGTTTTTAAATCTTTTAGGTTCAGTTTTGGTAATTCATATATGTCTAGGAATTTATCAATTTCTTCTAAATTCTCCAATTTCTGGTAATATAAGTTTTAAAAGTAGTTTCTTATAATCCTCTGAATTCAGCAGTGTCTGTTATGATTTCGCCTTTTTCATTTCTAATTTCATTGATGGGTCTTTTCTTTCCTCCTTTTGATAACTTTAGCTAAGGGTTTCTCAAACTTGATTATTCTTTCTAAGAGCTAATTCTTTGATTCATTAATCCTTAGTATTTTTTAGTATCAATTTCATTAATTTCTGCTCTGTTCTTTATAATTTCTTTCCTTCTACAAGTTTTGGATTTGTTTTTCTAGGATCTTGTGATGTATCATTAGGCTGTTTATTTGATGTTGCTCAATTTTTCTGATGTGGGCATCCAAATAAACTTCTATATAAATCTATATACATCTATAAACTTCCCTCTTAGCACTGCTCTCATTGTATCCTATAGGCTCATAGATGCTATGCATTGTTACTTGATTCTAAGAACTGTCTAATTTCTTCCTTGATTTCTTCTGTGGCCGATTTGTTATTCAAAAGGGTATTAATTTCCATGTGTTTCTATAGTTTCTGTGGTTTCTTCTGCTGTTTATTTCTAGTCTCATTGAAGTATTATCTGATAGCATATAGGAGATTATTTCAATTCTTTTGTATTTATTTAAGCATGCTTTATGGCCAGATATGGTCTATTTTGATAAAAGTTCCATGTGCTGCTAGGGAAAATACATATTCTGTTGTTGCTGTTGTTGTTGTTGTTGTTGTTGTTGTTGTTGTTGTTAGATGAAATATTGTAATGTCTTGAGCAGTGCCGGAGATTGAATTGAGGACCTTCACCATCCCATGCAAGTGCTCTAGTGCTAAGTTACTTCCCTAGACCATTTTTAAAATTTTGAGGCAAGTCCTTGCAAGTTTGTCCAGGCTACCCTCAAATTTGTGATCTTCCTGCCTCAGCCTCCTAAGTAGCTGAGATTATAAATATGCATCATCACACTCAGATCTCTTCTTTTCCTTATAAAGACAGCAGTCCTATTGACCCCTCCTTATGACCTCATTTAATCACTCCCCTTAAAAGACCTATCTCCAAACACAATCTAACATATGAATCTGGAGGTTGGAGTGGGGATACAATTCCCTGTGGGATGAAGCTGTTCATTAAAAATTTCACGCACACTCTGCCCCTCCATAGCATAAAGTTATGAATATAAAACAGCTTTTCCAAGTAGGAACTGTGTTTCTTAGTACTACTGCCATCTAGACAGAGCCCATGTGACTAGTTCTCACTCATCATAGTAAGTGGAAGTGATATGTATCCCTTCTGGGCTCAGGTGCCTAAGAAGTAGGTGAGTTTTCTTCCTTCCCCACCTCTCCCCTCTGTGCCCCAGTCTGTTGACTCCCACCTGACTTTGGGAGACTACTAAAGAAGATGGAAAGGTCTTCATTATCTTAGGTCTCTGAATAACTGTGTGGAATAGAGTCTTTCTTATCCTCACTGCCCAAATGGATACCTGTGTTGAACCATAATGTGAGCCAAAATATTCACTGTGTTGAGCAACTGAACCTGTAAATTTATTCATTACTGTGATGCATCTATCTTACAGGGGTATCATCCCTTGGGACTATAAAATAAAACCATGCATATAAAACCTGTGTCACCAAGATAAGGAACTAAGACAATGAGAGATTGGAAATCCCTGAGCCTTTCTGTCTACAGCAGTGGTTCTCACATTCGAGCATACATCAGAGATCCTCAAAAAGCTTGTTAAAACACATGCTAAGCCCTACCTAGAGAATTTCTGATTTTGGAGTGGGACTTCTGGCATCCAAGCTTACCTCTCTTGCCTGTTGAATTTTCTGTTGATTGTGACTTCGATGACACAGGCATTGGATCTTTTTGACAATTCTACTCCCAGAACTGACATAGTACTATACCTGGCAAATAGAAGGCCCTCAATCTACACTGGAAGAAAGAAAGAACAAGTTGCCCAGGTGCAGCTCTTAGGGCTGAGTTAGAACAGGCGTGCTTTAGTTCAAGGGTTTGAAGATTTCTTCACTCCTAAGTAGCCTTGACTACCGCTCTTTAACTGTTCTTTTACTTTAGCCCTGTTAATGCAAGAAGTTACAGCAGTAACTTGTTGCCTATGCTATTGTCTGCCAAGCAGATTTTCACTTTTTTACTTCTGCAGGCATCTCTTTGGATGAGCTCCTGGGACTGGTGAAATAGTTTGCATCCTGGAAAGTATATACATTCTACCAGGCAAAACGTATTCTGCTTTTGCATTTTGGGTACTTCATCTATGAATGAACGTAGTCACTTGATCATGCAGGAGGATTTCATTTCAGAGAGCTGTTGCTCATTTGCAAAAGTACATGGAATATATTTCCTCTCTGTAGGGCTTCTCCGCAGGCTATAAGGCAGGGGCTTCCCACGGCCCCACATGGTGGCTAAGGAGGTAGCTTTCTCCTTGGGTGAGTGAGGGAGGCCTGGGAGAGGCCAAGCTATCCAAAAGGGACTGCTATCTGGAAAAGCAGGACAGAGGGTCTCTAAAGAGACAAAATGTGTGTACTCGACAATTTTACCTGTGGTAGGCTCCGAACTCTATCTCTCTATGAAGTAAAAATTTGGAATTAGCAATTCCAAAGGGTCATGCAGATTTCAGCAGCTGAAAGCTGACTGGAGCAGGAGGGTTCACTACAGACTGCAGGAGCACTATTAGACTTCCTGGGCTGTGTTGTGTTTTCCTGCATGCTGGAGGCTACAGGACCAACCTAAAAATGCCAACAGCAATGGAGAGCAGCTGGGGAGGAGCGCAGCAGGCTGCCACCTTTGGGCTTATCTGCCCTGGTGTCCAAACCCCCAGAATCTGACAAGACAGAGACCTTCCCGGACCACCGCCCACTTGAGCTGGTTGCATTTAGAGGCCTGAGCTATACCCAATTTCAATTTCTTGGGTTAACTTATACTCCACTGTAAACAAACTGTTGTAAAAGCTGAGAACCAGCAAGGATAAAAAAGCTCTTTTTCCATTAGGGTTTCTTTCTTTCTTCTGATTGGTTGTGAGGTGAGGCTTTCAGTAAGAGACCCTAAATTTTGGCATGGGGGATGTGGAGGGTGTTCGAATGGGAGGTGAGGGGAAATTTAGGAAGAGCCTGTTGGTGCTCAGTGTTGTGGTAGGGGATTTTACTCCTATTGAATCAGGGGAAGGGGGAAATCCCCCAACACTTGAGATTTAACTGTAATTCACAGAATATTGCAATTAAAAAAATATAAACATGTTTATGAAAGTTGTTATTTGGCCAGCCTAGACCTCAAACTGTAGTTAATCACTGCCTAAATCTTGTCACTCAGCTAATGTTTCAGTATTAAGCTATTCCCTAACTCAAGTTTTTTAAATCATTTTGGGTATTTGGGGCAATTTAGGGGTTTATTTGCTAACGTGTGTGTGTGTGTGTGTGTGTGTGTGTGTGTATGAGAGAGAGAGAGAGAGTCACTATGACGTGTAGTTCAGGCTTGCTGTTATGACTTATATCTAGATGTCCCCTCAAAGCCTCATGAGGTCAAAGGTGGGGAGTTTCAAAGGTGACTGGATTAGGGTGTGTGAATGTGGATTAAGGGTGTGGATAATGGATGCCCCACCCTGTGTATGGCTGGCACCAATCAATAGGTTTGTAGTCTAGATGGAATATAAGGAACAGAAATAAGGTAGGCTGATATTGTTGCTTGTTGCTTCTCTGTCTCCTGCCTGCTTGCCATGGACTATTTCTCCCTGCCATGCCACCCTGCCTTGAAGCCAGGCCAACTATGGACTGAAACCTCTAAAACCTGTGAACTGAAATAAACCTTTTCTCCTTTAACTTGGAGTTGAGTATTTTGTCCCAGCAATGAGAAAACTAAGACACTCACCTTGAACTCACTATGTAACCCAGACTGGCCTCGAATTTGCTGAGATCTTCCTGCCTCAGCTTCCCAAGTTCTGGAATTACAGGTGCACACATCCACATCTGGCTCCAGTGCTAATTTTCTGAGAGTTCCATTTTTCCCATTTCAGATTGTTGCTGATTTGGGACCCAGTGCAATTTTTGTTAAACTGCTAAGAGGAATCTGACCTGAGATCATCTCCACTCCTCTGTGTTTTGATTTTTTCATTTTCATTCAAGAACTTTCAGAATTGGTTTTTGCATTCTGGAGTTTGAGTACTAGGCCTGACAAAAACTTTTCATTTGTAGTTTCATTTCTTTATGTCACAATTTATTGTCCACTGGTATCTTGTAATTATGGGGGAATTGCGCCTAACAAAAAAAGCCCTTAATTTCAGGTTCTTTCTAGACATGATAGTAAAATGGGAGGTTATTGATTAAGTGTATATGAATGTATATATATACATATATGTGTGTGTGTGTATATACATATATATATAATCATTCTTTAGTATCCACAAGGGGTTGGTTCCAGAACCTCATGGATACTAGACTCTGTTGATGCTCATCTCTTATGTAAAAAATGGTACACTATTGGCACAGAGCATTTGCATGGCAACTTGTGTAATTTTAATCATTTCTAGATGAATTGTAATACCCACTACAACATAATATGCTGTGTAACTAGTCGACATACTATATTGTTTAGGGAATAAGAAGGAAAATCAGTCTGTACACGTTCAGAACATATGCAATTTTTTTCAAATCTTTTCAATCAGCATTTGGTTCATTCTGTGGGTACAGAACTTGGGGATATGGAGTTTATAAGTGGTTGCTATGGGTTTTGCTCCCTTAAAATATTAAAGTATGAACTCAGATTGTTTTTAATTCCAAACTTTGTCAGTGGTAAATTGTCACAGGCATAGTTCATTACAAGGGTACTGAATGCACATTTGAATTCATACAAAGTCTAGGAATAAGTTGGAAAACAGAAGGGCAAAGATCGTCTCTTCTGCCTCTGGCTCTTAACTCTCACCCAACACACCTGCCACCTACTTACAAAAAAAAACAAATCAGAGGCTATTTGCAGTTCTCTTCCGGGGTCCACTTGTTTCTGAGTTTGCCGAACCTCAAGTTTAAAGCTACTCCTGACACTTCCTGGAGCTTCGTCTTACAGTGAATTGTGCCCCCAACATCCAGACTCATAAGTTGAAGCCCTATCTCCCAAAGAGACTGTATCTGAAGATAGACCTCTTAAGGAGATGATTAAGATTAAATGATGTCATAAGGGTGGGGCCAATCATCTGGTATCCTTATAAGAAGAGAAAGATCTGGGTATGGTGATGTACACTGTAAATTTAAGGATTCATTATAAACATGTGATCATTTGACTCCCGCATTACTGATACTCAGCAATAAAATGCAATAATTGCTCAGAGCAAGATGGTGCTGGAGTAAGATCTTCCAGTGATCATCTCCCCATGGGCACACCAACAGGAAAAGCTGTTCACACACCAAATTCCCATCACAAGAGCAAAGAAGTCAGGTGAGAGACCAGAGTACCTGTCTGTAGCATAACACAATGGAAAGTCACGCAGAGAAAGGCAGAAGGAAAGAGTTGCTTCCTTCATTCCCTCCACCAACTTTAAGCAGCCCAACACCCATCATATAGGCACCGCCCACTTGGAGAAGGGGAAGGAAATAAAGCAGGCTTGGAGACTTGAAACCTAATACCAGACCTGCAAAAGTAAACTCAGTGCTGGAGGGCCCCACAACTCCACCACCAGCCAATACCTGTGGGCTGAGCCACGGGAACTATGAAGCCAGGTGGCTGACTGTAGCCACCACACTCTTCTAACTTTGGGTGGCAGAGCAGAGAGTCAGACACCACCCACTGGGAAGCAGGACACAAATACTACCACAGACAGCCGAGTGCCAGGCCTACCGCAGTGAGGCCAAGTACCCAACAGAAACTACAGGCCCCATATACAGATCAGGAGTCACAGACACAGCCTCTAGAGCAGCTCCAGGACCCGGCAGATTTCTGTGCACCAGTGGCGGCAGATGTAAGTTTCCACCTGTGTCATATCCAGTCTTGAATCGGCCTGGAGTACACTCACCCTCCTAAGAATAGGAAGTTCCCTGCAGCTGTGAGACTGGGGTACAACCCAGACTAACATCAGCCTTGGTGGCCAAGGACAGTTTGCACCACCTAGTTCCAACTGCGGGCAGCCAGCTCTTGCCACACCAACACTTACAGATGGGGCCCTAGACTAACCCAGCACCAAACAGAGACTTGTGCCCCAGGGTGACAGGCTTGTGTTTCAGCCCATATCACTACCAACTGTAGTATGGACCTCTTAAGCTTTGCATGTCCTTGTGGCTATCAGACTCAGACATGACCCACCTTAGCATCAGCCTAAGAGGAGAAGGGTTTGCCTTCCTCAGCACCATCCTAACCTTTGGCTGAGTATCGTACTATAAAGCCCTATTTGCTGGAGGTAGCATAGGGTATTAAGCATAGGACTTTGCCCTAGAACTTAGTGTCAGGTTGGTGAATACTAACACTAGGCAAATGCCAGTGGTTCCTATCCCCAGCCTGACTTGTGGATGGGGCCTCTGGAACAGGCCTGGTGCCAGGGGAAGAAATGTGACACATTCTATTCCACCTAGCATCACCTGTGGCTGGCTACAGAGATCTTAGGCCATGAGTCCACCTCAATAACAGACAACCCATAGAAGTGTGGCCTTGGTCCTATCTCAGTGCCTTGCTGGTCTCAGCAGGCTGTGGGCTAAGGATGTAACACAGCTTGAAAGCATTGGTGGCCATAGGTATGACATAGATCCCTAGGGCTGGTCCCTAGGATCAATAAATGCAAATGGTGATTCTTCCCAGAAGCAGGCAGAATCCTGCAGTGCCTGACAATTGGTCAGTGACTATGAATGAAATGTTTGGGCCTTTCCTGGCCCCAGAGAGAGTCTTGTGGCAACAAGCTACCTTTCCTATACACTCTCCTGGTTCATTTCATACATACACTGTGGACTTGGGACAATGAAGGGAGTGAAGAAATCATTTACAAACTTTGAGGCCATATTAAAAGAGCAAATATTTGGGTTATTGGGGTTCAAGAAGTATTTGAGAATGTCAAATGAGTAGAAATCTTGTTCAAAGAGATAATAACAGAAAACCTTTTAAAACTAGCAGATATAACTGTCCAGGTACAGAAAGGTCAAAGGTCACCAGTCTAATTTAACCCAACCAAGTCTACTCCAAAGCCTTTTATAATCATACTCTCAAAAGTGAAATATAAAGAGAAGATTCTCAAAGCTGCCAGAGAGAACAAAACCAAATAACCAATTAGAGTGTCCCAATTTACTTGATAACAGACTTCTCAGCAGAAACCTTATAAACCAGAAAAGAATAGCATGATATTATCACAGTACTGAAAGAAAAACCTAGCAACCAAGAATACTGGATCCAACAAAGCTATATTTTAAAAATGAAGGCTCAATAAAGACACCCCCATACAAACAGAAGCTGAGAGAATATATCTCTATCAGACCTGTTCTATAAGAAATGCTACTGAAAGTTCTTCAAACTAAAAGAGAGAGGTATTAAAAAGTTTAAAGGTATTAAAAAACTGGTAATAATTACACAAATTTAGAATGTTGTAATACTGTAAGCATAGTACATTAAACATCTTTAACATGAAAACTAAAAATGAAAAAATTAAAATCAATAACTATATAAATATATTAAGGGATAAGCAGTATAGAAAGATGTAAAATAGGGTATCAAAAGTACAAAATATGAGAAGAATAAAATGCAAGTATGCAGTTTTCTTATTAGTATACTTTGTCTCATTTTTTTTGTCTTCTTGATCATGTTATGTCGCTATTACTTCAAATTAGCTTATTATAATCAAAAGATATTTTTGTAACCTCCACAGTATAGCCACAAAGCAAAAATCTATAATAGACAAATAAAAAATAATAAATAAAGAATCAAAGCACACTAGAATAAATTACTTAAGGATAAAGGAAGATTAGAAGAGAATGAAGGGAGAAAGGAACAACAATAAAACTAAGAAACAAGTTAAGAAATGAATGTGGTAAAATATCACATATAAATTAATTTGAATGTAAATGGATTAATTTCCCCAATTAAAAGAGATAGTGCCTTAATAACTTTTAAAAATACTCAACTATATGGCTTTTTATGAAAACCTCATTTTGGAGGGGAGGAGAAGGCAAAATAAAAGGAATTAAGATGTGTTATATTCATCTACCAATTCCCAGGAATAAATGCAATCATTAAGTTCTCCAAGAATGTACTAATAAAACTTTTTAATGAAAAAGCTTTTTAAGCTCACTTTACCTTTAAGAACATGCACAGACTGAAAATGAAGGGATAGAATAGGATATTCTATACAAGTAGAGTCCAAAACAGATCAGGAGTAGCTATACTTACATCGGGAAGAAAAAATACAGCTGAAATCTAAAGCAGTAAAAAGAGACAAGGGAGGCCATTATATTATTATAAATGAATCAATTCAGGAGGAAGAAACAACAATTCTAAATATATATGCATTCAATATCAAAGCAACCAAATATATCAATATACCTAAAGGAAGAGCTAGATTCTAATATAATAAGAGCAGGAGACTTTAATACCCCACTTTCAGAAACGGAGAGATTATCCAGGCAAAAAAAATCAACAAACAAACTTTAGATCAAATGGATATCCATAGAACATTCCACCTAACAGATGTACAATGTACATTTTTCTCATCAGCACATGAAACAGTCTGCAGCACAGATCATGTAATAGGTCACGAAAGTATCAACAAATTTTTAAAAATTGAAATTGTATCAAATATCTTTTCTGACAACAATGCAGTAAAACTAGAAATCAAAAATAAGAAATGTTCTGGAAACTATACAAATACATGAAAATTGAACAGTTTACTTTCAAAAAACCAGTTCATCAAGAAAGAAATCAAGAAGGAGATTTTAAAGGTCTTGAAACAATCGAAAATGGTGACCCAATATACTAAAACCAATGAAATACAGCAGAAGCAGTACTAAAAGAGAACTTTATAGTAATAAACGCCTACATCAAAACAGCAGAAAGATCTCAAATTTTAAAAACTATCATTGCAGTTCAAATAACAAGGAAAAAGGGGGCTGGGGATTTAGCTCAGCGGAACAGTGCCTGCCTGGCAAGCACGAGGTCATGAGTTCGAATCCTGGTACCAGAAAAACAAAAAAAAGAAGTGACGAGGAAAAAAAAGAACAAACAAAATCCAGTTAGTAAAAAGAAAGGAACAATAAAAATTAGAGCAGAAATAAAATGAAATAGAGTCTGAAAACTTACAAAAAAGCAAGGAAACAAAAAGCTGGTTCTTCAAAGAGAAAAATAAGGTAGACAAACCCCAAGCTAGACTAAGAAAAAGAAAAATCCAAATAAATTAAATCAGAGATAAAAGGAGAAATTACAATTGACAAAAGATCATTAGAGATTGTTATGAACTACTATATATGTAACAACAAACTCAATAACATAGAAGAAATGGACAAATACCTGGAAACTCATACCTTACCCAGATTGAATCATGTTGAAATAGAAAACCTGAACAGAGTAATAAGCAAAAACATTGAATCAGTAATAAAAAGTCTCCTAAAAAAGAAAAGCTCAGGACATTATGGCTTTACTGCTGAGTCTTACCAAATATTTTGAAAAACTAATACCAATTCTCTGAAATTCTTCCAAATACATTCTATGAGGCCAAGATTAGCCTGATACCAAAACCAAATAAAGATACAGCAATCAATCAGTCAATAGAACTATAGGCCAATATTCTTGATGAACACAAATGCAAAAATTCTCAACAAAAATGTCAGCAAACAGAATACAACAGCATATTAAAAAGATTATTCACCATGCTCACGTGGGATTCAGTTCAGGAATGTAAGCACGGTTCAACACATGCAGACCATAAACATGATTAAACCACATCAACAGAATGAAGGATAAGAAGCATATGACCATCTGAATCAGTGCACAAGCAACATTTAATAAAATTCAACATTGCTTCATGATAAACAAGTAATAAATTAAGTATAAAAGGAACACACCTCAACAAAATTAAGGCTATTCATAGTAAGCCAACAGCTAATGTTATAATGAATGAGAAATAGCTGAAAGTTTTCAGTCTAAGATCTGGAATAAAACAAGGATGTCCAATTTTACCACTTTTATTCAACATAGTACTAAAAGTCCTAGCAAGACCAATTAAGAAGGAAAAGAAATAAAGGGCATCCAAGTTAGAAAAGAAATCAAATTGTCCCTGTTTGAAAAAGACATGACATTATATATAGAAAACCCTAAAACCTTCACCAAAAGAACTATTAGAGCTAATAATGAATTCAGCCCAGTTGTAGAATACAAAATCAACATTGAAAAATCAGTAGCATTGTTATACATCAATAGGAAATTATCTGAAATAGAAATCAAGAAAGCATTTCCATTTACAACAGCTACAAAAAAGATAAGATACTTGGAATAAATTCAACCAAAGGCATGAAATATTTCTACAGTGAAAATTATAAAACACTGATTAAAAAGCAATTGAAGAAGATACAAAAACATTGAAGGACACCAATATTCATGGAGTAGAAGTATCAATATTGCTAAAATGTCCCTTCTTCCTCAAAGCAGTCTACAGATTCAATGCTACCCCTATCAAAATATCAATGATATTCTTCAAAGAACTAGAAAAAAATAATATTCACATACATGTGGAACTACAAGAACCCCAAATAGTCAAAGTCATCTTGAGCAAAAAGAACAAAGTAGGCAGCATTAAACTAGCTGACTTTAAATTATACTACAAAATGGTAGTAATCAAAACAGCATAGTATTGACATAAATAAATAGACACATAAAGCAATAGAACAAAACTGAGAGCCTTGTAAATCCTGCATCTACAGCCAACTGATTTTCAGCAAAGTTGCTGAGAACACATATTAGAGGAAGGACAGTCTTTTCATTAAATGGTGCTAGGAAAGTTAGATATATTTAAGAAAGAAACCAGACCCTTATCTCTCACCAGTTTTAAAAAAATTCTCTTAGAGTATATGCAATTGGAAAAAGACCTGGAAGGCCATTAATGTCGATCCAAGTTTACTGCAGTGTGGCACACGGACAAGCCCTCTCATGGAACTCAAAAATAACATTATAAGGAACAGCAATGGCCCATGACATTCACTGGCCCAACATTTATCCCTGCCCGCATCCTCCCACCATCTGCCCTTCACATTGTTCTCTTGTGAAGCTCTCAGCTCTCATTCTGCACCCCTCCCCAGGCCCTCTCTTGGTCCCTGACACTGTATCCCATTAGCCTTCTTCTCGGGACTCTTCTTTAACTGCACTGTAATTCCAGCCCCACTTTCTGTCTCCTCCAGATTTCCTTCTACAACTCCTTCCAAGACTTCCCTTCTGTCAGTATTCTACTGTCCTTTATGAGTCACAGCCTCAACCTGCCTAGAGTGCCTCACTCTAGACCCTGTTCCACAGTTGTAGATGGAAATGGACCAACATCATGGAGATGAATCTCAAAACATACAGCTTTAAACATAATACATATGGGTATACAAAAGATACTTAATCAGCCAGGGAGATAGCTCAGTGGCACAAGCACCTGCCTGGTAAGCGCAAGGTCCCGAGTTCAATTCCCAGTACAGAAAAAAAAATACTTAACTTTATCCTTCATTATATGCACATGGACAAAGTATAAACATGTGCTTAGGTAAAAAATATTTGGGAGATGTTCTACGGATGCTCTTCATTGAGACACCTAAAAACAATAAACTCAGTATCAGGGGCATTTCCTACATCAGTAAGGTATTGCTGTGACACACCAATCACCAACAGTTCATAATTTACTTCACACACCAGTAAGCTGGTTGAGCTCAGATGAATTTGCTCGAGTTCAAGTAGGAGGTCCTCTTTCAAGCTGTGGATCCACTTGGGATTGTTTCCTTGTTTTGTTGTCTGCCACATGGGTTCATTCTTGGGCCTAGACTGAGTGAGCAGCAGGTACCCAGGGGAAATTCTTCTCATGAAGATGGCAGGCACACTAAAGGATTCAAAACAAAAACACATAAAAACTCTTTAGGCCTAGGCTCAAAGCTAGACTTTTGCTTCAGGAAGTGGCAAGAGCAATGAAATAAGTATGTTTGAAGGAATGGAGAATATTTTGAGGGGGATTAATGACAATGTGTCTTTTATTGTAATAATTTTTAAGTTAACCATTCATTGTATGTTTTTTATTTTAAACAAAATAAAAAATTTTTAAAAACATTAAAACAATAGAGAACTTCAAAACAAGATGACAGGAAATCAGCAATGGTTGTTATATTGCATATTGTGATCTTCAAAGTAGTTGTCCAGATTACCAGATATAAACATGAAAAATTGGTCAAAAAAATTAAGCATTAACTTTTCCTTTTAATAAATTGGTAGAAATTAGTAGTACAATTATCTTAGCCATCTTGTGTGTATATACATATATTTCCCTTCATTCTTTCTTTCTTTTCTACTTTTCCTCATCCTAGCTGTTCTTCCCTTTTGAGCTGTTTCTTTCCCTTTCACAATATCTACTGTACCTTTCAGATTTTATTTACCCTTTCATGTTCTTACACTAGGGAGACAATACAATGTTTACACATGTGGGTCTGATTTATTTCACTTGTGAGTATGGTCTCTAGTTGCATCCATTTGCCTATAAAAACCTCGAGTTTATCTTTCTTTATAGCTGAGTAATACTCCACTGTATAAAAATACCACATCTTTTTTATTCATTCCTCAGTTGATGGGCATTTGGGTTGTCTCCAAGATCTAGCTATGACAAATTACGCTGCTATAAACATGGGTGAACATATATTGCTGTGGTATGATGTTTTCAATTCTTCTGTAAAACTACCCAGAAGGCGAGTAGCTGGGTTGAATGGGACCCCTAATCCCAGCTTTCTGAGGAATCTCCATACTGATTTCCACAGTGGTTGTACCAGTCTGCACTCCCACCAGCAGCAGAAAAGGGTCCCTTTTTCCCCACAGCCTCACCAGCATTTGATATTGGTTGATTTCTTGATAATAGCCATTCTTTCTGGGGTGAGATGGAATCTGTGTTGTTTTAATTTGCATTTCTTGAATGACCAATGATGTTGAACGTGTTTTCATATATTTATTTGCCATTTGCATTTCTTCATCTGAGAAGTATGTATTCATCTCAGATGCCCATTTTTGGATTGGGTCTTTGAATTTTGGGGGCCAGATTTTTTAAAATTCTTTATATGTTCTACATAGAAGTCCTTTGTCTGAGGGGCAATTGGCTAAATTTTTTTCCTAATTTGTAGGTTTTCCTTTTGCTCTGTTGGTGGTTTCTTTTGATGTGCAAAAACTTTTCAATAAGATGCGATCTCAGTTGTTGATTCTTTAAAGTACTTCCCGTGCAGTTTGGTTTTTGTTCATGAACTCTCTGCCTACCCTTATGTCTTCAAGATTTCTACCTACTTTCCCTTAGAGTAGATTTAGTGTTTCTGTTTTAGCATTTAGATCATACCTCATGTGTTTTAGGTATGATCTACTGGCACTCAGCATCCATTCTCACTTCATTCCATTGTATCTTACTGTAACAAAGATTCTAAAAAGTTAAGTACTCTCAGTAAACACAGGAAACTGGTTCCAGGATTAACCCCTGTACCAAAATGATCAGGGGTCAGGGATATAACTCAGTGGGACAATGCCCGCCTGGCAAGCACAAGGTCCTGAGTTCGATTCTCTCTACCCAAAAAAAATGTCAAAATTATCAGGTCCATAAATGATCAGGTCCCTTATATAAAATTATATAATATTTGCAACTAGGGGGTTTTGAGAAGTGTGTCAAAAGGGACTTCTTTGTCCATGGACAGTAAGTTTGAAGGGCAGCTCCTGAGCTCCCCACTTTTAGAGGTCAGATTTCCTTGTGTAGTTTTGTGACCTCTTCACATCCATTCCTGCTTATCCAGCTTGTCTAGCAATATATCAATCCCATGATGCTCTGCATTGAGAACCTTTCTGTTTAAATTCTTAATAGCGCTTCTGTTTCTAGCCCTAGATTCCAGTAGTGACACCATGGTGCCTTCCAGTTCTGTACTTCAGTAGCACCCAGATAAGTTGTACAAGTTTCAGGAAAAATAATGCTTGAAGAATCCCCTATCAGGAGACATTTTATAATGAATGCTGCTCAGACTTTGCTCTTTATTCCCCTGAGCTGGGGCCAAAACAGCAAATGTTTTCAAAGCTTTAGTCAACAAAGAAGCAAGAATGCATCCCCATCAGCCCTAAGAAAGCCAGCAGCAGCCTGGTCACAGCCCTAAATCTTCTTTCTCTTCTGCTTGGCTGCACCTGACCACAGAACCGCCTGGGATACCCTTGAACTCCCCAGGCTGGTGCTAGGAGACTCCAGACTATTCCACATCAGGCAGGCCGCATGGACAATGCCAAAGGTCAGCCACCACCCACAGATACTACTCAGAAGTTATAAGAACAGCTTCTCTGTAATAAAGACGGGGCAAGGATGCGAGGATGGAGAATGATTAATGGCCCTTTCATAGCTGATGGAAAGCGAGTGCAATCTGCATTTTGGGTGTTGATATTTTCTCACACCACGACATTCCCACATGGTAGCAACCTGGGGGACAAAAACAACAGCCTTGTCTGAGGGAAAGGGGGTAGGTCTGGGCTCTTCAGTCGCTTTGGAAGAGCGCATGCATTTCGGGAAGTGTTGCCATAGGGGTCTGTAGGCTCCTGTGGTGTTTGGCAAAGTTTTCTTCTCTGAAAAGTCCAAAGGTGATATATTTAATAGGCGGCTCATTTTCTTTCATCTTCATGGTAAGTGTCTAATCCCAAAGGCAGTCCTTAAAGCAAAACACAGCAGGTAAAATGAGATGAAGTCCCCATCAAACTGCTGCGGAAACAGACTGGGGAGAAAGGCTGAAAAACAGCAGCATGGGATTCAGCTTCTGTCAGAGGAATAAAAAGAAACACGATGAAGGGGGAAGCTGGTGGGGAAGGAGGAAACAAAGAAATAGAAGCCACAAAGCACGAATGTATGAGCAGGATACAGTCAAGGGACCCATCTCTATGGGAAGAAGGTGAACTCCAGAAAGGGAAGGCAGAGCCAGAAGGGCAGGCGTTTCCAAGCAGAGTCTCCCAACAGACACCCTGGCTGGAAGGCAGCTGAACACTGGGGGCCTCATTTTAACCAGTAGAACTTTGCCTACAAATAAAGCAGCCACAAATATCCACTGAACACTACCGCAGCGCTAATCACAAAGCCTAGAGGTAAAACTTAGGCCAAAATTTTGGATTCTTTTTCTCTGATTACAGAAGTAACACATGTCCATTGTGTAAAATACAATTATATAAGAAAGAACAAAGGTTCCATTCAGTCCCACTACCCAAATAGAACTACTGCCTGACTGTATTTCCTTCTTTGTATAGATCTTTCTGAGAAAAATGCAATTACTCAGTATATGCAGTTGGATAGCCCCAGTTCTTTACTAAATATTACACAGCATTGTATTTTCCTGTATCCTGAATATTCTTTGAAAACATGCTTTTAGAATGATAGTTACTATTTATTTTATATAAATCTTTCATAATTTTCTGATTTTCTTAATGTAGATACTTGAAAATGAAATTACTGTCAATAACAGTATTTACTTCTAAAGTTCTTAATGCTTACTGCCAATCGTTGTCAAAAAAGTTTGCATCACTTTATACTCCTACTGCAATAAATAGGGGTGCATTCAAATTGCTGTTTTGTTTTTCACTTTATAAAGCAGCCAGTCTCTGTCAATGCACTACTATTGTGAAGATATAGGAAGAAATCTGAGATTTTTAGTCCTGGTTCTGCTGTGTATGTTTAGGAAAATTACTTCACCTTTTCATGTCTTAGTTATCTTTAAGAACACACTTCAAGCTTTAACACATTTTGAAATTGTTTTTTTTTAACTAAGAAAGACTTTTTAAAATACATATCATACTTCACCCAATTAGTACAATGCCAAAGACACGGTAGTGTTAAATACATGCATATATTATCAAAAATCTATTAAGCATTTTTGATTGGCAGAATTTAATACTCCTGAGGATAGTCCCCAGACTATGCTATTAATGAAGGGATTTGCATCTGTTTAGCTTACTGCTATCTTACCATACCAAAAGGCATGCTGAGAACATGCTAGGTGCTTTATAAATATACATTGAGTGTGCCAATGAATTCACAGGGGAAATTTTATTAACGATGTACTCAGTGCTGTTGGTGTCCTGCTAGTAATCCTTAGCCCATTTGCAGGCTACTTACACTTTTGTGGATAGTTGCCCCCACACTGGAAGATTCCCATCTCTTGCAGCTGGGCCTCTCTGAGGCTGTATCTCAGTCCATGTGGGGTGAGCCAAAAATGCTAGGGACTTAACACCTCGAAGAAAAAGTCTCAAACAACGAGAATGGGAGTGAGTGGATAAATGCCCCAACTCCCTCGCCCGTTGGTGGGATAGTTTGAGTTACATTTTATACAGTCTCTCAGAGAAAGCCCAGCAGGCATGAGCCCTGTTGACCGCAGCAGTAACCTGCTCATCAACACACCCTCCTTTCTGCACACTTTCACTTCGCTTCCTGGGACCATCTCCCAAAATAAACCATCTGTACCTAAATCCTTACCTCACCATCTACTTTTGGAGGAACTCAAACACTAGAGGTGATGTTTGCAAAATCGTAGGTGTATGACTTGAAAATATATCCCTGTTTTCATAAGGAACATCCTCTTCCGCGTTTTCATTCCTGAAAATAAGATGTAGACGGGTAATCTCACTTACAGGTGCTGATTTCAGTAGGCCTCTGTGTGTCTGTGTGTGTGTGTGTGTGTGTGTGTGT
>NW_004955519.1:247906-248901 GCF_000276665.1 Chinchilla lanigera | reverse complement strand
AGAACTGCCTTTCCACATGCCAAAGACTAAAACTAGACCCATGTCTTTCACCATGCACTAAACTAAAGCCAAAATACATCAAAGATCTAAATATTAAAACAGAAACACTAACTTTATTGGAAGAGAAAGTAGGTAAAAGTCTTGACGACATTGGTGTAGGCAGAGAGTTCATGAAGAAAAACCAAACTACACTGGAAATACTTCAAAGAATCAACAACTGGGATCTCATCTTATTGAAAAGTTTTTGCACGTCTAAAGAAATCACCAGTAAAGTAAAAAGAAAACCCACGAACTGGGAAAAAGTTTTAGCCAACTGCCCCTCAGACAAAGGACTTCTATCTAGGACATATAAAGAATTTAAAAAAATCAGGGCTCCTAAATTCAAAGATCCAGTCCAAAAATGAGCAGCTGAGATGAATACACACTTGTCTAATGAAGAGATACTAATGGTGAATAAATACATGAAAAACTGTTCAATATCATTAGTCATTGAAGAAATGCAAATTAAAGCAACACTGAGATTCCATCTCACCCCAGAAAGAATGGCCATCAAGAAATCAGTCAATAACAAATGCTGGAGAGGCTGTGGGGAGAAAGGAACCCTACTCCACTGCTGGTGGGACTGTAGATTGGTGAAATCACTGTGGAAATTAATTTGGAGATGCCTCACAAAACTGGGATTAGAAGTCCCATTTAACCCAGCTGTTCCCCTTCTGGGTATTTTCCCAGAAGAATTAAAGACATCATAGCACAGCAATATATGTGCACCCATGTTTATAGCAGCACAATTTTTTATAGCTAACACTTGGAAACAACCCAGATGCCCATCCATTGAGGCATGGATACAAAAGTTGTGGTATTTCTATACAATGGAGTATTACGCAGCTATTAAAAAAAATGAACTTGAGGCTTTTGTAGGTAAATGGCTGCAACTAGAGACCATAGTCATAAGTGAAATAAATCAGATCCACATGTGTAAACATCATACTGTCCCC
>NW_004955519.1:238628-247806 GCF_000276665.1 Chinchilla lanigera | reverse complement strand
ATCCCAGTTGCCCTTTACCTTTGAGTGCTTTCCTATCAATTCACAATGTCTATCATATCTCCTAGTTTAAATTAACTCTTTCAGATTTTACACTAGTGAAACAATGTGGTACTTGCACATGTATGTTTGATTTATTTCACTTATGAGTATGTTCTCTAGTTGTGACCATTTACCTATAAAAGCCTCGAGTTGATCTTTCTTTACAGCTGAGTAATATTCCATTATATAAAAGTACCACAATTTTTTTATCCAATCCTCTGTGGATGGACATTTGGGTTGCTTCCACATTTTAGCAATTACAAATTGTGCTGCTATGAAAGTATTTTATTTAACCCAGTGTATTTAAAATATCATTTCAATAGATTATCAAGATAAAACCCAAGATGAACTCTCACTTAGATCTTACCACAGTTTGAACAAACCACATTTCGAGGGCTTGAGCCTCATGTGCAACTTGGCTCTTGTAATAGACAGTGCAGATGCTCCTTTCAGAATAGCAGTGCCCATGCTGTGCCCTCCCCCTCCTCAGCTGCACGCTCAGGGCACTGTTTAGAGAGCACATAGTTTATACAGCAGTGGAGTAAAGAAATGCTGCTAGATTTTGTTTAGGAGTTGAGCTGAGCTGCAAAGTTTATTGGTCTTGGTCCTAAGTCCTCCTAGCTCCCTGAGATATCTAAGATCTTGCTCCCTCTCAACTGTCATGCTACTGCTAAACCCTCTAGGACCTCATCTTCTCCAAAGCCAAGACCACACACTTACCTCTCATGTAAAATGTAAAGGGTTGCCAAAAGCTCAGTCACCAACTCCCTCAACCCTTGGTGGGATAGTTTTGAGTTACATTTTATGTAGTCTTTCAGAGAATCCTCAGCATGCATGAGCCCAGTTGACTAGATTTTAATGCAATATTTTTTAAAGAATTAAAATCAATGCAAAGACCTATGATGAAGATAATATTAATTTTCAAAAAATAACAAGGTCCATCAAGGCTAAGATTAAGGTAAAACAAGTGAGTAGGTCATGGAAGAAAAGGGTCCATCCTTTCCCTTCCCTTTTGCTCAGGTGTCTCTTAGTGACCACAGACAATGATGCTGCTTTCCTAGCCCATAGTTAAGTGCTCAATATATATTCCGGGGCAATGAAGAAATGAATGAGCAAAAAGTTCTTTCTGGTTCTTTGAGGATGGCCTTGAACTCACTATGTAACTCAGGCTGACCTTGAACTCACAGTGATCCTCCTGCCTCAGCCTTCTGAGTGCTGGATTACAGGAGTGTACCACCATGCCTGGCTTTTTTTTTTAATGGTTCTTTATTATTTAATGTTAAATTCAGTTTTAATGAAAAGTGATGATGTATTGTTTTGACACAATTTCAATAAAAATCCCACTAGAAAAATTTTTACTTGACAAATTGATTCTAACATTTACACTGACGACTAAGCAGGTAAGAATTGTGAGCAAGTACATGCAAGAAAAGAAGAGTTCTTTTACTAAGCAGGAAAAACATTATCAAGATCCAAAGCACCATATGGTTCTGCTTATTGTCTGAGTCCCAGCTCCTAAAGAGTCACGGCCCCTTCAGCAGCTCCCCCACAGCATGAGCAACTCACACCTTCCGGAGCCTGTCCCCTCCCAAACTGATCCTAGCAGACAAATAGTGTTTGAACAGAAAGCGAGGGTTTGAAGCGGGAAAGGAGGGTGAGAGTTCCCAAAGCGCAACCTGTGGCCTGAGGAGTTGGGGAAATAGGCAAGAAGCGCCAGCCACTCCTGCCCCAACCAAACTTCAAGCCCTTTCTCCCCATGGGCCGCTCCAAGGTCCTGGCCACCTTGCTGCTGCATCTCACTAGTCTTGCCTTGATTATCTCTCCTTCTAGCAATATCCACTGGGCCAGAAGTGGCCGAGATCCCTGAATAAATATTGAATTAGAATCACCAAGGAGAGCTCACAGACCTGCATCAGACTGTGACAAGGGCAAAGCCGAAACCTTTGTTGTATAAATCACTGAGCAATCGGGGGTGATGTGCGGCTGCAGTACAGCCTATCTTGTCTTGGCTAATAGAGAGGGCCAAGAGTCGAGTGAAAAAGAACGCAAATCTCTATGAAACTGGTGTAACGACAGTGATGTCGAGGGCTGAACATGTAGCTCAGTGGCTGGGCACTGGCCTAGCACACGCATGGGCCCTGGGTTCCATCCCCAGCACTGGGAGAAATAAAAAAGAAAGAAAATGATCTCCAAAGCCGTGAGGCAGGTATTCCAAGAGCACGTCTTCGGCTCCAAGTGAAACGCCTCAATTTATGAAGCTTCCTGCAGAGGAATTTGACCAGGAAAAGGAATAGCCTTCCTTTGTATCTTTTTTGTGGCTAGCTTAAGATTTAAATGTGTCTGTCATCTGTCATTGAACATTCTTGCACGTGATTTAAATAAGAGATAGGTTCTATTCAAAGGCACAAAACCAAGAAAAGCCAAAGCATAAAACCTTTTTTTCATAAAGAATTTTATATCAGATGGGAAGATTCTTAAAACCCTAGAGCTATATCTTTGTGCATATCATATTCATTTTTTTCTTCGAGAATGGATTTTTCTTCCTGTGAGTCTATCTAGGCAGTCAAAAATACTATAAAAGACCATATAGTTTTCCTGACCAAATGTGCATGGGTTACAGAATGTGCCAGCAATGGAATGTACTTTGTTTGAACTTTAAACTCATTTCAGTCCCCAGTTTTATTATCAGCTTTTTCCATATAATTTTCTGTAAGTTTTTACTTTGTTCGGGGAACAATTGAGAAGGTGGTGTGCAGTTAAAATTAAAATCTACCACTTCCCACATAATATATGTAAATAGAGCAATGCTGTTTGCATTTCTAAAGGAAGAACCTTCAAATTCTCTTCAGTAGTATCAGAAAATCCATGGATTCATGTAACCCTTCTCATTCCATAGGGTCTTTAGTTAATATGAAGGATTAAACATCTGGGTGTTTGGCCTCCATCTAGCATTTACCACTGGGTGTAGTTGCATATGGCTGAGCGGTTCTCTTAATCACATTCTTCAACCTCTATGAAAAACAACCAAAATGGAAATTTTCTTCAGGTTCCTGCCTTGGAAAAAAATGCCCTGGTCAGTATAATCAGAATCAGTCCATAGCACAATGGAAGTACGGTGTGCTATAATGACCTTAACTCTTAGATGTCTAGCTAAGACGTCGGAACTTTATGGAGACTGCAGAACTGAGCACTGTTGAAAAACTATCAATTTTGCTGACACTTGTTTTTAAAACTATAATTATTTATAATGTACAATTTTGAAATAATAGAAAATGTATTTTGTTTATTGATATGCACAAACATTCATGTGTATCCCTGCATTTTCTCAAGTCTTCTAAACTTTTGGAGTCACCCTACTATTGAATATTAAATGATTTGAGCCCCTGAACTAATCAGGTTAAGCTAGGATTTGCTGTAGCAATGAATTCATCATAAATTCTCATAGGAATTATTCATCACTCACATAAAATCTAACATGAGTGTTCCTGATCAGAGGTTCTCAAGAAGGTTTTTCTTCCAGTAGTGATTCTAGGACCCAGGCTTTTTATATCTATGATCATCCCTACTCTGTTGGCTCTTCTGAATTTGGCTGCCTGATAGAAAAAGTGAAAAATGTTGAGAGTGATACAGGATGTTTTAGGGGCCAGGTCCACACTCAGTTAATCAATTTGAGTTTGATGAGCATCTGACCCATTTCTGCCATAGCCTGCATGCCAGGCACCAACAGAAACCACAGCACTGTGTCCCACCAGAATCTCCAAGAACTCTCATTCACTGTATTCTGTGCGTATTAAATGTATAATTATACATTATTAAATATACTTACATAAAGTATTCTGCATCACATTACAGTAGTGATTCACAATGCACGGTGACTTGCCTGCTCTGTAGAAGACATTTGGCAATATCTAGAAACATTTTTCGTTGTCACCATCAGGGGGAAAATAGACTTCTGTCTCTGGTCCAGCATGAAAGTAGCTTAGAAGTCATTGCTTTTCTCACAAAAAGGAAAAAAGAAAAACTGAACCAAGTGAAACCAAGAACCTTTCTAGATCCATCAGAGTGTAGAGTGCAAATCACTACCCCAAAATGCAGAGACACAGGCAGCCAGAGAATCACAGATTATCACCAGAAGCAGAGAGAGGAAACTGTGGAAACCACTACCAGGATAAGAAATTCAAAACTTTAATTGACAATTTTCTGGAGACTCCGTGAGGACAAGCTTGAGAGTCACAAACACAAAATGGGATGGAGGGAGAGTTAAGGGAGCCCACACTTTTGTTGATTTTACCTCTAGGACCCTTACCTGGTTCTCACAGTTAAGACTGGGGGGAAGGGGCTCTTGATTCTCACCGAGGAAGGAAGTAGCCACTTTGAAATATGCCCAGAACATTCTATTCTTCAGGCTTGCCCTCAGAGAAGACTAACTGACCTATGAGAAGGGAAACACCCAGCACCAGCCATCTTTATCCCTCCTATCACACCTAAGGAGGTGCTAAGAAGCACACACTGAAGTCACAGCCAAGGGACACAGGCCCGCTGAAAGACTGAGACCTAATTGTAGGACTGTAGAATGCTTTCCCTCTCCCCAAACCTCCAGCACACCTATAAGGCTCCTGTGTAATAACAACAACAACAAAAACCCCTCACCCGAGAAAACTGCATTTAACAAATTTTCAAGGAAACCCAAAGAAAACAAGGGAGACAAAAAACAAGGACACGGAGTGCAGATTGGTGAAACCACTGTGCAAATCAATTTGGAGATGCCTCACAAAACTAGGATTGGAAGTCCCATTTAACCCAGCTGTTCCCCTTCTGGGTATTTTCCCAGAAGAATTAAAGACATCATCCCACAGCGATATATGTGCACCCATGTTTATAGCAGCACAATTTGTTATAGCTGAATCTTGGAAACAACCCAGATGCCCATCCACTGAGGAATGGGTACAAAATTGTGGTATTTCTCTACAATGGAGTATTACTCAACTATTATAAAAGATTGATGCGAGGCTTTCGTAGGTAAATGGATGCAACTAGAGACCATACTCATAAGTGAAATAAATCTGACCCACATGTGTAAACATCATATTGTCTCCTTGGTGTAGGAACCTGAAAGACTAGGTAAAACTCAAAACGTACAATAGATGATAGGAAAGGGAAAGAAATTGCTCAAAGGAAGGAACAACTGGGATTTGGGAAAGAAGAAAAAAGAAAGAAGGAAGGCAAATCATAAATATATATATGAATATCTGTGATGACTGTATTGCTCTTGTCTGATGCTATATTGAAATGAACAGTGAATGCTTACAATTTTTTATGTTCTGATCGACTTTGCATGCTTGTGTCTGGTGGTCTGAGCAACTGATTTGAAGCTACCAATAGGTAATGGAATTACAATGGTGACTCCTACCATCTTGTCTAGTGAAAATCTGTAATATCTCTAATGTATTATCAAGGAATTATGTTCTTATTCTCTTTAATGGTTTGAGCAATCTTTCATTTGTACATCTGGTGATCTGAGCAATGTAGTTGAGGATAGCAATATGCAATGTAACAGCCACTGTTGATTTGTATTATTTTGTCTTGAGACCCTGGATCACTTTGAATGTTCTTGCTCTGATTTGTTTATGTTCATGATACTGGTATGCTGCTACTGTTCTATTATTTTTCTTTGTTTGTTTCTCATTTACTACTCTCTTTAAAATAGAAAAGAAAACAAGGACACAAGAGAAAACTGTAACTTTTAACACCTATAGGTACAGTAAGCACAGCCTAACTCCTAGCCAGATAAACATGAAATTTCACATGAAAGGCCTGCTTACCTTGGTTCTTTTTACCCACTACACTATGTCTGGCTTTAACAAGACTGTATTTAATATTATTTATCTAAATATTTAAAAATTCTATTTCTTTAAAAAGAGATAATCCTGATGAAAATAGCTGAAGAATATGGTAAATATTTCACAAAAGAAGAAATACAAATGATTCATAAACGTGAGAAAAAACGTTCAATTTCCAGCTAGTAATGGAATGCAAATTAAAACAAAATACCATTTTTACCATTCAAATTGATAATATTTAGAGAAACTACTGTATTTTGACAAATGTAGTGATATGAGCACCTCATTGCCTTTTTCAAGCACTATAAATTTGTAAGATTTCCTGAAGAGCAATTTGGCAATATGAATCAATGGCTTAGGAAATCATTACTAACTTGACCCAATAGTTCTACTTCTAGGACTTACACTAGGGAGGCCATCAGAAATGCATGTAGTGATGAATGTACAAGGACTGTTACAGCTATGTCTGTTACAGAGAAAAACTGAGAACCAGAGAGATGGCTAACTCGGGGCACATTTACTTAATAAACCTTTAAGCACCCACGGAAGAATATGTTTTCAAGGAATATTTAACCACATGAGAAAATGCTCAGAACATAATGGGAAAAGCAGGATATAAAACTGTATATTTCATATCCTAATTTTATACTGAAATGCAAAGAGGAAAGCTATGAAAAATATTAATAGTGGTCTCTATACTAAAATGACGGGTGGTTTCTAGTTTCTTCCTTATCCTTTTTTTTCTTTTCAGCACTTTCTCCCATGTTTCCTATAGTAAAATTTTTTACCTTTATAATCAGGAAATGAGCAAATAGAATATAACAATCCTTGTTTAGCTTTGCCATGTAGCTAGAAGGAAATTCAACCTTGATTATTTGTAGAGTTGAACATGTTTTCATCAGACCTAGTAGAGCCTGTCTGCATTAGGACTGATTCTAAGTCAGGGATCCAGATGGGCCTGGGAAACTTTCCACATTATTACTCAGGCAACTTCCTGGTTCTTTGTGTTCTGTATTAGTATTGTCTGCGGCACAACTTGGAATTTGGGGGTTTCTGAAAAATTCACATGCAACTCAGAAAACACATTTGATTGATAGCTCTATATTCTATAAAGGAGGGAAAGTAATGAGAAATAAAAGTAGGAAATCCTTTGAATATAATTCATTTTAAGGGCTTGGGATTTAGCTCAGTGGTACAGCACCTGCCTGACAAGCGTGAGGTCATGAGTTCGATTCCTGGTACCGGAAAAAAAAATAATAATTCATTTTACTTCAAATTATTCATGTATATAAAAGGAAAAGAGCAGGTATGCACCTTGGATCTAAAAAATACGAATTGATGCAGTGTCCATTGAGGGTTATTGCTCTGGATGCAAAATGCTGTGTAACAAGTCACTCCAAAGCATAATGACCAAAAGAACAATAATCAGTTGTTATTTCTCATAGTTTTCTGAAGTTTAGCTAGGGTTTCCGGCTCAGGGTCTCCTGGTGTTGCACTTAAGATTACAGCTGGGTTTTCAGTCACCTGAGCCTTACCTGGCACTGCAGCAGGATTTCTTTCTAAGATGGCCCACACGTATGGCTGGCAAACGGGTGTAGGCTGTTGTCTAGAGGCCTTAGTTCCTAAGTGAGGCCCTTCCTAGATATACAGATATCCTTATAGCACTGTGCTTTGCTTTCCTGGGAGGAAGCAATCTCACGTAAAAACTACTTGCTTTTCTATGACCTAGCCTTGAAGTTACATTGTCACTTCTGCAATATTCCTATTGGTGACATAGTCCAGCTCTATCCATTGTGGGAGAGGTGGCATTCTCCCAGCCTCCAGGCTCAGTTCAGGGTTTGACATATGCCAGATTTAGACCAATAAGGTATAAGAGGACACTTTAAAAGGCTTCTCAAAACAGTCATCAGATTCCACTGGTTTTCAAAAAAGGTGTTAAGAACACACAGTGCAAAAAGAACAGTGTATCAGTCAGGGTTTACTAGAGAAACAGATATAACACAAGATATACAAATGTACAAGATATTACAAGTTTGGCTTACAATGGTCAGCCAGAGAGTTGGATGAGGAAGTGTGCAGTGTGTCTGCATGCCGGAGATTGAACAGCCGAGTTCAAGGCCTGGAGTTCACTGCAGTGTCCGTGCAAGTCCATATCAGGAGGCTGATGGGTCTATGACGGAACACTGAAGAACCTACAATGAAGGCCGAAGAATCTGCACCAGAAGGCTGAAGAGTCCCAGGCAGAAGCCAAACAGTCTGCACTAGAAGCCTAGAGATGACCAAACTGAAGGTGAAGACTGGAGCTCCTCCAAAGAACCACCAATCAGTCATTCCTCATTTCCCTTGTATTGTATGCAGCCTACACCCGGGGGGGGGGGGTCCTTTATACCCACCCCATCTCCATGCCCTCCTCTTGCACAGGTTCAGGATGAATACAAAGTAAAGACTCTGGCTCCCTGTTGAGTCACATAGTTAACCTTCTAAACTTCTCACATTGACACAATGAACAACATCCCAGAGGTAAGGGCATATCTTTTTCACCCCAAGATGCAGAACTGCTGAGTCACTTAGTCAATCCTCTAGACTCCTCAAGTTGACACAATGTATCAACCATAACAAATCAGTCTCTTCAATAAATGTTATGGGTAAAATTAGATTACACATGCAGAATGAAAATGAACCTTTATCTCATGCTCAGTATAAAAGTCAACTCAAATAGATTAAAGACTTAAATGTAAGGCTGAAAAATATAAGCTACTAGAAAACACATGGAGATAGCTTTATGACATTGGTCTGAGCAGCAATTCCTTGGATATGACCCCAAAAGCACGGACAAAATACATTAATGGATTACAGCAAATTTGAACTGAAGTGACAACTCACAGATTGGGAGAAAATATTTGCAAATAATATATTGGATAACAGGCTAATAGTCAAAGTACACGAGGAACTCAGACTACTCAATAACAAGAAAACAAATAAACCTATTTTAAAATAGACCAAGTATCAGAATAGACATTTCTCCAAAGAAGACATGCAAATCACCAACAGGTATACAAAAAGGTGTTCAACATCAGGAATCATCTGGGAAATACAAATTGAAGCCACAATGAGATATCACCTAACCCAGTAAGAGTGGCTATTATCAAAAAGACTAACAATAAGTGCTGGCAAGGATGTGGAGAAAAAAGCAACACTTGTGCACTGCTGGCAGGAATGTAAATTCGTATAGCCACTATGGAGCACAGTATGGAGGCACCTCAGAAAAAGAAAAGTAGGGGCTGGGGATTTAGCTCAGC
>NW_004955519.1:237165-238528 GCF_000276665.1 Chinchilla lanigera | reverse complement strand
GTGTGTGTGTGTGTGTGTGTGTGTGTGTGTGTGTGTAAAACACTGGCCCACCCAACTATTTAAAACAAACACTAATGGATATGACAAATCAGATGTGTCTGTGTGTGTGTGTGTGTGTGTGTGTGTCTGTGTGTGTGTGTGTGTGTGTATGTGTGTGTGTGTGTGTGTGTGTGTGTGTGTGTGTGTGTGTCCAAAACAGCCTTGGTCTCAAGATTGATTTGATAACAGATACCAAGAAAGAAGGTGGAAGGCTAATTACTTTAGACAGTTCAAAATGAACAGTTAAACAAAAAAATAGAAGAGAAGCCACAGAGCAAGGATCTCTGAGCAGGGTGCAGACAAAGGACCCATGTCCATGCGATGCTGGTGAGTAGGAAGATGAAGGTCCAGAAGGGGGAAGCGGCAGAGAGGAAGGCATTCCGAATGGATGCTCCTAGCAGTAACACTGGCTGGGAGGCTTCTGAAATCTTTAAGCCTTTTTTTTTTTTTTTTTTTTTTTTTTTTTGGTGCCAGGAATAGAACTCAGGACCTTGCGCTTGCCAGGCAGGCTCTTGTGCCACTGAGCTATATCTCTGGCCCTTTAAGCCTATTTTTAAACAGTATGATTTTCTTCCAAGATTAAGGTATACATGGATGGCTACTGAACACTTTCTCAGCACTAATATCAATGCCTAAATGTAAAAGTTAGATGGAAAAATTGTTTGATTATAAAAGTAAGACATGTCCTTTAAGCTGGAGAGGAGTCAGATCCTGTTCTTTTCGGGGCTGAGGAAGACCTTGGCATGGGGGTGCCAGTCACTACATATCACCTTGTGTGGGTTGCTGGAATGAGGCACCCAAGACTCATTTTTTTCTAGATCTTTCCAGCTGTTATCACAGTGCTGAACACAAAGCAGGTCTTAAAGTAAGAGCCATTTGCTGCTTGAAACATCATTTAGCTATTTTGGGATTAATACACAACATGCATAGAAAACCATATGTATCAGGATTTCAGTTGCAGACAATAGAATCCATTCTAGCTATGAAAAAGATTGGAGAACACAATCTCTGATAGGCTAGAGAACCATTTTTGAGGCCATGCAGTAAGGAACAATGCCTGCAACATTCACCAAGGCCTAGTCTGGGAGGGATATCTCTGCCACCATCACCGCACCGGCACTACCACTCACTAATGCTGGTGCTCACTGCCTCAAAACTTGGTGATGCTGTTCTCACCCTAATGACGTCTTCCAAGGCGAAGGCTAACCTGAAAGCGTCTGCTTAGCCGAGCCCTGGTCTCTATCTGCAAGGGAAATTGGAAGCTTGAGAACATTTTTTGCTTTTTTTCTGTTTTGTTTTGTTATTTTTTTATTTTAAAAATAAA
>NW_004955519.1:229314-237065 GCF_000276665.1 Chinchilla lanigera | reverse complement strand
ACTTTGCATGCTTGTGTCTGGTGGTCTGAGCAACTGATTTGAAGGTAACAATGTGCACTGGAATTACAATGGTGAACTGCCATCTTGTCTATTGAAACTCTGTATTATCTCTAATGTTTCATCAAAGAATTATTTTCTTATTGTCTTTAAGGGTTTGAGCAATCTTTCATTCTTACATCTGATAATCTGAGCAATGTAGTTGAGGATGACGATATGCAATGTAAAAACCACTGTTGATTTGTATTATTTTGTCTTGAGACCCTGTATCACTTTGAATGTTCTTGCTCTGATTTGTTTCTGTTCATGATACTGGTATGCTGCTACAGTTCTATTTTTTTTTGTTTGTTTGTGTTCATGTACTACTCTCTTTAAAATTAAAAAAAAAGAATGAAATAAGACTTGTTAAAAATAGAGCAACCTGGAAAGACAGAAAAAATGACTTCCTCTGTTCCTCAGATGTTTTGCAGGAGGATTTGAGCCCCAGGTGTGCTGCAGGGCCCACAAGAATAAAGTTACTCCTTGGAGGAGAAGACAGAGTCTCAAGAGGAAATGTGCCAGAGTCTTGAGAGAGCCCTAGCTAATCACCACCCTACTGGTGTGCTTCTCTTCCTTTACTCGGGACAATAAACTTCCCACACTTTGGAAGGCACTTTAAGGCAACCAAAACTGATTTTTGTCTCCTTCAAAATGGAGATATCATGAAATTAAAAGACAAAACTTTTTTCATTTTCGAAGTTTTGAAGGCAAAAACTTTGAAAATGAAAAGAAATATTACTCCCTAATATTCAGGCTGATGATATATACCAAGCCAAAATTTGGGATAGCTACCCTGATAGTGGAAAAGAGTATTATCTAGTAGGCCTGTTTCAATATGTTCTCAACCAAACATGGTATCTTAGTTACTTTTCTCATCGCTTTCTTTTTACTGAGACAAAATACCCAATACTCAAAGTTAGAGGAGGAAAGGTTTATTTTGGCTCACAGTTGTGCAGGTTTCAGTCCATCGTTCTCTGGCTCCCAGGAAAGCAGCGTGGCATTGCAGACAGGCATCACAGAGGAGAAACAGCAAGGCAGGCAGAAGGCAGTAAAGGCAGCTGGCATCAAGTGGCAAGGGAAGCAGCAGCCCTCTTTTTGTCCCCTGTATCTAATCAGGCTACTCACCCTTAGGGCAGGTAGCACTCACACCCGCGGTGTGATCCCAGCATGACACCATGAATCAATCCCAGCAGAATACACCCTAGATCCAGCCAGCTACAAAAAGCCCCACCTAACGCTAAGCCTAAGCCTCCTGAGCTCATGATGCTTTGAGGGGACAGCTGGGTACAAGCCATAACAAATGACTGCATCCACAGGCTGATCTGACAACAGCTTTGTGGGTATGATTACAGGAGTGGTGTGGTGGCATGGGTATGGGGACTCAGGAAAGGGAATGTCACAAGCACAGGACTTCTGAGCTGTGGTGAAGGACACCAAAAGGGTCCCCACAAAAACTGGTCTTCAACACAGGCACCAAGTGGCCCAGTGATGTCTGCCAGTTCTGACCGGTTCCTGAAAGGCTGCTTGAGCCCCTTGACGTAAATCAGAGAAGAGGCGCATGATGAAGGTTACCAGTCACGACGGCAGCATCTCACATGAGCTAACCTTCAGCCCCTCCCGAGAGTGGTATGGGATATCTGTGCAGTGTGAGAAAATGATGATGGGATCATGAAAGGACAAGGTGCCACTGAGGGGAAGGGGCATAGAATGAGAGCCAGCAACCTTGAGGGCACTGGAGGTGTTTTGTGGCATCACCCTTCTGCAGATGGCAGAAAGATGCAGCCCACTCAGCTCCAGCAAGAGCTATTCACTTGAATTATTTGAGAAATGTGTAAATCAGTGTGACATACGCCAGGCACTGCTCTGAGCGCTTTCTGAACCTTTACTTATTGAATCCCAACAACCCCATGAAATACGTATCCCTGTTGCAGAATAGGACACGAAGGCAGGAAGAGGTTTAGACACTCACTCAGATCACAGTTGGAAACTGAGGCATAGAGACATTAGGAAATCTGTAAGTGGTAGCATCAGACTTTGAATGCAGACCTTGTGGGCAGGGCCTATACCGTCGTTTTTCCACGTCCTTGTAGACTTGCTGACAAATATATCGTGGTGGAAGGTTTCTGTCTGCAAAATGTCAGTCGAGGGCTTAGTGAAGCTAGCACAAGCTTAAGTAGGTGCGGTGGTCATCGGTGGTTTTGCTACGGGTCTGACCCTCAGTCCTGGGATCTTGGGTTGCCACAAACTCTGCTTCTAGAATCTTCACCCAGCCTGGTGAACAGCCATCACTTCAGGCTTGTTAAAAAAGCAGCCAATCGCAAGGGACTCTCTTTGCCCAAGCTTCCTGATCATTCCAGGCCTCTGCCCGTCGCACACCCTCCTTCCTAAACACCATCATCAGTGCCGGGGTCATTAGGGAGAGAACCAATGAAGAGGAAATGATTATAAAAGTTACATCTGCTATTCAGGCAGCTGTTCTCTTTCCTCATTAGAACAATCAATCATTTTTCAACATCATTTTTGTAACTAGGAAAAGGCTTCATTTATTCTAGGACTAAAGAGCGGGAATGAGGGAATTAAATCCCACAGGTCTTTAGCTGATAGAATTTTTTTTAAATATTCTGTCCTCACCAATGACCTAATTAAGCTTTCAGAGAATGATAAACTCTCAGCTCTTCCATCTCATTTCCATCTGTGCCCCTGCCCGGAGGAAGCTGCTTGCCTCCAGTAGTGCATGCCTTCCCTCTCCACCTTGCTCTGACTTCCTGTCAGGGCTTCTCTAAAACCTCAGATTGTCATGGAGGCAGCCTGGCATATTTCTATGGAATACAGAACCGAGGAAAATTACCTTTTATATGATTATGAGTCCCAACCCCGGGGGCACATTTGCCTCGGTTCAAATACCAGCTTTGCTCCTTTGCAGTTCTTTGATACTGGGCACATTACTTAGCCTCTTGCTGCCTCAGTGTCCTCATCTGTCAAATGGAGAACACTGCATACCTAACTCATAGGATTGTCCTGAAAGTGAAGCTCATTGACATATTCCCACAGGCTTGAACCACTGGGGGTTCAGAGCCACCCAGCAGTGAGACATACAAATTACAGGCTCTTGTGATTGTGTTAAGACTATATGTATAGCCCCTAAAACAAGTGAGTGCCTGGCATACAGTAAATGCAAAATTTTAAGCATATCTATTACTACTGTTTTTGCTGCTGCTGCTGCCATTATCTAATTCTCTACCTTGGGCGCCTCTGTTCCCTACTGAGCATCTTCTAAAAACCTCCAGGGCTGGTGAAGCCCAACCATCTGCCCTCTCCAAGCCTACTCCCCTGCTATTAAGAGCTTTGGAAAACCATCAAACAAGTATGTGGATTGCAGAGTCACAGTTCCCATGTGCACCCACACCTCTGACACGCTTTGCACAAGTCAGGGTCTGGGCAGAAAGACAAGGGGCAGTAGTCATTTTAGCAGACAGAATCAGGTACCAGAGACTAACTTGCTTACATGAGTATTGAAGAACTAAAAAGGTAACAGAGGACATTGAGATACCACAGAGGTGGTGTCTTAGTTTCTTTTCTCAAAATACTTGACACCTACAATTAAAGGAGGCAAGTTTTTTATTTTGGCTCATAGTTTGTAGAAGTTTTAGTCCATAGTTGGCTGGCCCCAAGGCAGGGTGGCATGGCAGAGGGGCATTGTAGAGGAGAAAAAGTTCATGGCATAGCAGGCAAGAAGCAGTAAGGCAGCAGCAATGAGCTTCCCTTCACCTTCAATTCCGTTCAGGTTAGCAGCCTATTGGTCAGTGCCACCCACAGCAAGGGTGGGGCTTCTACCTTCAGTAAATCTATTCAGCCACACCCAGAACTGTACTAAACCAATTAGTTGATTAATCCAGTACCACACACACTTAATCCTAGCATCACTCACCCATGACCCAGCCACCTTCCTAAAGCCCCAGCTACATGCACATGAGGCTTTGCAGGACATCTAGATACAAGCCAGAACAGGTGGGAAGCATCAACCCGAGTTCTGAGGGAACAAGGAGGAGGAGGCGTTGTCAGAACTGAGCAGCCAGGAGGAGGGACTTTCCGGGCTACAGCCCAGGTCCCTGAAAAGGGGGAGCCTCACCCAGCTGGGGTTGAGGTCTCTAAGGGGACATAGGGAGGTGGGTTCTGGGAGGGTTGGGAAAACTGCAACCTGGGATGGGAATAAATGATGCTCCCAGTAACAGGACATCAAGAAGAAGTGACAGGAAGGAGCAACCACCAGGTCAGGGTACCATGGCCATCTGCTCTTCCTATAAAGCCAACCTGGCCGATCACAGTGCTTCTTAAAGCTCTCAGGGGCTCCCTGTGCATCTCAGGAAAGATCTGGAGAAGAGCTTGACAGCTGCCCCGCAGATCTCCATTGCTAACCAGCACTCTTAGGTGCTCCATACTCGCCTTTGCCACTCAAAGACTTCAGAGAGAAGAGCATCCCAGGTGGGAACCAAGGCCCAGGGCACTTTGGAAAATGCAGCATGTACCTCACTGGGATGCTCTTCTCTCTGAAGTCTTTGTTGATCACTCAAAATAGAGAGGACCAATCCTCTCTATGTGCCTTCTCTATGAACACCCAGCCCACTTCTTTCAGCAGATGCTTTCAGGGCCCATCCATCCTCCTTGGTATCGCCCGCTACCCAGAAGGCTGTGCGCTGTGAACACCTGTGGCTCCTCGTGGGGCTTTTCTATCTGCCCACCGGAGAACATTCATCCCAGTGGAGAGGCACACTGAATTTATTAATTCAGTGGCCTTTGAGGCCACTTCAAACAATGACAGAAAAAGTTTTAATAGATAACTCTCCCAGCTCTTGGCTACTGGCACACTTTACAGTATGTCCCAGAGTTCCCTGGGAAGAAGATGGAACTCCAGCTGCCTATAGTAGTAACTAAGCTAGTTACAACCTTGATCAGCTTTCTTCTGATCTCTGCCTCAATTCCCTGATCTTTTCTACCAATGTTTCCTGGGATCACCTCCAAAGAAACTACATGATCACACTCAAATTCTTACAGGACCTGTTTTACAACTTCTTTCATAACTTATTGTCTAGTGGTGTTTTGATTTTTGTAAAGGGACTTACTGCCCTAAGCACTATCAGCTCTCCAAGGGCCAGGATTCTATACTATGATAGAATGATTGAATGACAAAAAAAACTAGATCCACCCACTACTACAGTGAAGACTTCAACACTACTCTATCGTACATAAACACATTCAGCAAGCAGAAAATCAGTAATAACATGGTTGAAACCAATAGCACCATCAACTGGATATAATAATAGATATCTGACATGTGTGCGTATGTGTGCATGTGTGTGTTACTGGAAATTGAATCCAAGATATTTGCAATAAATGGCATCTTCAGTTCTATTTTTTTTTTTTTGAGACACTGTCTCTAAGTCACTAGGTTGCCCAAATGAGGCTAGAACTTGTGCTCCTCCTGCCTCAGCCTCCTACAGTGCTAAGGTTACGTGTGTGCGTCACCACCCAACTTAAATGACATCTACAGAATGCTTCAGGCAAGGCTCATGAAGCCAGCACGGGTGCGGGGGAGGGTGTAATCCTTTTTCCATATTCTTCTAGTCTATCCAGAATAACACAACTGGGCCAGGGATATAGCTCAGGGGCATAAGCGCCTGGCAAGGGCAAGTCCTGAGTTCGATTCCTGGTACCAAAAAAATAAACTAAAAAAAAAAAACGAAAACAAAAAAACCAGAATAACACAACTGCAGATTAGCAACAAATTTAGACCTGGGGTGCCCTCTAGTGTCCACACTGTGAAACTACATCAACTACAGAGTTACGGCAAATCTGGACTTAGAGCACCCTCTTGTGGTGAAATACTGGAAGTGACCACCAAACCCGAGAACGTGATAAATGGCCTACGGTATGTCGAATTTTTGAAGAATAAACAAAGCTGGATGATGAACAGTGGAATAAATACCTCATTCTTCCATGTTCTGCTGATATCATATACCAACAAGTATCAAGAACTTTAGGACACTGGAATAATCAAAGATTTTGTGCTTAAAACCATAAAAGCACAAGAAACCAAAGCAAAAACAGACAAATGAAATTACATCAAACTAAAAATTTCTGCATAGCAAAGGAAACAAAAAAGTGAAGAGACAACCTATGGAATGGAAGAAAATATTTGCAAACGATATACTTGGCAAATGGTTGAAAGGATAATGAATTCAAATAACAGTATGAAAACAACCCCATTTTGGGGCTGGGGATTTAGCTCAGCGGCAAAAGCGCATGCCTGGCATGCGCAAGGTCGTGAGTTCGGTTCCCGGTACCGGAGAAAAACCAAAAAAAAAAAAAAGAAAGAAAACAACCCCATTTAAAAGGGTGTCCTAAAGGATGTGATCAACATTTCTCAAAATAAGACATGCAAATCACCAGCAGGTATAAAAAATGCTCGTCAGCTGATTTGAAGACAATGTGCAATGGAACAGCCATGGTGAACTCCTACCATCTTGTCTACTGAAACTCTGTATTATCTCTAGTGTTTTATCTAATAATTACTTTCTTATTCTCTTGAATGGTTTGAACAGTCTTGCATTGTTACATCTGGCAATCTGAGCACCGTAGCTGAAGATAGCAGTATGTAACATAACAACCACTGTTAATTCTTATCATTTTGTCTTGAAACCCTGTATCACTTTTAATGTTCTTGCTTTGTTTTGTTTATGTTTGTAATGCTTTTATGCTGCTATTGTTCTTTTTTTCTCATTTACTACTCTCTTTAACATAAAAAAATTAAAAATTAAAAATGCTCAATAGTAATCACCACGGAAATGCAAATCCATGCCACAATAAAACATCACCTTTCCTTCCCCGTAAAATGGCTACAAACAAAAAGGCAAAAAAAAAATGAATGAATGAATAAATAAATAAATAACAAGGCTGGTGAGGATGTAGTGTAAAGGGAAGCCTTGCACACTCTCACTGGGAATGTAAATTAGTATATCCATAATGGAAAACACTACAGAGGTACCTTTAAAAATTAAGAATAAAACTACCATAAGATCCAGAAATCCCACTTCTGTGTACATATCCAGAAGAAACAAAATCGATAAGTCAAAGAGACATCTGCACCCATGTTTGTTACAATACTAAGAAATACCAAGAAATAAAATAACCTGTCTGTTTTTCCTTTGGTTTCTTGTGCTTTTAGAGTCTTAACCACAAAATCTTTGATCATCCCAGTGTGCTAAAGTTCTTGATACTCCTTGGCATATGATAGCATCAGAACATGGAAGAATACCAAGAAGTAAAATAACTTAAGTGTCCATAAAGTGATGAAGATCAAGAAAATGTACATATACACTATGGAGTACTATTCAGCCATTAAAAAGAATTAAATCTTTTTACTTGTGACTACATGGATGGAACTGGTGACCAATATGTTAAGTGAAATAAACCCACATACAGAAAAGCAAGTATCGCATGATCTCGCTCATGCAAGTAATATAAAATCTTAACCTCACAGAATTTGACCGTAGCCGGTGATATAGCTCAGTGGCACAAGTGCCTGCCTGGCAAGCACAAGGTCCTGAGTTCGATTCCTGAACCAAAAAAAAAAGAAATTGACAGTAAATTGGTGGTTACCAAAGATTGAGGAAAATAGGGAGAGGGGAGCTAGGGGCACTTGGGTAACTATAGATAAT
>NW_004955519.1:227250-229214 GCF_000276665.1 Chinchilla lanigera | reverse complement strand
GTCGTGAGTTCGGTTCCCGGTACCGGAGAAAAACCAAAAAAAAAAAAAGAAAAAGAAAAGTAGATCTAACGTGATCCATCAATCCCACTAGTGGGTATATAGCCAAATAATTGCAATGAGCAAGTCAGATACCTGTACCCCCATGTTCACTAAAGCATTATTCATCATGGCCAAATTATAAAAGCAGAGGTGCCCATCAATAGATGCATGAATTTTTTTAAAAATATGTGTGTGTGTGTGTGTGTGTGTATATATATATATATAATGGAATAATATTCAGCCTTTAAAAAGCAGGAAAACCTGCCATTTGTACCAACATGATGAATCTAGAGGACATTATATGAAGTAAAACAAGTCAAGAACAAAGAGACAAATACTGCATGATCTCACTTTTATGTGAAATCTAAAAAAGGTGCATTTGTTGAACTAGAGTAGAACTATGGTTATGATAGATTGAGGAGAATACATGGGGAAAGGGAGATGTTGTTCAAGAGGCAGAAGGTTTCTGGTAGATGGGAATAATAAATTTTTGTGCTCTATAGAGCACAGTGACTGTAGTTAATAATTATATATTGTATATTTCAAAATAGCTAGAAGAATAGATGCTAAATATTTTTGCTACAAAGAAATGGTATCTGAGGTGATAAACTTGTTAAATATCTTGATTTTTTATTACAAAATATATACATGTATCAAAACTTCACATTGTACTCTATACATAAATACAATAATTGCTAACTTAAAAAAATGAAATAAAAATTGAAAGGGAAAGAATTCTCTCCAGCTCATTCCTGGAGGCAAGTATTATTCTGATACCAAAACCAGAGAAAGACCCAACCAAGAAAGAGAACTACAGACCAATCTCCCTAATGAATGTAGATGCAAAAATTCTCAATAAAATACTACCAAACAGAATACAATGAGTCATGAAGGAGATTATACACCATGAAAAGTGGGATTCATATCAGGAATGCAGGGATGGTTCAATATATACAAATCAATTAATATAATACACCGTGTCAATAGAGCCAAGGACAAAAATCACATGATTGTCTCCATTGATGCAGAAAAAAGCCTTTGATAAAGTCCAACACTCATTCATGTTGAAAACCCTACAGAAAATAGGATTAGATGGCCTTTACCTCAAGCTGATCAAAGCTATCTCTGATAAACCAACAGCTAACATAATGCTAAATGGTCAAAAATTGAAAGCTTTCACTTTAAAATCAAGAACAAGACAAGGATGTACACTGTCACCACTCCTTTTCAATATAGTTCTGGAAATATTGGCTAGAGCAATTAGATAAGAGAGGGCAATAAAAGGAATAAGGATAGGAAAGGAAGAAGTGAAATTGTCATTATTCACAGATGACATGATACTCTACATAGAAGACCCCAAAAACTCCACCGAAAGGCTCATGGATTTAATAACCAAATTCAGTAGTGTAGCTGGATACAAAGTTAATACTCAAAAAGCAATAGCACTTCAGTACACAAGTAACAAACAGACTGAGAGAGAAATTAGGGAAACCATACCTTTCACAATAGCATCTAAAAAGATGAAATACATAGGAATCAATCTAACAAAAGAAGTAATAGATGTATACAGTGAAAATTATAGTGCTGTGAAAAAAGAGATTGAAGAGGATATCAGAAAATGGAAAGATATTCATTGTTCATGGATAGGAAGAACTAACACTGTGAAAATGGCCATACTCCCAAAACTGTTGTACAGATTCGATGCAATCACAATTAAAATACCATTAATATACCTTACAGATTTGGAAAAAACACTCCTAAAGTTCATCTGGAACCAGAAGAGGCCTAGAATAGCAAAAGCATTCTTGGGAAACAAAGGAAAGGCAGGAGGCATCACAATTCCTGACTTAAAATTATATTACAAAGCTACTGTGATAAAATCAGCATGGTACAGGCACAAAAACAGACCAGAAGATCAATGGAAC
>NW_004955519.1:214995-227150 GCF_000276665.1 Chinchilla lanigera | reverse complement strand
AATGAATGAATGAATAAATAAATAAATAACAAGGCTGGTGAGGATGTAGTGTAAAGGGAAGCCTTGCACACTCTCACTGGGAATGTAAATTAGTATATCCATAATGGAAAACACTACAGAGGTACCTTTAAAAATTAAGAATAAAACTACCATAAGATCCAGAAATCCCACTTCTGTGTACATATCCAGAAGAAACAAAATCGATAAGTCAAAGAGACATCTGCACCCATGTTTGTTACAATACTAAGAAATACCAAGAAATAAAATAACCTGTCTGTTTTTCCTTTGGTTTCTTGTGCTTTTAGAGTCTTAACCACAAAATCTTTGATCATCCCAGTGTGCTAAAGTTCTTGATACTCCTTGGCATATGATAGCATCAGAACATGGAAGAATACCAAGAAGTAAAATAACTTAAGTGTCCATAAAGTGATGAAGATCAAGAAAATGTACATATACACTATGGAGTACTATTCAGCCATTAAAAAGAATTAAATCTTTTTACTTGTGACTACATGGATGGAACTGGTGACCAATATGTTAAGTGAAATAAACCCACATACAGAAAAGCAAGTATCGCATGATCTCGCTCATGCAAGTAATATAAAATCTTAACCTCACAGAATTTGACCGTAGCCGGTGATATAGCTCAGTGGCACAAGTGCCTGCCTGGCAAGCACAAGGTCCTGAGTTCGATTCCTGAACCAAAAAAAAAAGAAATTGACAGTAAATTGGTGGTTACCAAAGATTGAGGAAAATAGGGAGAGGGGAGCTAGGGGCACTTGGGTAACTATAGATAATTTATAGTATATTTCAAAAAGCTAGAAGAAAGATTGTGAATGTTTTTCAGGTAAAGAAATACCCTCTTTGAGGAGATAGGTATGCATAATTGTGATTAAGACATTGCACATTACCCACTAATAAGTATAATTTTTATGTTTTAAGTATAATTTTAAAATAAGTTTTAAAAGTAAAATTAAACGAACAGAGTGTGTTATTCATTGCTCTATCTCCAGAGCCTAGACTAACAAGCACCGTTTCCTACTCATGCGCTCAGTCACCCAAAATACTGATTTCTACTGTCAGATACAGCACTCAACAAATATTTGTAAAAATAAAAATAAAAGAAGTGAACTGTTGAGGAGTGAAAAGAAATGGAAGACTCTTAAGGCATATCAGTAAATGAAAGAAGTCACTCTGAAAAGCCTACATACATACTGTGCAATTTCGATAATATGACAGTCTGCAAAAAGGAACTATGGAGGCAAGAAAAGGGTCAGAGGTTTCCAGAGGCTGTGAGAAGAGAAGAATGATGGAGTGCAGTGGACTCTTAGGGCAGTGCAGCTGTCCCATGTGATATGGTGACGGTGGGCATATGCTATTCACATGTGTCCAAGCAAACAGGAAACAGTACCAAGAGTGAGCCCTAATGTGAACTGTGGACTTTGGATGATGATGGTCTGGGATGTAAGTTCATCCACTATAACAGATATGCCACGCTAGAAGTTGTTGCTTCAGGCTTCAGCCAGATGCAAAATCAGAAGAAGGAAAGAGAAACCAAGGCAGAGAAACCAAGCGTGTTACAGTCAATAGCAGCAAAGCTAACACTTGAACTGCGGCAATCTGCCTCTGGAGTGTGCACATTTAACTGCTATACCACCTGCGTCTCAATTTTTTGCTACCATTGTTTGTACTATTTTGCAAGTCGGCACATTGAGGCTTAGAGAGCCATTTGCTAAGGTCCCCGATTTGGTGAGAGAATAAATTCTGAATGCCAGTTCTTCCTCCACTCTGTCACACTGCTTCTGCATTCCACCACATCGACCTCTTCATAGCATCTGGGAAGATCCAAGTATACTATCCTGTAAAGGGGGAAACTTGTATTCCAAGTATAACATTCAAATATTCAAATCCTTCTAGAAGCAGACTCTCTCCTTTTCCCTTTTAATATGGCTTTCTTGTTAAAATGAGGCTATATCATTAGTCCAAGTTATGAACCGATAAAAGGTGGACCTAATCTGCGGCAGGACTCCAGCATTTGTAGCATGCTTCACTTTGGCACGAATTTGCATGTATTCATGAAGCACGTAGGATGAGCACAACGCAGACCAGAAGGAAAGCCAAGTACAAATGTAGCCAGAAAATGGCAAGTAGAAGGAGGTACTTTTTTCCCCACTGAAAAAGAGAAGATATCCACTGACTCCCTAGAAGAGAGTGGTTTTTTAATTATTTTAATGCTTGTCCATCTGTAAAAGATCTGCTATAATTCCCTGACCTACATTTTTTCCTGATAACAGATATCCAAGATACCCAAATGTGACGGATAGTGTCTTGGTAGAAGGCTTTCATTTGATTAGACTCTGCTTTCATTTCATAGAAATGTATATTTCCAAGGGCATCTCCTTCCTTGCTTCATTTTACGTCCCAGCTTCTATTTCCTTTCACAAAACCCAAGGCTCTATATCTTCAAGTTAATGCCATAGTGCACCAGAATGCGTAATTATATGCAGCCTAATTTCCTTTAGGTCATGTTCACATTCAGTTATTATTCAGTTTATATATATATATATATATATATATATATATATATATAGAGAGAGAGAGAGAGAGAGAGAGAGAGAGAGAGAGAGAGAATATGTATAATCTTTCCTTTGAATTTTTAAGCTGTTAGTTCAGTCTGCCCTAAGATAAATTAGACATTCTTCCTAAGGCTTGGTGTGCTCTGGTGAACTACTCTAAGACCCCAGGGTTTCAAACAAATGTCTTTCTTTTTCTCCTTTCAAAAAACCAACCTGGGTCCTAAAGGATGTCCCTTGCTGTTGTGATTTCTTATTATTTCCTTTCATCCCTAGAAGAAATCGCAGTTCAGGGTGATCCAATGCCTCAGTCACTGGCTGAGTGATGTTTGCTTAAATAACAGCCTTTCCCAGATGGCTGATGTTAGCTTCAGGTCAAAACATAATGAAACTAAGAGTGATCAGTGTTCAGAAATCACTGGAGTCTTGCTGGGTATGTAAGTATAATGCAATTTCATCGTATCCCGTGATTCATGGCAAACCTGAGAGAAAGAATTTGGAAGGGACGATTTTTTTCTATTTGCTTGCTTTGGAAGTTATTGGAAACAGAAGCTTCACAATGCTGAGAGTGAAAATGAAGCACGAAAAAGGGATGATGTGTGTACACGTTTGCCTGTGAGTAATTAGATGTCATGCACAGCAATCACAGTAAATGTCTTGCTCTTAAAAGCAACTCCAGAGGAGAATATCAGAGATAATAGAACTTAACACCTATTATAAAACCTATGGTAGATTTTATCATCTGGGAGAGTGTAAGTATCTTTGGGACTCTGGCAAGAAAATAAGCTTGAAGATAATATAGTGCTTTCTTTTGATTTTAGCCTAGTATACTTCCATCAAAGCATTCAAATTATGAAATGTCAAAGGTTCATTTAAAATCTGTATTTTTATCTCATGTTTTTAAAAATGTCATATGATCACATTAGATACACTAGGCATATCTGTAACCAACTATTAGGAGTCTTACCACACAAAAAAACACCTGTAATCGCCACTAAATTTAATACTCAAATATGTGTTGGTCAAGCAAGAATGACTCCCTTCCTGCATATGTTGGTCTACACTTTTCAAGGCACTTTCCCACAGACGCTCTCCTTTCATCTTCACAATAACTACGGAAAGGAAGGGCAGAAGTTATTTTCATCATTTTACACTTGAAGAAATGAGACCCCAGAGAATATAGTGGAGACTCACCAGTTGTTCACAAAACTGTGTCCCTTTTCCTTTGGGTATACGGCAAGACTACATTTCCCAAGATCTCTTAAGGTTCGTTATGTATACGAGATGGGTTTTGCCTGGTAGAATGTGGACAGAAGTGATGTGCACAACTCCAAGTACTTGCCCATAAAACTCTCCTGTATATACCTCCCTTTCCCCTTTCTCACTGCCTAGATAAACGAAGATTAATAGAAGAACTAAGACAACCCCAAGATGGAAGAAGCCCGAGTCACCACGAGGAGGGTAGTTGTCCAGGAAAGCCAGTCAGCCAGGAATATGTATTGAATTGTTGTATGAATAAGAACTACATTGTTTGAGTTACTGGATAAGCTATAAAGTACAACATAGTGCCTCACGTATGGTTGGTGCTGGGAAATACGTGAATATTAAACTAATCACTAGAGAAACAGTTTTGTCAGGGTTTTAAAAAATTAATTAGTTGTAAGAGACCATTCTCATATGTGAAATAAATCAGACCTGCATGTGTAAGCATCGTATTGTCTTACTAGTGTAAGACCTGAACGAGTGAATAAAAACTAAGAGGTATGATAGACATTCCGAAATGAAAGGAAAATGCTCAAAAGTAAAGGGCAACTGGGGTGTGGGAAAAAGGAAGGAAAAGCAGAGGCAATTATTTACATATATATATATATACAGGATAGCTAACATAGTTGAACTACTGTCATCTATTGCTCTGCAGAAAGGAACAGCTAATCATTACTTGTTTGATCTATCTTGTATGTCTCTGTTTTACTGAGAAACCACTTTGAAGATATCCATAAGTAATACAACAACCATTGTTAGTTTCCTACAACTTTGACTGTAACTCTGTTTTGTTTGTATTGCTCTTAGGCTATTTTGTAAATGGATGTTTGTTAATGTTTTCCTTCTTCTATTATTTAAAATAAAAAAATTAATTAGTTGTATAACATTGGGTAAATCATTTACATTTTCTATATCAATTGGCATAACTGGTACAAAAAGTAATTTAAAACAATGCAGTATTTAAAATTATGACAGACAAGTCACACACAAACTTTTTGTATATTTCAACTCTCTGAGGCGCTCCTCCTTCTGCTTCTTGCATATATTCTTCTAACAGCCACTTCTACAAAGATCCCAGAAACACCCAAGCGTAGTGACCGATATCCTGCTCTACTGATCTAAGGGGACTCATAGCTGAAAACTGTCTCTCCTGAATTCCCTTCCTTCACAATAATAAATTCATGAGTTAATAAACCATGTATTTTCTACTGTTGAAATAACTTCAAATAGGCTTCTTTAAAAGGAACATGATAAATGAAACCGCCAGTAGGTGCAGAAAACAGGCAGTGACTGAAATCCTACTAGGCATGGGTCACTAACAGACGATATCAAGGAACCAGAGGTCAAAGTGCAATGCCAAGGCAAGCAGAGGTAGGTGGTCCATTAGGTGAGTGGCACTAGTCAGAGGAAGCTTCCACCAGAAGGGAGAGGGAGAGGGCATTAATTTTCAGAACCCTGGAGAGCTCTTTGTAGTCAGAATGTTTACTCTGAGACCCAGTTAGGAAGTTTGCCCTTTCTTCTAAACTCTCCAGTTGATAAAAAGGTATTGTCCTCTCTATGAATGTCTTAGTCTCTGTGGAACAGGACACACACATTCTTGTTCTTTCTGAAGGGTCCAAGGTCCGTGTCTAGTAGGTACCTTGAGGCTGTCTCATCTAGCCCTACTGAGAACCACGTGAGATGCGCACATCTGAGAAAATCTAGAAAAGTACGTACTCTGTGATAGCTGATTATGCCAATTTGAGTAAGAAACACCCAACTAAATTGGGTCAGCATAGTTCTGGACGCCGAAGACCCACCCTAAGGAGGATTGTCTCCAGAATGGTATAAAAGGGAAATGAGGAAGGCAGGCTTACTTCTGTTTCTCTAAAGGAGCTCCAATCTTCACCTTCACCTTGAACGTCATCTCCTGGCTTCCAGTCCAGACTCTTCGGCCTACAGCACAGACCCTGAATCCTTCCACTACACACCCTTCAGCCTCCTGATAGAGACTCACACAGGGCACTACAGTGGGCTCCAGGCCTTCAGTGGATCATTCATATCTCCAGCATGTAGGCAGACCTTTTACACTCTTCCACCTTGGACTCTGTGGGTGGCCATTATGAACCAATCTTGTAAATTCTTATTGCATCAAATGTGTCTCTTTAGTCAACATTGACTGATACATACTCGGAGGACATCTTCTTTAGTTTATTCTGTTCTAGACCTTGTCTCTCTTCCAGGTTAGAAGCTGGTGCTTAGGTGTGTCTGAGTTCCAAATGTCATCCTACTGAAACCTTATTACTTAAGAATCACATTATTAATCCCTATGACTCTTAGCAAGAGGATCGCTTTAAACTGCAGGACCCTTTCTCCCCAAAGATGTGCTTCCCAGCAAGTAAATGTGTATTCTGTGAAAACTGATTCTGTAGTAAAATAATTTGGAGAATATTTGAATAAAATACTTGAGACCCCCTTTATGTATTTCCCATCCCCTTATAAAGGACAATGTAATAAACATCTTCAAGTATATAAGATTTTTCCCTCTTGGGATTTTCTCCTTTGTAGATAGGTTGCCCAAAACATTATTCCTAAAAATAAAGGACTTGAACAATGTTGTATCTCTTAAAGACTCTGGCCAAATCCAATTGAGATTGTTTAATTTTACTTTCATTAATAGTGTATAAAAATAGAAATTTTGTTAGTACCTAATTTTTTGTGCTCTTTAATGACTAGCATCTAAAACTACTTTGATAAGGTGACTATAGTAAATGCTCAATAAAGGATCCCAACTTGGTGTAGTTTGAAATGACAGACTTAACAAAAGTATGTGGGAGAGTGTTATACCCATATATTTCTGTGCTAAATATAGTTCCTCATTTGGAGTTGCTTATTATGTCTTTTCTTCATTATTATTGGGTTATAAATGTTTGCATTTAATTTAACCAAGCTATTAGGCTTCTGTTTCCATATTTTTAGAAGTATTTTTCCTGTGTTGTGTAATTCCTTATATACACAATTTTAATTTTTTATATGATCAGATTTGTTAGTCATAAGTGTGATGTTCTATTACTTTAAATCTTATAAAACTTATAAAGAGCTCCATAGACCTCAAAATTCACAGCTTTCCCTTCTAGCATTGCGGTATGAAGTGTGGGTCTAAGCTGACTTTCCTATAATTTACTGATAGATATCTCAATATAATTTACAGTCTAATCTTTTTCCCTGGTGTCCTGTTATTTTTACCACTGCCTCTTATAACATGTACAGGCTGAAATAAAATAGGATATTTCAAATCTCATAAAAAGAAATAACATGAGGTTAAATGGAATTACTTAACCATTTCCTGCATGGATTGTTCCATCCTGCTCATGCAGGGTTTACAATCTTACTGCCAAAAGTCAAACTTTTGACCACATCCTTCATGTACTTGAATGTAGCAACTTAGCAGCCTTAAAGTGGATGGTGAAATATCACCTACACAATTTAGATGTGTAGTAAGAATGCAGTTTCTTTATTCCTCATCCTAATATATTATTCTTCACAAGCCCTAATGTCACTCATTTGCAAGCCCATGTATCTTCTTTGGCTGGGGTCTGCATCAGTGAAGGCAAACCTTTCAGAGCTTTCAATGATAACAAACAGCCCATTGCAGCATGCATGCCATAGGTTCACCACCGCTGGTCTATATATTGGGTACTGTGTGAAATGTTGGTCTTGGTGAGAAGTGCTCTTGAAATCTCTGGTGCTGTGGACCCCTGATGGCCTTGAGATTGACATCTCCAGCTGGTGAACTTGTGGTCTGTTTTGGGATTTGACTTAGTGTTCTAGAAGAGTATTGGTCTGTGCCTTCTAGTGGCTTCAGTCTCATCACCAGAAATCCCTAGATCCTTGTTACAGCCTCTTTCTCACTCCATGTGACAACAGTTAATCCTTATCCTCATCTCCAAATCACTGTGCTCTGTCATAATCAGCCTCATGGCAGACTTCCTAGCTCCCACAGAGAGTCCACATGACATAAGAGCTAAGGTTGACTCAACAGTCAAGTAGATTTCCCCTATACAGCAGGAGTCTACAATCCCTGAGCCATAAACTACGTTGTACAGCAGAGGTTGAACAGCAGGCAAGCGAATAAAGCTACATCTGTATTTACAGCTGCTCCCCACCACCCTCATTACCATCTGAGCTTCATTGCCTATCAGATCAGTGGCAGCATTAGATTCTTATATGAGCACAAACCCTACTGTTAACTGCACATGCAAGGGATCAAGGTTGAATGCTCCTTATGAGAATCCAATGCCTGATGATCTGAGGTAGAGCTGAGGTAGTGATGGTAGCACTGTAAAGCATCTGAAAATACAGATTAACATTAACAGGGAGTCTGACTGCAAAGAGACCATAATAAATCAATTGCTTGTAGACTCACGTCAAAACCTTATCAGTGAGTGGCAAGTAGAAATTAAGTTGCGTGTGGTGGCAGGCTTTATAGTGCCAAGTGAGTTGATGTACTATAATTGTATAGCTGCATCTAGTGGAAGGAATTAAGTCAGAAGCTGACACTTATTTTAGTCTACAATTTTCCTATCCATTATTTTATTGGCCACCTCTTACCTGCACTGTGTACTTTCATCAGCCACAGTTTTGATAAGCCCCTAAAGCTAAGCCCTAGCCAAAATGAGTAAAAGCAAATGTCACTGGAGAGCTTCTTCAAAATATTATTTAAGTTTGTTGGTACAATGTAGGTATACATAATGATCACATTCATTATACATAATTTGTATTTGTACATGATTTGTCTTGATTCATCTTTTTTTTCTATTCCTATACCCTCCTTTCAAACTCCCTTTCCCTCCCTGTGCACAAAGCTCTGTTTTCATTTTATCCTTTTCTGACGTTTCCTTTCCCTTCTTTTTCCTCTCCCCCTTCCCTAGTTCCCTTTTCCTTTTGAACAGTTTCTTCCTATTTCACAATATCTGTTGTATATTTTGGTTGTTATGTACAATTTCAGTTTCTCACGCCAGAGAGATAATGCAATACTTACACATGTGTGTCTCTCACTTAAGGGTATGGTCTCAAGGTCCATCCACTTAACCATAATGTCTCAGTTTTGTCCTTATTTATGGCTATTTAATACTCCATTATATTTTAAAAACACATCTTTTTTATCCATTTATCTGTTAAAGGAAATTTGGGTTACTTCCAAGCTTTAGCTATTACAAACTGTGCCACAATAAATATGGGTGTGCATATGTTGCTGTGGTATGCTGCTTTTAAATTCTTCCAGGAAGATACCCAGAAGGGGAATAACCGGGTCAAATAGGACCACTAATCCTAGTTTTTGAGGAATGAAGAGCTCCTTTGAAAAGAGGGAAATACCCAATGATGAGATACAGGAAGACTCTACCCTTCCAACAAAAACAAGGCCACAGTTTAAAGAAAATGCTGCTGGGTATGGTGGTGCATGTCTGTAATCCCAGCACTTGGGAGGCTGAGGCAGGAGGATTGGTGCAAGTTCAAGGCCAGCCCAGGCTACATAGTGAGTTCAGGGGCAGCCTGAACTATACAGCGAGACCCTGTCTCAGAAAACCAAAAAGAAAAGACCAACAGTTCTACTTAAATTACAGGTTCATTACAACAAATAATTCACATTCTCCAAGCCCACTTTGTATAATATATGGTGATCACTAGCCAACAAAGCCACAAAACCTTCAAAAGTGCTTTACCACATGGAGACAAAACACCCTGCAATAAAAGACAAGCTTCTGGAGTTTTTCAAAAGAAAAAAATGTGAACATGAAAAAGAGAAGCAATTATTAAAGGCCACAATTTCATCAAATACATATGCATGGACAGCATTATTTTTAGTGGATAAACTCGTTGCTAAATTTAAGAACCCCTTTACTATTGGTAAGAGTTGATCCTGCCTGCTGCTGAGGACATTTAGTGTAAACTTTAGAACTGACTGCTGCTCCCAAGGTGGCATATGTTCCTCTGTCAGTTAGCATCATAACTAGGCATATTGATAACATAGCAGAAGATATTGAAGCACAATTGCTAAAGAGGATTGCAGTAAGTCCCTGATTTCCAAACATTAGAGTTGCAAATCTTCACAGATGTTCTACACAAGACTCACTTTGTGGGCTTACAAACTAATCTGATGGAGGAACAGTTCTCCCAGAACTGAACTCATTTATAAGTCAGGGACTTACTGTAAAGAATCACTGTGGTATAAAATAGAGATTGATGATTTTACTGATATTGAAAACAAGACAATGCTTGTTTTTGTGCAACTTTTCTCAGGGGAATGTACATGATGATCTATTATGTCTATTTTTTGTTTCCAACCAATACCACAGCTGCACAACTACTCAAGTTATTGAATGGTCACATATCAGGAAAACTAAACTGGGCATTTCATGTAGGTATACATATGGATGGAGTGGCTGCCGTGACTGGATGGCTTTCTGGTTTCACTACTTAGGTCTAAGAGGTTATTCCTGAATGTGAGTCTATATACTGTATCATCCATAAAAAATGCTGGCTAGCTTTAAAAACGTCACCTAAACATTATATTTTACAGGATATGATTAAAATTATCTACCATATTAAGGTATGTCTCCTTAAGTAACGTCTGTTCACACAGGTTTGTGACATGATGGACACATAGCACATGTGTCTTCTCTTATACAGAGAAGTGAAATGGCTTTGTAAATGTAGTCACTAAAGTTTTTGAATTATGAGAGCTGCTTCATAGATTTCTTTTAGAAAAACAGTCACTACTGGCAGCATATTTCAGTGATACAGACTAAGTTGCAAAACTTTCTTATTTGTGTGACATATTTAACAATGAACTCAATCTGTCACTTAAGGGGAGAATGGCAACTGTGTGCAAGCCAGCAGATAAAGTGGCTGCATTCTAAGCCAAAATGGGGAATTATGGACCCAACAAGTGAATGCTAGAATTGTTGACATGTTTTAAACATTACCAGATATTTTGAAAGAGACCAAGCCAGGGCCTTCTTTATCCCAGGTGGTGCATAATCACTTATTTAGCTTTTAAAAGAATTTGAACTTTACTTTCCAATCACAAAAAAACCCAGAAGTGAGAAGGAATGGATCTGTTACCCACTTGTGAATACAACAGGTGAACTGACTTCATCCATCCTAGAAGAACAACTGCTTGAGATCACAAATGACAGTGGTCTTAAATATACATTTGAGACAACTTCAGATCTTCATACATTCTGGATTAAAGTTGAGGCAGAATATTCTGAGACTGCCACAAAAGCACTAAAAGTCCTGCTTCCATTTCCATCATCCTATCTTTGTGAAACAGAGTTTTCTGCAGTGATAGTAACCAAGATGAGACTACGGAATAGACTGGACATAAGCAACACAGTTCAAATGTTACTGTCTCTCATCACCCCCAGATGGGACCATAGCTAAAAGAAAAGAAGCTCAGGGCTCCCTCTAATTCTGTGTTATGGTGAGTTGTATAATTATCTCATTATATATAATGGAATAATAATAGAAATAAAGGGCATAATAAATGTAATGCAATTTTTTTTTTGTTTTGTTTGGTTTTCTGGTTTTTCTCCGGTACCGGGAACTGAACTCACAACCTTGTGCTTACCAGGCAGGCGCTTTGCCGCTGAGCTAAATCCCCAGCCCCCTAAATGTAATGCACTTAAATCATCCTGAAACCAGTCCCCCTCACGCAATCTATGGGAAAATAGTCTTGCAGAAAACCAGTGCCTGGTGCCAACCGGTCCTCTCATACTATAGAGGATACTATTGATTTTCCACAGTGATCCTAGTTACCAAGAATTCACCCATCCCTCTAGCTATTGTGTATTGGTTGCTAACAGCTTACAGATGTTTCTTCCTCTGAAGAATTTCAACCAGTTGAATGAGACGCACTTCTGCCCCCAAAACTTTAACCACTTCCTCCTTTGGGGTGTAGCCCATAACCAATGACTGAATGCTACAGGGGTGTAAAATTCTGATTGCCTCAAGTGAAAACAAATCTATGGAGCAATTCATACCACAGAAATCCTTGTGGGATCGGGCTAAGAACACATCCTTACTTAGAACCTTCCTCTGATGTGTTCCTCTTTCCTCCCTCCCTGTCTTCTCAGAGCACTCCACTCATGAACAGCCTGCCCATGAACCCCAGTCTCCAGCTCCCCTCCCAGTGCACAACCTAAGATATGCACTATGTGTGATAGTGCCTCTCTTTATTAGGATGGGGAATCCCATTGCCTTGATAGTATTTGTTCTAATGACTGACATCTTCTTTTTTCTTTTTTTTTTATTTTAAAGAATAAAAGAAGGATAACA
>NW_004955519.1:196204-197599 GCF_000276665.1 Chinchilla lanigera | reverse complement strand
TGCGCCGGAAGCCCTCCTTCAGGGAAACCCCGAGGCCGGGAGTGAGTTGTCGGTCCAAAGACCGGCGCTCCCCGCCCGAGGCTCTCGGGCGCTAGGGGCCCACCCTCTGGGAGCCAGCAGGCAGGAAGCTAGCCAGCCAGAATGCTGGCGCTCCCCACCCGCAGCTCCCTGTGAGCTGGAAGCCCTCCTTCCGGGACACCCCGAGGCCGTGCCATCTTCTTTTTTCTACAGTGCAATGCATGTCACTTATTCACCTTTTTGGGTGATGTTTCTTAATATTCCATTGTAATCCTTGATCTATTTTAGAAAAATACTATCCTGTCTTTTTTGTAGTTCTGCATCTTAATCCCTCGGCCTTTGCACTGAGCTCCATCCCCAGGCTTTTTTTTTTTTTTTTTCATTTTGAGACAGTGTCTCACCAGGCGGGCTCAAACTTGTTATCCTCCTGCCTCCGTCTCTCAAAGTGAAGGGATTACACCATGCCCTACCATACATGGCCATATACTGTCTTAATTACTATGTACCTGTGACAGTCTTGTTGTATAGTGGATCAAGTCCTTCTGTCTTGTTCTCCTGTTTGAAAAGTTAGTAACCATCTTGTTTTGAAATTCTGTATCTTTTTTATAGTTTTTGTGTTATTTTGTTTTTGTCTTTGTTCTTTTCTCTTTAAAATAAAAAATGTATTATAATTGCATGAAATTTTGAGATAAATTTGTTAAGAATTGTCATCTTTTTTCCTCATATTTACCGTGGCATATCTACCCTTTTCAGCATTTCTTTAATGTCTTAAAATAGGGTTTGAGAATTTGTATCTAAAGGTCTTACACATATTTTATTAGATTTATTCTTATGTATTTGATATTCATTTTATTTTGTCTGTTGCTGACATGGAGAAATATATTGGGTTTTGTGATATTGAAGTTTTACATTCAAGGACTGTGCTAAATTCTCTTATTAATCCAGTAGTTTACCTGTCAGATCATTTACATTTGCTATTAAATAATCATGTCATCTTAAAATAATGACCATTTTCTGTTTCTTTCTCATTCTTAGGGTACTTCTTTTTCCTTGTCTTGTGTACTGGTCAGAATATTGTTCACAATGTTCAATAGCATCCTTTTTTTGTTCTTAATCTCCAAGGGAAATTTTTCAGCACTTTGTCATTTAATGTAATGTAGGACTTTTGGAAAGTGAAGAATTTCTCTTCTTCTCCTACTTCTCTAAGTGTTCATCATGAACGATTACTTAATATTATCACATAAAGTCTACATCTATTGAAATAGTCATGTGATTATTTTCCCTTACTCTGTTATATGAGAAATTATACTGTTTTATCTTCTAATTTTGAGTCAACTTCACTTTTCTGAGTGAAAGTCAATTTGGTCTTTGTATATA
>NW_004955519.1:181704-196104 GCF_000276665.1 Chinchilla lanigera | reverse complement strand
TGTATATCCTGGCACAATGAATATACATGTCTTTTGGCTTTTATATAGAGAAGTGAAATTGCTGGGTCATAGGGTATGGGAGTTGTTTTTAAGGAAAAGATTGAATTTGGTTTCAGATATAGAGTTAAGGCTTTGGGGACACCTAAAGGGAAAGTGCTCAACAGGAACTGAAAATGTAGGCCTGGAGTTTGGGTAGGAGCCAGAGTTGGGGATTTGGAGTCATCAAAATAAAGCTTATATTTGAAGTCATCTGAATGGAATGTTCCTTGTGGGGAAAGTTCAGGGAAGAGAGAGAACTCCAGATCAACACTTGGAAAATACCTGTAGCTAGGAAGCAGGATGACAAAGAGCTAGTAAAGACAGGGAGGGAGGAAAAGTGAGAGAATATCAGGCTTTCAACACTACAGAGATAATAAGTGTAGGGAAATCCTTAGATTTGGCAGCAAGGGGGCCATTACACTATTTTGTTCCTTGCTATAGCTGCTCCTACAACTAGTGCTGGTGCTTTTTTGTTTTCTTGCTTTTAGTCTTTATAAAGTTCTTTGGTTACTTTTGAGCCATTCCATTTTGCAGAACTGTTATCATCCTGGAAGCTACTTAGAACATTCTCTGCCACCCCATTGAAATACTCAGGACAGAGTACTTAATGAGCACTTACTAATTATAGGTCCATCAGTCAAAATTATGACTTGCAAAGCAGCAGGCCTTCAAAAGTCAGCTGAAGGTGCATATGTCACAGGACAAAGCTGTCACACAGATGAACAGAGGGGGGAAAAAAGAAATTCCCTTTAAAACTCTTTGCAGAGTTGTGTATCTTGGGTTTTGTGGCTTGATATACTAAAGCTCCATTTGTGCTACCTCTTGAAACTTCTATCAACACTAGTCTAGGTTCCTTTTTAAATGCTGCCGATTTAACAAAAAATCAGAAAAAAAGAAAGGAGAAGAAGGAGAATCAGCCAAGTTCTATAGATAAAACACTAGAGAAAGTATGATTTTCCTAGTTTACCTCTATTCTCTGTGAGCAGAGTGTAAAGCAATACATTCACTGTACGTTATTAGGTACATAGCAATAACTCTCAAATATGTAGCGAATGTTACTCCATAGGACATGTATTCATTATTATTTACTCCATTCCAAGCAAAACAAAGACAATTAACCTTGTAGAAAGTGCCTGACCAGCAACATAGACGATCAAAAGGCAGTGGAAAATAGGAGCGTGAAATGAGTAATAAAGAAAGGAGAAAAAACTTCAAATGAATGTGTAAACAGGAACAAAGCAAAAATTAAACCTAAATATACAAGTAAACTATGTTTTAATCAATATGTTTAATAGATAAATAAATCTGTTTATGTTGAATGGATGAAAAACAAAAGCTGACAGGCTATTCATAAAAAGTTACATCTAAAGCATAATGACACATATAAGCTAAAATAAAAGATATACTATATAAATAATAATAAAATTAATATCAGGCAAAACAGAATTTAAAGGGAAAAAAATCTTAATAGGAATAAAGCAGAACCTAACTTGACAATCGAAAGAGCAATAAATAAGAAGCTATACCAATTTTGAACCTGTGAGTACCTAATCCTGTGATTTCAAAATATATAAAACAAAATTTGTATAATAGATTTATCATCAGAGGAGGTTTTGCTTAACTCTTCTCAAAAAGTTATCACTAGGTGGGAAATATGTATCTGGTAAGAAGTACTTGTTTCAGCAACACATATACTAAAATATATTTGGTAAGAACATCCACACTAAAAACACAGCTTTATCTAACGTTTTTATACACAACATTGCACTCAACAAATAGAGAATATATATTCACTTTGAAATCATATTAAATACTTAAGAAAAAGTGACCAACTATGAAGTAGTCTAAAGAGAATCCCTCCAAATCTATGGGATACTGACTTTACAATTACTGGTGCAAAGAAATCTACTAATATTTCTGGCTCTCTTTAGTTTAAGACTGGGCCAGTCTCAGCCTCCATATGGCCAAGTCAGGAGCAGCTGACCCAAAAAGAGACCACGTCAGATTCCAAGGATGCTTTCTCATTAGTCAGAAAACGTAGTTCAAACTAAGTCATTGGAAACTCTATTTTTAGGAGTTCAAAAACAAAATCATTTAAAAATATTAAAATGAGAAATCAGCTTTAGCTTTATCTTCTAGTTTACTGCTCTTCTTTGGTTCAATTTTCTATTCAACTGAAAACTGTCAAATCATTCCAACTGCTGCCTTCCATTTCTCTTATGCTTTCACAGATGTTATTACTGTAATTCATTTGATCCTCACAATAAGCTTATGAAAACATAGAAGGTATTATCATTCTCCTTTATCAAATACAAGTAAATGAACCTGTTTCTTGTCCTTCTGTATTGAAAAACATGTCATCCTGGATATCCCACAGCATTTTTGTGACACTCACCCATCCCCCTAACCTACCAGCACAATGCCTATTTTGCTGCCAGGAAAGCATATTGAAAATGCTGGGAATTAAGACTTCCTGTGTTAGTCAGTTATTCTTTACCGTAACAAAATACCTAAGATAATCAACTTATAAAAAAGAAAAGGTTAACTTTTGTCCACAGTGTTGCAGGCTTAAGTCCTTGTTCACAGTGTTTTAGGTTTCAGTCCACCCTTGACTGTTACTTTTGTTTTGGGTCCATGGCATCATGGGAGGACAGAGCAGAATTGCTCACTGTGATCAGGAGCTGAAAAAGAGAGAGGGGCTTTGGATCCCACAGTTCCCTTTCAGAGCACACTTACAATGACCTAAAGACCTGCCACTAGACCTCACCTCTTAAAGTTTCTACCCCCTACTTCCCAATAGCACCAAACCAGGGACCAAATGTCTTAGTCACTTTCCTTGTCACTGTGACACAATACCTAACACACATCCCAGAGAAGTGGGGGGGTGTGTCCATTTGGTTGGTTGGTTTTATTGCTCACAATTTCTTTCAGTCCATGATTGACAAGTTCCAAGGCAGAAACATAATAGCAAAGGGGCATGGGAGCCAAAATGTTGTTAAACCCATAGCATTAGGGATGGGAAGAGTCAAGGATGAGAATACACCCTTTTAGGTAACACCTCTAGTGACCCACCTCCAACTAGGTCCCACCTCCTAATAGCACATTTAACTAGCAACTCCTCAGGAATCCACTAATGAATATAGCGCCCCCATTACCCAATCACCTTCCAATAGTCCACCACTGAACTCATGAGAGTTTGCGGGGGGCATTCTAGATCTAAATTGTACTACTAAGTCTCTAAAATATGGGTTTTAGGGGGACACTTATCTAAACCAAGGCACTGCCCAACTGTCCTCAGCCCAAGAACTGGTAAGTTTTGGTACATAAATCCTTGTATTTCCACACCCACAAGTGGGATAAAACCAAGGCATATTTTCTACACTGCCTCTCAGAGTTCTTCAACAGGTTTAGGTTCCAGTATCACCTTGCACTGTCTTTTGCCCTTCCCTATATCACTTCCCCACTTCCTTCCAGTACTATATTACCTTCATCTCTAGTGATTTACATTTGAATGATTGTCTTGGGATTGGCTTCTATGAGAACCAAAACTAAAGCAATCTATCATTCAGGAAAAAATTTTAGCATGTCTTGTACAATATCTACTTACTGCTTAATGTCAGATATAATTAAGTTGTTAGCTTTTTTGGCCTCCTAAAATGTAGTGTGCAATAAAATGTAACCAATGAATATATTCAGTGAATACCCTCAGTGTACACAGCTGGACAGTGATGGTCTTCTTTATAATAGAACACCACAAAGTAGTACTATGCAAGCTACTGCATAGGAAAAAAGAATAGACTATTTAAGGTTGGTATTTAGAACTAGAATTAGTGAGGATATGGAGTCAGGCAGGGGTTAACAATTCCTCCTGTTATAGGTGTCACAAATGATTTTTGTATACTGTGCGTACTTTAGAATGCAGCGCACTTTGATGCTCCACAGGCTGCCGTACACTATAATAAGGTTATGCATGGCTCTAATTTCAGGTGAAAATTGAGACACTTAACACGTTTCAACCTTCAGGAAAGACTGGTCTTTCCATGAACACTTCCTGGAAAAATGATGTCCTTGCCTGGGAAAATCTCCCCACTGCCTGTAAGATCAGAGTGAGGCCTAATTCCAGACTGCCCAATTCCACAACTTGCACCATTTTTGGAGGGAATTAAGAAAGATTTCTTCTGCTTTTTATTCTCTTCAAGATGATCTGCAACCACTCATTGTGCATTACTTACAACAACCCTATAAGAAAATGCTGGCAAAAGCTGGGAGATTTGTGGATGGGTTACTCAGTTCAAATTACCCCTTCCAGCATCTTCACACCCTTCTTTGGACAGAAGGCTCTGAAAATCATACAAAATCTTCCTATGAAGTGACAAGACAATGGAAAATAGTTCAAAGGGATATTTTATTTTCTAAAAGAATTTAAGATCTTGCTTCACCACTCTATTCTAAACAGCTTTATAAAGACTTTGGGGTTATATTTATGTTACTCTTTCTGCTTTATATCCATGTTTTAAAAGGCCAAATCCATTCTAGAATAAATAAAGCTTATCCCCAGTAAATCTGACTTTGAGTTCTTGCAATGCATGGATTCTACTTCTGAGACCATTGTTTTTCATCTCCACTGGGGCATCATTATCCTCTTATCTAAACAAATGAAGAAAATATAAAAACTCTGGCAAGGCACAAGGGATAAAATGGGTAACTAGGTGAAGTGATGAATTTGTTAATGTGTTCCATTATACTACACATATAGATACACAGTCTGCCCAAGAAGATGTACATATGAGGAAAAGAAAAACTTGCATAAATATTTTAATACTAAACTTATTGAAACATCATGAAATTAATACAAGTTACCTTTGGCCTCTACAATTGCAGGAGATGCTCAAAGTGGTAGCCATTAAGTTCCAGACATTTATTAGTATGGTAAAATGCTGGCACATGTATACATTTTTGGCAGATTCTGTACAGTTTTTACTCCTCAAATATGTGAAATAACATATTTTGAAAAAATACTGTAGCAAGGAGAGAAAAAAGAAAAACAGAAGGAAGAAAGCAGTTAAAATAACGACTGAAAGAGAACTTCCCTTGTTCTCTCTTGTATACATTCCAGAAAGTGGCTAGTGCAGGGCCAAGTGTTCTTGCTCAGTAATAACAAGAATGCGGAGACTCAGCAGGGTCTTCTGTGGTCATACTTCCCATCAGAAACATCTTGTTTTTAATCTTTCATTGTTTTTAAATTTCACATTCCATATTGGAAGTCATCTTAGCCAAAACTGGGAGACGGATTGTAGACTAATGGTCTTCAAGGGGCAAATTCCTTTTTAATGCAAAATAAATTGTATTTGAAATTTCAATATATAAGGCTGATTGAAAAGTGGCATTTTGGAGGTGAAGAACGATAGCAGAGTAAAATCCAGAGGCAGCAAATCACGGCTTCTCTGGATGTGGAAATGAGATACCTGGAAAACACCAATTTATGAACAGAAATAGAAGAAGAGCTCCAGGAATCAATAAAGAACAGATAGGAAAGCTAGGAATCACAGAGAAACTGGCAAAATGGAAGCAAATACAAAGAAAAAGAATGAGATAGTCTGGAATCTAACCTTGGCTCATAGGGGAGAGGATCTGTCTCCACAAACACAAGGCAAGCCCAGAGACGGTAGCAGTCACAGAGACAAACAAGAGGTAAGCTAGACCCAAAGTAAACCCATGGCTATGGTAAGCTGCAAATACTACAGTGTGGGGTTTCACTCTGAAAGTGACTCCTTCAGAATGGCAGCTAGTGTTGGGAAAGAAATCCACTGCAGCACCCACCATATTTCATATTGATATATCAGGAGCCATTTTGAAAAGTGGCTTATTGTTTAAGACTGAGCTGTTGTGAAAGTCAGAAGTATAAAACAATCACACTTCTGTGTTTCTGGGGTCTCCATGCTGTGGTGACTGAGTGGGAAATGGCCACAAAAGACAGTCTTGAAGAGGGGGAGGGAGAGTTGCAGACCCCCTAAGAAGTTTAAGTAACCATGAGCTCAGGCTATGGAGGACACAGTGGTTTCACACTCTTTGGTGAGAAACAAGGTTGATCACATGTGGCTTTCTGAGGGGCTGAGTCTAAAAGTTCTGCAATTAAGCCTAGTGGACTACTTTGCCCCCCTCACTGCCTACCTGAAGAACTCAGTGGTTTATCTGCTTCCTTCCTCTGCCAACATGATCAGAGATATGCCTCAGCTTGTACATTTGCCACATCCCAGGATATATGAACAGAAGGGCCTCTGGAGGAAGTGGAGCACCTCACAAGCCCATAGGCTGCAAAGCTAATTAGGGAGAACAGTGGCTTGGGCCACAGAGAAGGGCACAAACACTAAAAGTCACTGGAGTGAATAAATCCCTGAGACAGACAACACCGTTGACTGATCCTGCCCAGCTAAAAAGGAGGGGCAGGACTCCATTCACACAGCAAAAATTGGGTAATTGAAAACACAAAGTCCCCAGTTGTAACTCATTAAACCTCCCCCAGGTCTGATGGATTCCAATGTCACAGGACTTGGAAAGAAATTACCCCCCTAAACATCTTAATGAGGAAGAGTTTTTAAACTTCTATTTTTTTGGGGGGGGGTGTATTTTCATGTTTTCTTCCCATTTGTTCTTTGTTTTATTCTTTTTCTTATTTTTCTTTTCCTATTCTTCTTTGTTTTTTTTCTGTTACATTTACCTAATTCCATTTAATTTCTTTTATTCTTGAATTGAATTTTATTTAATTTTTCTCTTCTCTTCATTTTCTTTTCTTTTTCCAGATTTTACCTTTTTCATTTTCCCATTCCACATCTCCATTTTTATCACTACTATTAATCTTTATTGATTTTTAGCTATTTAGTTTATAACATAATTGCTAATTTGTTTTCTATTGTTAATGGTGGCATACTTCTGCTTTTAGTAGATAATCTACTGTATGTCAATACTCATTTTGTCTTTGACTTTGTTATTATTGTTGGTTTCTTTTCTATTGTTGATGGTGGCATAGTTGTAACTTTTTATTGTTTTTTATTGTATGCTGATCTGATTGTTTTTTACTGTATCTGGTTTGTCTTTGTGTCATTAACATTACTGAGATTTGTTTTCTCCCCTCTTAGTAGAGTCTGTGGCTGGTGTTAAAGCTCCTGACAGGGCCACACAATTCTTTGGTTGTTCCTTATAATAAACAGCTGTCTACTTCTGTGACAGAAGGGACTGATTCACTAGAGTTGTCACAATTATGGTCTAGTTGCTGCAGAAGCCTTATTCTGAAGGTAACTCAGACCAGATGAGCTCCTTTTTTCCTTGAGAAGACAATAAGGTAATATGGGCCTACACTAGCCAACATGGAAGCAGCAGAGTGGCTCCTTAATATGCTCATGCAGCTGCAGAAAGAACCTAGTGCTTTTAGGGCCCAGATGGTAACTACTAGGAAGACACTAAGCCCTTGATCAAGTGAGTCTAGTGGAGATAGCCAGGCAGAAACTGCTTATCCATGAAGGGGTCAGCCTCAAAGGGCACAGCCAAGTTCATGGTCTTCAGGAGGTGGCAACAGGATATGCTTTGCTGATATGCAGATTTAGTCATTAAAAACAACTTGGGAAGGGAATCTTGGACACAGATTCTTCTTGTATTAGTCAGTTTTCCCATCACTGGGATAAAGTACCTGATATCTGCAACTTAAAGGTATTGAAGTTTATTTGGCTTACAGTTTAATAGCATGGCAGAAAGGCATGGTGGAGGAAAGCTGCTTATCCCATGGTAGTCAGGAAGCAGAAAGAAAATGGAGGAGCTGGGCACAATATATCCTTGTAGGTCACACCCCCAGTGACCCACCTCCAACCAGGCTCCACCACCTAACAGCACATTCAGTTATGTACTCATCAGGGGATGAATCCACTCGTGAATATATCACCATGATGATCGGATCACCTTCCAAAAGCCTCATCTCTGAACATAGGAGACCTTTGGGGGAACATTCTAGATCTAAACCATAACACTTCTAATCTCAGTGAGTGAGGACTCTTGGCATTATGATTTGAATGACATGGATATACGTATACATATCCAAAAAAGGTGGGCTAGGGATATAGCTCAGTGGTGCAAGTGCCTGCCTAGCAAGCGTGAGGTCATGAGTTCGATTCCTGGTACCACCAAAAAAAAAAAAAAAAAAAAAACAAACGAATACATATCCAAAAAAAGGAAAAAAAGAAAAGACTTAAGAGAATTGTAGAAAGAGACAGGGAAGCTACCAGTGCCAAAAAACCCAAAGGAAAGAATACATGTAACTAAGAGAGCAGTTAAACAATAAAATGAACAATGGAGAAATAATGCAATGACAGGATTTAGTAAATCTCCTAAAATAATGTCTCTCAATGGCAATAGTCTTAATCCCTAAATCAAATGACACAGACTAGCAAATTGAATCAAATACCAAGATGAAAGAATAGGTTGCCTGCAAGAACACCTGTATTCCAAAACAAACCACATAGATTGAAAGTGAAACAATGGAAAATGATGCTTAAGGCAACCACAGCCCTGAAGCTAGCAGAAATAGCTATCTTATTTTCAGACACAAGACTTCAAGCCAAGACTAATCAGAAGAGACAAATATAGCCACTACATACTGCTAAATGGAACAATTCAACAGGAAGAGACAACAATTTTAAATATGTACATCAAATATTGGTGCACCTAATTTAATAAAACAAAAACTACTGGACAGAAAAAGGACAGATAGACACCAATGCAATCTGTAGTGTATTGGTAACTCATGGCCAACTTATAACACCCAGCTGAACTGAGTAAGTGTGGTGCTGGGTGTGGGAGGCCTACCTGAGGATTGTTGCCAGCAGCATAAGAGGCAGAACTGGATAAGAAGAAGTTAGGCTGCTGGGAGCTGGTAGAAGCTGTTGGGAGCCTGTTGGAAGCACAGAAAAGCTGTAAGGAGCTGCTGGTTTCCTTGGAGGAGCTTGTCATGATGGCTTTCCTGATGAATTTAGCTATTTTCATCCTCCAAGGAGCTTGGGACCTTGTTGTCACTGAGAATGGCTTCAGTTCACTCTGGGGGAGCTCTAGCCCTCACTTCCTGGCTCTGGAGGGGAAGAAGGTACACTGCTCAGTCTCCTGAAAAAACTTGTCACACTGGCTTTCCTGATGGGAACTCAGCTTTTCCTAATCATTGGAGGAGCTTGGAACCTCACTGTTGCTGAAGATGGCTGTGGTATCTTTTGGGGGAGCTGTGGTTCTTACTTTGTGAGTCAATACCTGGCTCCAGTGCAGATCCCTCAGCCTGCTAGCACAGATCCTTCATCCCACTGGCACAGACTTACTAGATTCTACCACTGACCTTTGGGCCTTCCCAGTGCAGATCTGTGAAATAGGCCGGCATGAGATATAGCTATGGGCTCTGGGCCCCCAGCTGGATTTATGGGAGGTATTGTTATGGGCTGTAGGTATTCAGCTGGACTCATATAGGGCATTAGCATGGGATCCAGGCCCTCTGCTGGATTCTATGGTCTCTAGTGTGTGGACAGATTTCCTGCACTCTCTTGTATATGATTCTTTGGGTGACTATTATAAATAATCTTATAAAATATGTGTCCTGTATTATATTTTTCCCCTAGCAAATATCTCCCAAATCATGACACAGTCATAGAAAGGGACTTCAGTACTCCACTATAATAAACAGACAGATCAACTAGACAAAAAATAAAGAAATATCAATGCAAAATGTATCACTGAGCCAGGCATGGTGGTGCCTACTTGTAATCCCAACACTTGGGAGGCTGAGGCAAGAGGATCACAGTGAATTTGTGGCCAGCCTGAACTACATAAAGATCAAGGCCAGCTTGCACTACATAGTGAGACCCTGTCTCAAAAAATATCACCAAAAAATTGACTTAACAGATTTCCACAGAGTGTTTAATTCAACAACAAAATATGCATTTTTCTCAGCAGCACACAGAATATTTTCCAAAATAGACCATATCCCAAAAAAAAAAAAAAACAAAGAGATTATTGGCAAGTGCAAGGTTGTGAGTTTGGTTCCTGGTACCGGAGAAAAACCAAAAAAAAAAAAAAAAAAATAGACCATATCTGAGACTATAGATGATACTTAAATAAATACAAAAGAATTGAAACAATCCCCTGCATACTATTGGATCACATGGACAGAAACTAGAAATCAACAGCAAAACAAAGCCACAGAAACTATGCAAACACACAGAGGTTAAATAATACATTATTGAAGAATCAATCGATCATAGAAGAAATCAGTGAAGAAATTAAAATTTCCTAAAATCAAATCACAACGGAAGCACAACATATCAAAGCCTATCTGTGGAACACAAGGAAAGGACTCTTAAGAGGGAAGGGTATACAGCTGTGAATGTTCACATTATAAAAATAGAGTGATCCCAAATAAATAACCTAATGATACACCTCAAAGTCCTTTAAAAACAAGAACAGTCCAAATCAAAAAGAAGAAGAAGGATTACAGTTCATGACTGAGCCCTGAGAGAACCTGGTACACTCCATCAACTTGCTGGGGAACATAGAACAGGTGGCCTATGATCCCACCCTCATTGCAGTCCATGTCTGGGTCCTGTGTGCACCTTTAGCTGCCTGGGGACACTAGAACATGACCTATAGCCATTGTGGTTTGCATCTGAGACCTGGGAGAGCTGGGTACACTCCACCAACTGCCTGGTGACCCGAGACTGAGCAACCCATCTCCACAGTGACTGAGGGGCAAGTCTGACCCCCAGGAAAACTAGGGATGTTTGGTGAGCTCCCAGGGAAGAGTGAGACTGAGTGCTCTGCCTTCGACATCAAAAATGACAAGACAAAGGACCAAAACACATTCTCACAATTCAACCCCACCCAGAATGAGTCCAGGAAACACTGACATAGGAGAACTTGGTAATCACACACCTCAAATCTCTGAAAAGATTACAAAGGAAGTAAAGAAACAACTCTATTAAGCCATAAAAGAAATCAGATCAGAAATAATCTCTCAGGTAAAAAATGAAATGACAACAATAATGAACGAATTGATCAGCACATCTAAACAAGACATACATAAAAAAAGACAAGAAAGAACTAGAATGCATAAAACAGATTCAGAGATATCCAGGAAATCAAAACTTCCATCAAAAGCTGGCAAAACTGCTTGATTAAAGACGAAGATGTAATTTCAGATCTTGAAGACAGCATTGCAGCTAATGATCATGAAAGGGTCTCTTAAAATTAACAAGGAAACAAGAAATATCAATTCAACTGCTGCAAGACAGTGGAAAGAGAAATAATGTATGACTAATAGGTATCAATAAAAGAGCAGGAAGCAACACAACTGACATAAAAAAAATATTTGCAAAAGTAATAGCAGAGGCCTCAGTGGCTACCCACCACACCCATAGTGTGTCTGCCTGGGCTGGGCTGAGCCCCAGACATCTTCAGGAAGCCTGGTGAGTCTGGGCTCTGCCTCCTGACCAGGGTGCAAGGCAGGCAAAAACTTGGGCACCCTCGGGCTACTCGCCACACCCATAGTGTGTCTGCCTGGGCTGGACAAAACTCTGGACATCCTCAGGAAGCCCAGTGAGTCTGGGCTCCGCCTCCCTCACCAGGGTGCAAGGCAAGCCAAACCACGGGCACACCCTGGGGCCTCGGCAGCTACCTGCCACACCTGTAGAGTGTCTTCTGGGGCTGGACTGAATGTCAGACACCTCTAGGAACCCCAGTGAGCCACTCTGGTGCCTCCCGCAGTAGGGTATGAGGCACGTGTATCCCTGGACAACTTCTGGGGCCTTGGTGGTCACCAACAGAACGACTCACACCCACCCCAGGAGCTCAGCTGAAACCTGAACAGAGTCAACAGCCTCGGGGAGCTCACCCTCTCTACTTCCCTTCCAGTGTGGGAAGAAGGCTCTGTCCCTGGCAATATCTGAGGCCTAGGTAAACACGATCTGCATCCCCCCTACTCTTGTAGAAGCTGGGCTGAGCCCCAGGCAGTCTCAGGAATGCCAGCAAGCTTCCCCCGCCCTTCCCACACATGCCTGGGAGCCAACTGAATGCAAGAAAGGTCAGGAGCATCTGGGACCCCACCTTGCCACCACTCACCAACACAGGAGCTACACTGAGCACTGGGGACCTTCAGATGTTTGCCGTGCCCCTCACACACAATCGGGACAGTGAGGCTGCCCTCCAGGTAGCCTCTGGATCTTCAAAAATGACAAAACAAAGGAGCAAAATGCAATCCCAGACCTCCACACCACCCAAAACAAGTCCAGGAGGCATCAACACAGAAGAGCCTGGAAGTCATACACCTGAAATTTCTGAAATGATAGCAACTGAAGTAAAGAAACAACTCCATCAGGTCATAGAAGACATCAGAGTAGAAGTAATGTCTCAGGTGAGAAAAGAAATGACAACACTAATGAAAGAAATGTTCAACATATCCAAAGATGACATAGACAAGAAAATAGAAGAGCATAGACAACTCATGGAAAGCTTCAGGGAACAATATAGAAAAGAACTAGAAGGTGTGAAACAGATGCAAACAGATATCCAGGAAATTAAAAATTCCATTGAAAGGTTGCAAAACTGCCTGAATGAAGCTCAAGATAGACTTTCAGACCTTGAAGACAGCATTGCCACTAATAAATGTGAAAGAAGGGATCTCTTAAAAACAACGAGGAACCAGGAAATAACAATTCAACAACTGCAAGATGAAGCAAAGAGAAACAATGTCAGATTAATAGGTAATAATGAAACAGCAGGTATGAACACAAATGACATAAAAAGACTATTTGCAGAAATAATAGCAGAAAATTTCCCAGGCATGGTAAAAGAATCGGACATCCAGATAAGCAAAGCATATAGAACTCCAGTTAATTGTAACCAAAATAAACCTATACCCAGACATATAGTGATCAAGATCCCAGAAACTCAGGAAAAGCTCAGAATATTAAAAGCTGTTAGAGAAAAGAAACAGATCACCTATAAAGGAAAGCCTATCAGAATCACAGCAGAATTTTCAACACAAACCATCAAGTCAAGAAGAGCTTGGATTGAAATATTTCAGCTACTGAAAGAAAACAACTTCCAACTCAGATTGATGTACCCTGCAGAGCTATCTTTCAAAGTTAATAGAGAAATAAAGTATTTTCATGATAAAGAACAACTGAAGAAATTCATGAGGACCAAACCAATCCTACAAAGAGTGCTAAAATATATTCTAGAGAGAGATAAATCATACGAAAACTTCAGGAACAACAACAGAAGGGAACCTCCAAGCAGAGCAAGAAATTAAACAGAGAGATAAAGGAAAATGCAACAGCAAGAAAATACCATGACAAAGATAAGCTAGTATATATCCGTTATAACCATCAATGTTAATGGTCTCAAAACACGAACCAAAAGAAGCAGACTAGTAGAGTGGATTAGGAAACAAATCCCAACTGTATCCTGTGTACAAGAAACACATTTAACTCAAAAGGAAATGCATAAACTGAAAATGAAAGGATGGAAATCATTACTCCATGCTACAAGAACCCAGACAAAAGCAGGTGTAGCTATTCTGTATGCAGACAAAGTGAACTTCAAACCAAGAACAATCAAAAGAGATAAAGAAGGTGACTACATACTTGTGAGGGGGAAGCTTCAAGAGGAAGAGATAATGATCATAAAAATCTATGCACCCATATAACACAAATTCTAACAGACATGAAAAATGAAATAAGTAGCAACACAATCATAACAGGGGACTTTAATACACCATTGTCACAAAGAGATAGATCCACTACACAAAAAATTGGGAAAGAAGCAACAGAACGTAACCAAACATGTGAACATATGGACTTAGTAGACCCTTACAGAGTGTCCCAACCAACAGCATCAGAATATATATTCTTCTCAGCTACACATGGGACGTTCTCTAAAATAGACCATACACTAGTACATAGAACATGCTTAAGTAAATGCAAAGGAATTGAAATTATCCCATGTACACTATCAGACCATAGTGCAATGAAATAGGCGATTAATGACAAAAGAAAACACAAAAACTCCATAAACAGTTGGAAATTAAATAACATCCTCCTGATTAATCAATGGGTCACAGATGAAATCAAAGTAGAGGTTAAACACTATTTCCAAACAAACGAAAATGGAAATACAACCTACAGGAGTCTGTGGGATGTAATGAAAGCAATCCTCAGAGGGAAATTTATAGTGGTGAACTCCCACCTCAGGAAAACAGAAAATGCACAAATAAACAATCTTATACTGCACCTCAAGTTCCTAGAAAAAGAAGAGCTAGTCAAACCCAGAGCCCAAAGAAGG
>NW_004955519.1:171581-178159 GCF_000276665.1 Chinchilla lanigera | reverse complement strand
GGAACAGATCACCTGTAAAGGAAAGCCCATGAAAATTACCGCATATTTCTCAACACAAACCATCCAGTAAGGAAGAATTTCAAGTGAAGTGTTACAGTTCCTGAGACAAAAGAGCTTCCAACCAAGATTGATGTATCCTGAAACTATCCTTCAAATTTAATGGAGAAATGAAGTATTTCCATGACAAATAACAACTGAAGAAGTTCATGAGTTCCAAACCAACCCTACAAAAAGTACTAAAAGATGTTCTAGGCAGAGATAAAAATGATTACAATTTCAAGAACAACAATAGAAAGGAATCACCAAGCAGAGTAAGCAATTCAAAAGAGAGAAAAAGTAGGAAACCAACAGCAAGTAAATAACACGACAAAGATAAGCCAACACATATCCATTATAACCATTTATGTAAATAGCCTCAATTTACCAATCAAAAGAAGTAGACTGGCAGAGTAGATCAATAAACAAAATCCTGCAATATGCTGTACACAGGAAACATATTTAACCCAAAAGGAAATTCACAGATTGAAAGTCAAAGGATGGAAAACCATTCTCCATGCAAGGGAACCTGGAAAAAAGCAGGGATAGCTATTCTGTTTGCAGACAAGGTGAATTTCAAACCAAGAACAATCAAAAGAGATAAAGAAGGTCACTACATACCTGTTAGGGAAAAAATGAAGGAGAAAGAGATAGCAATCATAAATATGTATGCATCAAATATGGGAGCACCCAACTATGTAAAACAAACCTTAATAAACATGATAAACCAAATAACTAATAACACTATTGTAATGGGGGACCTAAACACCCCATTGACACAAAGAGATAGGTCAACTAGAGAAAAAATCAGCAAAGAAATAACAGATCTGAACCAAATCTGTGAACAAATGGACTTAGTAGATATTTATAGTGTTCCACTCCACAACATCAGAATACATATTCTTCTCAGCTGCACATGGGACTTTCTCTAAAATAGACCACATCTTAGCCCATAGAGCATACCTTCCAAAATGCAAAAGAATTGAAATTTGCCCGTGCATATCATCTGACCATAGTGCAATGAAATTCAAAATTAATGACAAAAGGAACTACAAACACTCCATAAACACATAGAAATTAAATTACAACCTCCTAAAAAACCAATGGCTCACAGATGAAATTAAAGAAGAAATTTAAAAATACCTACAAACAAACAAAAATTTATGTACAACTTACTGGAATCTGTGGGATGACTGAAATCAGTCCTCAGAGGGAAATTTATAGCAGTGAACACACATCAAGAAAATAGAAAGAGGACAAATAAATAGCCTAATGCTGCACCTCAAAATTTTAGAAAAAAAGAACAAAACAAGCCCAAAGCTCAAGGAAGGGAGAAAATTATAAAGATCAGGGGAGACATTAACGCAATTGAGATGAGGAAAACACTACAAAAAAACAATGAATGAAAGAGTTGGTTCTTTGAAAGAATAAATAAAATTAATAAACCCCTAGCCAATCTTATCAAAAATAGAAAAGAAGAAAACCAAATTTATGCAATAAAGAATGAAAAGGGTGAAATCACTACAGATCCTGTAGAAATTCAAAAGTTCATCAATACCTACTTTGAAAATCTTTACTCCCATAGGAGAGAAAACTCAAAAATAGACAGATTCCTAGATATGTACAAATTACCAATGTTGAATCAAGAAGATAAAAAAATCCTGAATAACCCAATATCAATTAGTAACACTGAAAATGTGATTAAAAATTTACCAACAAAGAAAAACACAGATGCTGATGGATTCACAGTGGAATTGTATGAGAAATTCAGAGAAGATTTAATTCCAATACTCCTCAAACTCTTCAATGAAACTGAAAAGGAAGCAATTCTCCTTTACTCATTTCTGGAAGCAAGTATTATACTGATACCAAAACCAGAGAAAGACCTACCAAGAAAAAAACTACAGAGCAATCTCCCTAATGAAAATAAATGTAAAGATACTCAATAAAATCCTAGCAAACAGAATGCAGCAAATCATCAAGAAAATAATGCACCATGACCAAGTGGGATTCTTCCCAGGAATGCGGGGATGTTTCAATATACGTAAATCAATAAATGTAATACATCATATCAATACAGCCAAAGACAAAAACCACGTAATCATCTCAATTGATGCAGAAAGAGCTTTTGATAAAGCCCAACATTCATTCACGACAAAAACTCTACACAAAATAGGAATAGATGGTCTTTACTTCAATCTGATCAAAGCCATCTATGACAACCAACAGCCACCATCATACTAAATGGACAAAAACTGAAAGCTTTCACTTTAAAATAAGGAGTAAGATAAGGATGCCCACTGTCACCACTCTTATTCAACATAATTCTGGAAGCATTAGCCAGAGCAATTGGACAAGAAAGAGAAATAAAACCAATAAAGATAGGAAAGCAAGAAGTAAAATTATCATTATTCACAGATGAGATGGTACTGTACGTGAAAGACCCCCAAAACTCCACCAAAAGACTCTTAGAATTAATAAATTCAGTAGTGTAGCTGGATACAAAATCAACACTAAAAAATCAATAGCATTCCTATATACAAACAACAAACACACTGATAGAGAACTTAAGGAAACCATACCTCCCTTACCATAGCATCCAAGAAACTGACATATTTAGGAATAAATCTAACAAAAGAAGTCAAAAATCTAAACAGTGAAAACTATAGTACTATAAAAAAAAAAAAACAGATCAAAGATGATCTCAGCAAATGGAGAGCTATTCCTTTCTCATGGATAGGAAGAACCAATATTGTGAAAATGGTCATACTCCCAAAATTGTTGTATATATTCAATGCAATCCCAATTAAAATGCCATTAGTATACCTCACAGATCTGGACAAAACATTCCTAAAATTTATCTGCAACCAGAACAGATCCAGAGTAGCAAAAGCAATCCTGAGTAACAAAGGCAAGGCCAGTGGAATCACAATCCCTGATTTGAAATTATATTACAAAACTGCTGTTCTAAAATCAGCATGGTATTGGCAAAAAAAAAAAAAAAAAAAAACAGACCTGGGATCAATAACACAGACTGGAAGATGCAGACACAACCAGAAACACAGTCAGCCACCTTATTTTTGACAAAGGGGCCAAACATGTTCATTGGAGAAAGATAGCCTGTTTAATAAATGGTGATGGAAAGACTGGCTTGCCACATGCTGAAGACTGAAACTAGACCCATGTCTATCACCATGCACCAAATTAAAGTCAAAATGGCTTAAAGATCTAAATATTAAAACAGAAACACTAAATCTACTGGAAGAGAAAGTATGTAGAAATCTTGAAGACATAGGGGTAGACAGAGAGTTCATGAACAAAAACCAAAGGGAAATTCTTCAAAGAATCAACAACTGGGATCTCATCTTATTGAAAAGTTTTTGCACGTCTAAAGAAATCACCAGTAAAGTAAAAAGAAAACCCATGAACTGGGAGAAAATTTTAGCCAGCTGCCCCTCAGACAACGGACTTCTATCTAGGACATATAAAGAATTAAAAAAAATCAGGGCTCCCAAATTCAAAGATCCAATCCAAAAATGGGCATTTGAGATGAATACACACTTCTCTAATGAAGAGATACTAATGGTGAATAATACATGAAAAACTGTTCAATATTATTAGTCATTTGAGAAATGCAAATTAAAATAACACTGAGATTCCATCTCACCCCAGAAAGAATGGCTATCATCAAGAAATCAACCAATAACAAATGCTGAAGAGTCTGGGGGGAGAAAGGAACCCTTCTCCACTGTTGGTGGGAGTGTAGAATGGGCAACCACTGGAAATCAGCCTGGAGATTCCTCAGGAAAATAGGATTAGCTGTCCCATTCAACCCAGCTATTCTTCTGGGTATTTTTCCAGAAGAACTAAAAACATCATGTCACAATGATATATGTGCACCCATGTTTATAGCAGCACAATTTGTAATAGCCAAGTCATGGAAACAACCCAAATGCCCATCAACTGAGGAATGGATAAAAAAGCTGTGGTATTTTTATATAATAAAATATTACTCAGCTATAATGATAGAAATTCGAGGCTTTTACAGGTAAATGGTTGCCACTAGAGAGCACACTCATAAGGAAAATAAATAAGTCTCACATGTGTAAGCATCATATTGTCTCCCTAATATAATAACCTGAAAGAGCAAATGAAATCTAAAAGATACAATAGATATTGGCAAAGGGAAAGAAACTTCTTGAAAGGAAAGAATGACTGGAATGAGGGAAAGGAGAAAATAAAGAAGAAAGGGATAAATATGTACACACACACACACACACACACAAGATGGCCGGGATAATTGTACTATTACTTTCTATTGCTTTCTTGAAAGGAACAGTTGGTATTTAATTGTTTGATCATTCTTACATGTCTGTATTTGTTTATCTGAGAAACCAATATGAAAATAACAGTATGTAATGCAACAACCATTGTTAATTTCTTTTCACCTTGTCTGAAATTCTGTAATGTGTTATGATTTTATGTTGTTTCTTATATGTCTTTGTGTTTGTTATGTTCTTGTTCTTTTGTCTCTAAAAATAAAATTTTTTAAAGAAGTAAAAAATGAAAAAACAAAAAGAAGTAGAAGGGAAGAAATTATAGAGATCAGAACAGAAACTGTAATTGAGTTAAAAAAATACATAAGATCAATGAATCAAAAACTTGGTTCTTTGAAAGATAAAACAAGAATAATAAACCCTTAAACAAAACATTATTTTATTCTAAAGTAAGGAAAGAAAAAACTTGTACTAATACAATTAGAAATGAAAAAGCTGAAACAAAATCAAACTTCAGAGGACTATAATGGTTATGGTTTGTATCTAGATGTCCCTCCAAAGTCTCATGTGCTCATAGGTGGGGCTTTCCAGAGGTTGCTGGATCTACGTTATGTGATATCGGTATTGTGTGTGATAGCTAAATAGATTTAGCATAGTTCTGGGTGTGGATAATAGAAGCCCCACCCTGGATATGCTTGGCATCAATTACGAGGCTTACAGCCTGAATGGAATACAAAGTGAAAGAGAGGGAAAGCAGGCTTGTTGTGGCTGCTGCTGCCACTTCACTGCCTTCTGCCTTCAATGCCACTCTTCCATGCCACCCTGCCTTAAAGCCAGCGAACTATGAACTGAAACCTCTACAAACTGTGAGCTCCAATAATCCTTTCTTCTTCTAACTATGGGTGTCGGGTATTTTGTCTCAACAATGAGGAAAAGTAATTAAGACAATAAGAAACTAATTTGACACCTATATACCAACAAATTGAAGAACCTGAAAAAATTCATACATTTTTAAACACATATGAATTACCAAAATTGAACCAAGAAGATATAAAAACCCTGACTAGACCAATAACAGGCGATGAAACAAAGGCAGTAATGAAAATCCTACAAACTAAGAAACTGCCAAGACCTGATGGGATTCACCACAGAATTCTATCAGAATACCAGGGAAAATTTAACACCAATGCTCCTCCATGAAGTTGAAAAAGAAGGAGCAATACTAAACACATTTCTAGAAGACAACATTACCCTGATAGCAAAACCGGAGAAGGACTTAACAAAAAAAGAAAACTATGGGCCAATCTCCTTAATGAACATTGATGTAAAAATCCTCAACAAGATTCTGGCAAACAGAATGCAAGAAATCATTACAAAGATCATGCATCATAACTGAAAGGAAGCACTCAGACTGCTCTGGTATCCACCAATGCTAGTACACGCTGCACATTTTGGGGGGACCAGTAAATAGTCAATTCCACATGTGGCTTCCAGTCTCCTGGGACCCTGAAGACGGTGTACCTCGGCCTGCTTCCTAATCAGGGTAAAAGAAAGCCAGTGTCCCTTCTTCCTGCTTCTCTGGGGCTCCTTGGCCTTCCGGCCCTGGCCTGCTGGCTAGTATTGCCGCTCAGGACATAACTGCCTCCACAGAGTCGGCTACACATCCAAGGGCTGCCCATCTAACTTATCTGCAGCTAGGCTGGGAGCCAGCAGGTGGGTCAAGATTTGGCACTGATCAACCTTCAGTGGCCCCACAGCCTGTCCTTGGGGAGACAGCTCTGCTAGCCCAGCGCCCGCATTCTTTTTCTCCTTTGCCGGTATAGTTTTTACAAACCTTGCCTCACCTTGGCACATCTCTTCCACATCTCCCAGCCTGGTAAAGGCATCTACAGCATCACAGATTGAGCAATCTGTAAAGGGGGCTAGAAGGGCTGCCACTGACCTGAACATGCCAGCTGGCCCACTGCCAGGACCATGTCCTTCATGTGTGTGGTCAGCACTTCCTCATCTGGGATCTAGGCTGCCATACTGCAGTGTGAGCATCATTTGCTGCATGCCCATTTCACACAGCACTGTCATCAATTCTAGATAGTGACTTGCTCCAGCACATCACCTGGATTCTTCCAAACCAAGCGAGCTGCTGCCATCAACCAATTTATCACAGTTTGGTTACCTGCTTCCGTGGCCATTCTTTGCACATCCTGCAGAACCCATCTCATAGAGGGGGTGCTGGCTATTTTGGCTATTTGAGACATCTCCTGAGGG
>NW_004955519.1:166282-171464 GCF_000276665.1 Chinchilla lanigera | reverse complement strand
CGCTTTTTGCCACTGAGCTAATTCCCCAGCCCCCATCTCCTGAGGGATTAACTGTGTGTTATCAGCCCCATGGTCCCCAACTGTAGCAGCCACACAGGCACTGTTTCCCACATCTTCTGCTTTAAGTGCTTTGCCAGCTTCTGCAGTTCCATGGTTGTATGGGTTGTATATGTTGTGTGCCAGGTAGAGGTAGATGGCCCTCCCAGTCCTCCTCCCTGGGCTAAGGGTTCCTCTACGTCCATTTTTTTTTTTTTTTTTTTTTTTTTTTTGATGAATAGCTGGCCTAGCATGCAAAACCAGAGGATTTTCCCAGTGTTTTTCTCTGACAGGAGGACTTACACTTTTGGAAACATTTCTGGAGGAGGCAACACCTCCCATGCCTTGCAACATGAGCTCCAAAGAAACATACACTGGAAAGAAAGATAACTTCTTTAATATGTGGTGCTGGGAAAACTGGTCATCCATGTGCAGAAGAGTGAATCTAGACCCATATCTATCACTCTGTACTAATACCTAGATATAAAAACAAAAACACTGAATCTGCTGGAAGATAAAATAGGTAAAACTCTTGAAGATATAGGCATAGGCAAGGACTTTCTGAATGGAACCCAAATTGCACAAGAAATAACATTAAAAATCAACAAATGGGATTATATCAAATTAAAAAGCTTCTGGACAGCGAAGCAAACAAACAACAGAATAAAGATACAAGTTATAGAATGAAGAAAATGTTTGCTAGGTAATCCTTGGACAGAGCACTAATATCTAGGACATAGAAAAAACTCAAAAAATAGACAGCCCCCCATCGGGTTAAACAATCCTTAGTTATTGCAGGCTGATCAGGCCCGCAATCTCCCAAGCAAGTGGACAGGGAAGGCTTAAATAAATGAGACAATTGAAATGATTTCAGGGCTCCAGGAGGGTCTCACTCTCCTACAGCTTCGTATTCTCTGGGTTTAGACAAAGACTTCTCTGGGCAGCCCGTATTTATTTGGTTTACAAACAAAGGAGGAGGAGGAGGATACTCAAGAAAGCGTGGGAATCTAGCAGGACCTTGGGAGAATTTTCCCAAGTAGTAAATTATGTCAATCGGGAGAATTACCTTATCTTTAGGATGGTATTTATTGTAGGAGTGTGGCGCCTGCAGCTGCAGTCTCCTTGTAGTTAACCGGGGTTGGAGCCAAATGTCCTCAGCTGTGGCGTTATATTGTCCTTTGAGGCATCACAGCTTCACAGGCCAATACAGGCCTCAGGGTGACCAGTGACTCACAGAGGTTTACTTACTATGAGTCCACTGCTCATCTTCAGACAAGGTGCCTATGCTTCAGACAACTCAGAATTAAACACAGAAAGCTGATTGGTTAATATTAAATCCTGCTCAGAGCCACTTTGTAGTGGTCTCCATCACCCCCCAAATAAAAGATCCAAATTTTTAAATGGGCACTTTAAATGAATAAAAACTTCTTAAAAGAACAAATGGTCAATAGGTACATGAAAAAATATTCAGCATCTTTGGCCATTAGAGAAACGCAGACCAAAAACAACACTGAGATTCTATCTCATTGTAGAAGGAATGACCATGATCAAGAACTCAAAAAAACAACAAATGCACACAAGGATGAATGAAAAAGTAACCCCTGTACATTACTGGTGGGAGTATAAAGTAGTACAACCACTGTGGAAATCAATATGGAGATTCCTCAAAATATTAAACATAAAAATTTTATTTGACTCAGCTACACTGCTTCTGGGTATCTTCCTGAGAGTCAAGGACATCATATTACAGTGATGTATGAATACTCATGTTTATAGCAGTACAATTCACAATAGCTAAATCTTGGAAGTGATCTATATGCCCATAACAGATGAATACACACATACACATATACACAATGGAGTATTACTGAGCCATAAAGAATGATAAATTTGAGTAATTTATAGAAAAATGAGTGCACCTTGAGACCATAAAGCTAAGTGAAATAAAGCAGACATGGATGGTTAAATATGGCATGTTTTCTCTCACATGAGAAAACCCAAGTATGAATAATTTAAAGAGCAAAATTAAAAAATAGATGATAGAAAACAGGGAAGTAAACTTTGTGGAGGCAGGAAAGGGTTCTAGGGATAGGACAAGAGGAAAGGGAGAAGAAGGGTAGGGAAAGTAAAAAGGATCAAAGTGTAATATGCATATGTACCAATTCCTCATGACGAAAGTATTTATTATGAATCACAAACATATACTAGTAAAAAATTTTATAAAAATTAAAATATTAACAAACATTATAAGCACTTATTATTGCAAACATTGTAAGCAACTTCTTGTGGAGATGGGAAGGGGATCTGGAGATGGGAGAGACAGGAGGACATAGAGGCGAAGAGGAAGTAAAAATAATTAAGATGCTATATGTGCCGGGTGTGGTGGCACAAGCCTATAATCCCAGTACTCAGGAGGCTGAGGCAGGAGGATTGCCAAAAGTTCAATGTCAACTTGGGCTACATTATGATTTCAAGGCCAGCCTGGAGTACATAGCGAGAACCTGTCTCAAAAAATGAAAACAAAACAAAAGATGTAGTATGTATATATACCAAGTCCCCAAGATGAATGTATTAGGAATCATAAACATGTACTAATAAAAAGGAAAAAATATTTTAAAGTGGGAAAAAGTTGTGCTCACCTTGGCAACACATATAATAAAATGAGAAAAAGTGGTATTTCGTTTATCTAATTTTTATAAATTCTAGATAAAAAGTTCATAAGTCTTAATAAAATAGGGAGAAAAGAAAAAGAGTGTAGTGAGATGGTAGAGTAGGATCCTCCAGAAATTCTCTACCCACAGAAACATCAATTTAAACAACTCTTCATACAAGAAAGTACCTCCACCAGACCTAAGGAAAGTAGGTAAAAGATCACAGTACCTGGTTGTTGCAAAAAATTAATAATAAAAGTTACACCAAAGAGGGTAGGAACCACAAAGTTATGGCAAACCTGGGCTTTGGGCACTATCTAGTGCCAAAAAAGCAGTAGCAACCACAGGCTCCGAGAACATAATAACAAACCTGCTTGGTATCTTTGTAAGGATAGACACAAACTAGGCCAGACTTCTAACACTGAAATAAATACCTAATCCTTCAATGTGTGGATGTCGTCACATTCATCAAGCCTCAGAAGTGTGCAGGTAATATTACCTCACAAAATGAACAAAATACAGAGCCAGAAACAGACTATAGTGGTGGAGATGTGGGATCTCTTAGAATTCAAAATAGCTACTTAAGGAAATTCAAGAAAACTGAAAGAAAATATTTAGTAATTTATCAGAGAAACTTAACAGAGAGATAAAAATAATAGAAAGGAGAAGACCCTGGAGCTGAAACAACAATGAACAAAATTTAAAATGCAGTACATGACACGAACAGTAGAACTTATCAAACAGAAGAAATAATCAGTGAGCTCAAAGACAGGCTGTTTGAAAAATGCATGGTAACAAACGAAAAAAGAATGCGAACGAATCAAAAAAGCTTACATGAACTATGGGACAGCACCAAATGAACAAACTCAGGTTATTGGAGTCAGCAGGGCCTTAGGAATGCTAAAGGAGTAAAGAATTTATCCAAAGAGATAAAAACAGAAAACTTCTCAAACCTAGAGAAAGATATAAATATTTAGGTACATGATGATCAAAGGCCACTAAATAGATTCAGCTCAACTCCAGTATATTGTATATTATAATCAAGTTTCCATCAACCTATATATATATATATATATATATATAATATATTCAGCTGTGGATGAACTTGAGGAGGCATTATATTAAGTGAAATAATCCAGACACAGAAAGACAAATACTGAATTACTTGCTCATATGTGTAATCTAAAAATCTGATCTCATAAAAGTCGAGAGAAGAATAGGGTTTACCAAAAGCTGAAGAGAAGCAAGGCAAATGGGATGGAGAGAGACCGGTCAATGTGTACAAACATATAGTTACATAAGAGGAAAGAGCTCTCGTGCACAGTATTAGCTACCAATAATACAGTGTATATTTCAAAATAACTAGAATAGAGAGTTTGAATGTTTGCCACATAGAAATGACAAATGCTTGAGATGATTGATATGCTAATTACCTTGATTTGTTCATTTCAGTATGGAGGTATATATGAAAATATGTCCATGTACCTCATAAATTTGTGCAATTGTGTTCATTAAAATAAATGTTAATTTTAAAAAGTAAAAGGTAAAGAAGAAAGCAAAAGGAAAGAAAGTATACATGCATACAGCTATGTGTAATATGATATGGACATAACAAAACCTAGTACAGCTTTATTTGGGGACCACAACACTTAATTGAGTGCAGGACCCTTGAGTTAGGATGACGTTTTACAGGAGCATGAATACACAGGATTTTCACAATAATGACACATTTATAAGAATGTGACTCTAATAACAAGTTAAAATGCCATAAAGAAGATTGTGGGGTAGATGCTGTGGTATGACACCCAGATCCTCCCTTCAGGCTCAGCACTCATCCCTCAGTTTCTGTGAATGCTGGAGACTGAGAGCTCTTTGGGGATACTCTCCGCTAAAGAGAGCTGCCTCACCAAGGTCACATTCTAGGAATATCCCACATCCAGTGAGTGGTAGGAGCAGAGGCATAAATTCTTTCCCCTTTCCTTAAGGAGTATAACAGGGATGGACTATCCCATGATTTTAGCCAAGCCTTTGCTGTGGTTCTATCACAGCTCTGACCTACTACCTCAAAAACATATCTGTGTGTTACATTTTGTTTAAACAGACAGCATTCATCACTTAAGTAAACCAAGAACTAGGTTGAAAACACAAGCAGTAATAGAGCAAATTGATAGCCACTAAGATGTATAATTCATTCTAGGGACACTATTTTTAAGAAAGTGATTTACTCAGAAACTCACTTACATGCTATATTAAAAATTTGAAGTGTCAGCCTTCTTTGGAAATGGAGTGTATTAGCAATGTAAATGTGCAATTGCCTCCTCAGACTGGGCTTGGATTGTCCTATTTAAGTCAGAGTGAAAGACCAATGATCTTGAAAGGACATCTCAGTTACACAGGACCTTAACTGGCCATTTAGGGATAAGGAAAATATATTGAACTACGATCTCTCTCCCTCTCCCTCTCTCTCCCTCTCTCTCTCTCTCTCTCTCTCTCTC
>NW_004955519.1:156986-166182 GCF_000276665.1 Chinchilla lanigera | reverse complement strand
CACACACACACACACACACACACACACACACACACACCTCTATTTGTGTTTCAGAGGGAAAAAGTAATCTATCTTGCAGGCTGGGATTTCCTTTAAACAGACATTTGAAATAGCATTGGTTTAAAAAATCAACAGCAGGGCTTTAAGAATGAAAGGGTGGTAGGTACATGGCAACGATTTCAAGAACAGAAGACCAGGAAGATTCCCCCACTAAACACAGCCCATGGAGGTTCTGCCTCTACTCTTTAAACCCAATTTGAATGTGAAAGGTCACCGTGAAGGAGTCTTTTGTGACTGATTTAAGGAAGGCTGGTGCACTTTTTGTAGCCAGAAGGAAAAGCAGTGCCACTCCCATACTCTAGTCCCCACATCTCTCTAAATTATAGGGCACAGAAAACCCCATTATACCGCACGTGTCAACACAGTGAGCTAAGCAAGGAAGAGCTTCAGTTGCCACAGCCAGTGAGTTTCAACTATTTTATTGTGATTCAAATAACAAATATGGAGCACAGTTTCAGCATATAGTATAGCTACAAAATGCATACTGAAACTTTCCAAAATAATATCCTCTGTTATTTTTCTACTCCATTCTAATCTATTCTAGTTTTTAACAATGCTAGCCCCAACTCATCAGACTGATCTCTCCGCCCACTGAAGGAAGATGACCTGCAGTATGGAAGACACAGTGCTAAAGGGCCAAGGTCAATGTTGTATTTTTGCCTTAGACTGCTGTTATTGTAGTCATACATTAAAAACCTAACACCTGAGGTGATGGTATTAGGAGGTGGAGCCCTTGGGATGTGATTAGGTGATGATGGTGGAGCTTCATGAATAGGATTGTTCCAAAAATGGGCATCTGAGATGAACATACACTTCTCTAATGAAGAGATACTAATGGTGAATAAATACATGAAAAAATGTTCAGCGTCATTAGTCATTCAAGAAATGCAAATTAAAACAATTCTGAGACTCCATCTCACCCCAGAAAGAATGGCTATCATCAAGAAATCAACCAATAACAAATGCTGGAGAGGCTGTGGGGAGAAAGGAACCCTATTCCACTGCTGGTGGGAGTGTAGGTTGGTGAAACCACTGTGGAAATCAATTTGGAGATGCCTCACAAAACTGGGATTAGAAGTCCCATTTAACCCAGCTATTGCCCTTCAGGGTATTTTCCCAGAAAAATTAAAGACATCATACCACAGTGATATATGTGCACCCATGTTTATAGCAGCACAATTTGTTATAGCTAAATCTTGGAAACAACCCAGATGCCCATCCACTAAGGAATGGATAAAGAAGTTGTGGTATTTCTATACAATGGAGTATTACTCAGCTATTAAAAACGATAAACTCGAGGCTTTTGTAGGTAAATGGATGCAACTAGAGACCATACTTATAAGTGAAATAAATTGGACCCACATGTGTAAACATCATATTGTCTCCTTGGTGTAGGAACCTGAAAGACCGGGTAAAACTCAAAACGTACAATAGATGATAGGAAAGGAAAAAATTGCTCAAAGGAAGGAATGACTGGGATGAGGGAAAGAAGAAAAAAGAAAGAAGGAAGGCAAAACATAAATATATATAAGAATAGCTGCAGTGAGTGTATTGCTGATGTCTGATGGTGTATTGAAATGAACAATTAATGCTCACAATTTTTTTGTGTTCTGATCAATTTTGCATGCTTGTGTCTGGTGGTCTGAGCAACTGATTTGAAGGTAACAATATGTAATGGAATTACAATAATGAACTCCTGCCATCTTGTCTATTGAAACTCTGTATTATCTCTAATGTTTTATTGAAGAATTATTTTCTTATTCCCTTTAATGGTTTGAGCAATCTTTCATTCTTATATCTGATAATTTGAGTAATGTAGTTGAGGATTACGATATGCAATGTAACAATCACTGTTGATTTGTATTAATTTGTCTTGAGATCCTGTATCACTTTGAATGATCTTGCTTTGATTTGTTTATGTTCGTGATACTGGTATGCTGCTACTGTTCTACTTTTTTGTTTGTTTGTGTCTCATGTACTCCTCTCTTTAAAATAAAAAAAAAATGAATAGGATTGTTGCCCATATAAAGAAACCCCAGGGAGTTCCCTTACCCTTTCTACCATGTGAGCACATCGTGAGAAGATGGGCATCTATGTATGAGCCAGGAAGTAGCTCTCACCAAACAGCAAGTCCACCATGCCGTCATCCTGCACTTCCAGTCCCCAAAAGCATAAACAATAAATGTCTCTTTTACAAGTTTCCCAATCCAAGGCATTGTCTTAGTTACTTTTCTCGTTGCTGAGAGAAAATACTCCCTACCCAAAGTTAAAGGGGAAAGGCTTATTTAGCTCACAGTTTGTGGAGATTTCAGCTCATACTTGGCTGACTCCAAGGCAGAGTGGTACATGGCAGAAAGGTAACAGTTCATGGTGGCAGAAGACAACAAAAGCAACAGGAGAGTGAGACAAGCCTCTGTCTCTTATACTGTATCCAGAATACTGGGATTAGGGTGGGTGGCAATCAAATCAGTGGACAGATCCAGCAATCACTCTTCCTTAATCCCAGCACCCTTAATCCCAGCATTGCACTACGAATCAATCACACATTCTAGATTTAGCCACTTCTGAAAAAAATCTATGACTGCATGAGGCCTTGAGGGGACATCCAGACACAAACTATAATAGGCATTTTGTTAGGGCCTCAATGGACTATGACAGCCAGATTTACAGAAGACATTTGACTATAACTTTATTTAAAGCTAACTAAAATCTCACTGCTTGACCATTCACTTTTTTTTCTCATGTCTATGAGATCCCAGGGCTAGCCCCAGCCCAAACATATAACTGTCCCTTTCAGTACTCCTAGATTAGGTACTATACTTTTTTTACCATTATTGGGGTTAGAATTGGCCTATTTTAAATTATGTATTCATTTACATTATAAATAATTGAAACAATAACATCTCACGCCTATTCTTTCCCACTCCCCCTCAGAAGAAACCAGAACAAACATCCAAATAACTATTCTCTGATGCTTATGATTCAGTTAAAAAGATATATGCTTTTTAATAAAACAAATGAAATTGCATTCCATTTACTGTTCTGTAACTTGCTGTTTGAATTTAAGAAAGTATCTTTGCAAAAAACTTTTTTTAAATTACAGTGAATGTCTCTGCAAGTCAGGACATGATTTTTAAATCACTTTATCTAGATTTATTACATTCTTTTTTTAACATTACTCTATTGAGGACTCTATTTATAGACTCCAAATACACAAAAGTGAAGTACAACCTGAGGAGATTTTATATGTATTCCCATGTGACCACCTCCTAGTTCAACATGTCAAACATTTCCATTATCCCAGAAAGGGGCCTTTGTGCCCCATCCAGTTAATATCACCACTACAGAGGTGGTTAATACTCTGACTTCCAACACCACGCTGTAGTTCTGCCTACTGAATGTCACATTCATGGATTCATATAGTAGGTATTCTTCTGTCTGCATTTTTTTATGCAATGTAGCAATTTGGAGATTCACCCATGTTTTTGCATGTATTGGTAGTTTGGGTGTTTTGTGACTTCTGCTCAGTTGTCTTCTTACCACAATTTGGGTTCCTTCCAGTTTAGGGCTTTTGTGAAAGAAGCTAGAATAAACATTCTCGTAGAAGTTCTTCTGGATGTATTCACTCATTTCTGCTAGAAATACATCACTGGGTCATTGCACTGTGCATTTATTTATTTAGTTAGTTACTTTTGAGACAGGGTCTTGCTATGTAGTTCAGGCTGGCCTTGAACTCACTATGTAGCCCAGGCAAGCCTTGATCTCATGGTGATCCTCCTGCCTCAGCCTCACAAATATGGGGATTACAGTCATGCACCACCACACTCAGCTGTATGTAATTTTATTAGAAACTACCAAACATTTTTCTTTTTAAATGCGGAAATATTTTTTATATTAGCAATAAAGCTGAACAGTTTCGTTATTAGAATGTGTGTTCTTATATGATAAGAATGATGTCAAAACTTAAATTTCTTTTATCTTTCAAATATAAAAGCTGTTTCCATATGAAAGCACTTCCAGGCCCTCTGAAAGCATTTGAAACCATAACCTAAGGGCCAGAAATGGATACATCCCCTTTCTTCCAGGTACTGGTGTTATAGTACACAGAGCCTGCCTTCACATCACTCACTTGATTATTTGTCTTTGCCACTAGCCTGAGTTTCCTGAAGGCAGAGATTCTGTCTTTGAGCCAGGTGTAATCTCAATATTGTAGGAAGCTGAGGCAGGAGAACCATAAGTTCAGTGCTAACCTAAACAACTTAACAATTTAGTGAGACCTCATCTCAAAATAAAAAATAAAAGACTGTGCCTTTGGTGCCTAACACAGTAGTCTGAGAATAGTAGGTGCTCATTCAAGAATTCTACCCATTTTTCAAATTGGGTTGCTCATCATTTCATTATCGATTTATAGGATTATTTTATATGTGTCTTGGTTACTCTCTCACTGCTGAAACAAAATACTTGATATCCAAAATTAAATAAGGAAAAATTATTTCACCTCACAGTTTGTAGAGATTTCAGTCCATAGTCAGTTGGCTCCAAGGAAGGGCAGCATAGCAGAGAAGCACTGCAGAGCAAAAGCAGTCCATGGCATGGCAAGCAGAAGGCAGCAAGCACCAAGCCCGCCTTCCATCTTTTCCTTTTATTCCATTCAGGTTACCAGCCTTTTAGGTGGTGCACCCACACCGAGGGTGCGGCTTCCATTATGCATGCCAGAACTATGCTAGACCAATTTAGTTATCACTCACCCTTCATCCCAGTATCACACCCTAACCCACCATCACCCACTCATAATCCAGCCACCTCCTCAAAGCCCTACCTATGAGTGCTTGAGGCTTTGGGAAAACGTCTAGATACAAACCATAACAATACGTAATGGATAGAAGTCCTCCATCAGACATACGCATTGTGCATCTTTTCAGTCTGCATCTGGCCTTTCACTTTAATATTGCCCACATCACTTTTACTGGATACTTATTTTCCCATTATAGTAGCAGCTTCTTGGTCTATAATTCTCTATTAATATATATTTATATTTATAGGAAAAAAAGTGTGTCTTAGTAGAAAACTGCATTGTCTAGGGCACACACTTCTGGATTCTAGATTATCTGATTCTGCACCTTTTATTGTCTTTGAACCAATTTTTATTCTGTAAATTGTATATGATTGATAGAAGTGCATCTATAGACGTGCAAGTAAATTCTATCTGCTGGAGTTTCAATTGACTTCCTTTTACCACTGTGGAAGAAGCCAATTCTGCCTTCATTTGTACATTCATTTTAATATTCTGATTTATACATGTGTCTGAGCTTTGAATTGTCCTTTGAAATGGTTGTAACATTTTACCAGTTCCTTCATTAGTAATGAATTAAATAAAATCTCTAATTTGTGTTCATTTTATATTTGTACAGGAGTCTTGCTTTTACCTTTTACAAATTATCAGCACATTGTTTTTAATTTTTCCTTTACAATGGAGGTTGTAGCCCTGATTGCAGATTGTTTGTGCAGAAGTCTCTGAAGACTAAACAGGATTTATGCTCTCTTTACAAATGAAAGCAACTTTCAGGAAGGGATTTAACAACTTAATGAAGGCATAAGGGATAAGTACAGACAGAAATTTTATTTTTTTTAATAGGGAAAAGATCAAATTAGGCACTAACCAAAGCAATAAAACTAATGGGATTTCAGGCATAGTAAGGCAGAGTGAATGAAAAACATGTTTGTTTCTTGGGCATTTACTATTCTCAGACCACTACATTAGGCACCAAAGACATAACCTTTACCCTTAGCAATCTCAGGTGAGAGGCAAAGGCAAATAATTGAGCAAGTGAGTGGGACCATATCAATTTCTGGTCCTCAGATTATAGTTTTTGAGTGGTTTTAGGGTACCTGGAAATGCTTTCATATGGCAAGTTTTTAAATTTGAAAGATAAAAAAATTAAATTTTGATCTTCATTTTTTTCACATAAAGACCATTCTAATAACAAAGCTATTTGACTTCATTGCTAATACATGAAACATTCAGTAAAATGCTCATCGATGAGTATGGGCACAATCAACCCATGAATCCTCCCGTTTCTAATGGCACCAACTCCAAGGGTAGTGCATTAACATGCTTCACTGATGTCAGGGGTCGCTGCAAGAAATAGAAGCTGTAGTATGTCACCAGGTATAAAAGGTTTTAACATAGGAATTAGCTGTTTGCTGGACTATTAAGAGGTAGGACCTCTCTTTAAAATAAAAAATAAAAATAAAAGTAAATCTTCTAGAAGAGGTAGGAAAAGCCTGGGGATGTAGCTCAATGGCAGAGAGTTTGCCTAGCATGCACAAGGCCCTGAGTTCAATCCTCATTACCACACACACACACACAAAAGAGGTAGGGTAGAGGTCCAAGGTGGTCCCATCAAAGATTAAAGAAGCAGACACTAGAGATCTCAACTTGAACCACCAAGGCCCAAAAGATTGCTGGCGAGCTGCTGAAGTTCTTAGGAGCCTCTGAAAACCCCATCACCCTATTCTCCCCACTGTGTGCAGTTGTGACAGATGTGATTCTCATGAGTTTCTCAGATTTCTGTAAATCTCTTGTCTGCCCATGGGTCTGGCTATGAAGAGCAGTTTTACCTCTTTACCTTCAAGTTTCACACAAGTAACTTCTCAGTGGTAAACTCTAACCTGGAATCATACTAAAGACAGAGACCTGGGGAAGATATGCTTTTCAACGTCTAATCTGTAAAACAGATATTTCCAGAAGGGCAAGATGGTCCCCATAAAAAAAACCCAGTGCCTGCCACACATCCGAGGCATAAGTAGTGACCATCATCATCACCATTCATGAAGCAACACAGATACTGACCAAATGCTTAGCTTCTCCCTGTTTGAAACTCATTTCTCTTCTAGGATTTCTGTCCACCCTAAACCTCCAACAAAAAATGGATAGTCATGACCCTAGAAAGCAAGTGCTGGATAATTCAGTGCTGTTGAAAAATATGAGAGGCTTTATGGGCTAATAAACACTCCCAGCGTAAGAGTGAGACTTTGGTGCCTGTGGCTCTGTGATTTGGGGCAAACTACTGAACAGTCTTGTTAACTGTTTTATTGAATAATTCAAGAGGCTGCAATACTGAGAACACATCATCTCTGGGGTGTTCTTCCTAAGAATGCATTCCCTCAATCTAATCAGGAGAAAACAGGAAAACTCAAATAGAAGGACTTTCTAAAAAGAAAAAGAAAACTGTCCAGTATCCCTCAAAATTGTTGAGGTCAGAAAAAACAAGACTGAGGAATTGTCAGATTACAGGAGACTAAGGAAATGTGGCACAAAATAAATGCTGGGAAGGATCTTGGACTGAATCCTGAATGCCAAAAAAAAAACTTTAGTGGAAAGTCAGATGAAATATGAAGACAGTCTGGAGTTAGCAGTATTATACCCATGCTAACTTTTGAGTTTGATCACTGTACCATGGTTATGAAACCTTGTAACACCAGAGGAAGCAGAGTGAAGTATACATAGGAACTCTGTACTATTTCTGTATCTCTTCTGTAAGTAAGTCCAAATAAGAAGTTAAAAAATAAAAGAATGTGCTATCTAAATACTACCAAAAGTAAATTTGTCATTTTGTTCTGGGCCTGCACATTATGTAGCCAGTCCCACATGGAAGTCCAGTACACGGACACCACACAAAAGCCATTTCCTGTGGTGCAAAATGATTCCTATGAGTTTGAGGGGATCCTGGAAGAAGCAAAGACAGGAACTGCTTGATCTGAAAGGGCCTTGGGGACAGAAATAACAATAAATAACAATGGCCAATGGCTAAAAACCAGATGGGAAAAAAGGACATTTCAACTGATGATGGCTCCAGAAAATGACAAGAATACAATTCTGATACCCTCTACCAGGCTTGGCATTGTTCAAGATCCCTAAAACTTAGAAGTACCTCTAGGGAAAATAAACACACTCACCCACTAATATTCCCCCAAACCTACCTCTTATCACATCCTAGGTCACTTCCTTGCTTTCCACAGAAACTCAAAAGCCTTGAATGACCAAAGTTAAGTTTCCACTCAGTGCATGGAGCCTCAAAATAGAAATTAGAGTCAAATATGGTGGCACACACTTGTAATACTAGGACTCTGGGAGGCTCAGGGAGACCTGCAGTTTCAAGCCCATCCTAGGCTTCTTAGCAAGACCCTGTCTGAAAAAATACAAAACGGAGGGGGCACTAGGGATTTAGCTCAGTGCAAAGTCCCTAGGATTAATCCCCAGTACCACAAAAGAGAAAAAAAGTAGAAATTAAATTGTTATAAAAAAAATAGTTCTATTTCCTGCCACTTGTGTTTGTGGACTGTGAGTTGGATCTGTCATTCATCAATTTTCCAAACTAATTCTACTAATTATGTGGAAATTACCAATTATCCTACCTCAAAGGAGGTGAGCATATTTGTTAGCATGGTGTGAAAGGTCACTGCAAATTTAATGTACTGCCTGGTTTTGCTCATCAAAGAAGAAAGCAAACATTCTAGCTGTCACATTGATGAAATTGGCTGAAAATGTTATTAATAAAAAACACTGCAGGTAACATTAGTACAAACTTTGTAAAATAAGTTCATTAAAAATACAACTATCTGGGCATGGTGGTGCATGCCTGTAATCCCAGCTACTCAAAAGGCTGAGGCTAGACTATTTTGAGTTCCAGGCCATTCTGGGCAACTTGGCAAAACCCTGTCTCAACAAACAACAACAACCATCAACATATTTCCAGTAAGAATATTTTAAATGTTTATTGATTTTATTTATTTTGAAAACAAATGTCAAACTTTTAGCAAGAACAAGTCTTATAAACAGACATTTATTGGGCTAATACAATAAAAGGATTAAGCTGACACATTCTGAAGACAGGATTCAAGTTAGTTTAAAATAAAATATAAAATATCTTTATAAAATCTATTTTGCTCAATCAAACATTTTTTTTATTTGATTAAACCATGGGAACTGTTTTTGAACACTTTTTTTAAAATAAAGGACATTGCTGGAACTAGGGATGTAGCTTAGTAGTAGGGCACTTGCCTAGCATGCACAAAGCCCTGCATTAGAACCCCAGCACTGAAAATAAAAATGAAAATAAAAATAAAAATAAGA
>NW_004955519.1:101698-156269 GCF_000276665.1 Chinchilla lanigera | reverse complement strand
AATTTAATTTTAAATTTAGTTAAAATGAGATAAAACCTTGAATTTACTTCATCCAATTAGCCACATCTCATTGCTCAAAAACTACATATGCCCAGTGACTACCACAATGGACAATATAAATTTATTTTATTTTTCAAACTTTTTATGTTTATTTATGTTTCCATTGTCATGGAAAGTTCTATTAGACAAGAATGTTCTAAATAGCTTATGTAAGCAATCATCATAAAAGGGTAAACTATATAAATATTTTAAAATGTTTGCAAATATAAAGTTTTTTGCAGTTTTCCTTCCACTCCAAGGAATATTTCAGAGACCAGAACATGCAAATCTAATTTGGAATCTGCTTATACAAGTTGAACTTTATTCTTTCTAACTATATAATTTTACTTTTCTTTTATAATTTTATTTCTAATTGACCAATAATAATTGCATTAGTTTTGATAATATGTTTAGAATTACTAGAATTAGTATTACTTTCATGTATTAGCTCTATTACTAATAATTTCTACAATTATTTGTGAAGCTGAATGGTGAAGGTAAAGACCATCTTAGATGAATCTAAATAACCCTGGTCAAAACCCTTTTGTCCTCTATGGGAGGTTTTTGTATGTAAGATTTTAAAACTTATCTACTTTTTAAAACCATTGTAGGCCTAGCCTAAATACATAAAGATTATAAGTAGAAAAACCATAGCTAAAGGCAACTACCATAGCAAATTATTTACTTAGACAACAGAGTATTGAGGAGTAAGTTCTATCCAGACATGGTAGTGCACACCTGTAATCCCTGCATTCAGGAAGCTGAGGCAGGTGGCTTGTGAGTTGAAGGCCAGCCTGGGCTACATAGTGAGACTCCACATCAACAAATAAAAAATAAATTTCTTTTTTGGGTCCTGGGATTGAACCCAAGGCCTCAAGCATGCTAAACATATGCTCTACCACCGAGGTACACTCTCAGGTCCCCAAAACAAATCTTTTATATCTAATCTTTATAAAGTTATACTGAATTTTACTAAAATATTCTAAAAGTTGAACTTCATTTTCAAAAGATGTTTCATAAAAATATGCATTCAATAAAGTGGTTGTACAAAAGCATCTCACAAGAATAACAAGACTTGTCAATTCTCACACAAATTGTAGTAACTGACTGGCGACATTAGTTTCTGTTGAGGTTTCCTCTCTACCTTATCCCAAAATTGAAGTTAGTTAAGGTCAATTATCTAAGACAAAGCTATAGATCACAAGCAAATGACCATAGTAATTCTTACAAGGGAAAAACTTTCTTAATAACTAAAATTTGCATTAAATGAATGAGGACTATTTGATAGGTTAAACGCTGAAAGATGGTATTATAGCTTACAAAATGTTGTCTAAATACAAACAATCAAATGATGAAATTATACTTATTTCCTAAGGATAAAACATTCAATAATTTTCTTTAAAATCAGGGGCTTAGGTGAACAATAAAATCCTATTCATGAACAAAATTGATTTTTGAAAACTCTCCAATTATTCTGCCACTATCCTTCAAGACTACTTTCATTTCATTAAATTTCTGACCAATATTTTCTTTCACTTAAATATTGTGAGATTTAAATTTGTATGCATTTTGACTAGTAAAATCTATCTGAATAATACAGAAAATATTAAACCTTTACCCAGACAGTTTGGAAACCAAGAATAAGGTTAGTGTATGAATTTGGTCAGATTCTTATTATTCACAGTGACATAGTCTTTAAACGTAAACTATTTTAAAGGTACCAAAACATCTCCTGATATAATTTTATGTGTTTACCCTGAGAAAACATCTATGATAAAATGTTATCATGAAGTAATTGAAAGAATATTGTTCTTATCAGGAGTAAAGAAAACATAAGTCTATGTCTGAAAGGCTTAGGTCAAACAAATGTTATATCAATCCTAAGATTCTGAAGAATGTATAAAGAAAGCCACAGTGAGTATTTTGGACATGTGTAAATCACACCTCCTTCTAAATCAGCACAGTTTACATCTAAGCTCTGTTGTTTCAATTCAGTAGACAAATAGTGAGTGCCTGCTTCACGCAAGTTAGTATGCTTGGCATTGTGGTTTGTGCTTTCAACCACAGCTCTCTACTTGTCTACCTGTGCTTCACTGACACTCAGATTTCACCTGTCAGTAAGTGCTAAATTTGTTAGCTCTCTACATTCAAACAGCAACAATAACGATTGTTAGGAGTTTGCTAGTATTCTCTCAACTAGAGGTTCACAGGAGAATACTGCCCATTACTTCATCTAGAGACAGAACCATTACATGTCTTCCGACCTCAATTCTGTCTCCCTTTGCAGGCAGAAAAAGAGGTTTGGCTATTCTTCAGGTTTATTTTGGAATTATAACTAAGAGGCATACAGCCCATCTAACATTTTTAAGAAACTGGGATGACTGATGTTTAAAAGCTTGAGTCAGTTTCATCGCTGTTGCCTGTTTCTGGCTCTGGTCGTGTTCAAGGATTCTTTGTTGAAAGCTGCTTTAGTAATTCGATCGTAGTCTTCTTGAGGTCAGATCTGAAGCTACACAGATAGTCGTCAATGGCGATCACACACAACTTCCAGTCGCATCCACTTTCTGTTAGATCATGAACAGGATAGTTGTCTTGGAGAAACTCTGGTGATAAAGTACCAAAACAGTATAGTTATTTCTCAAAAAAAAAAAAAAAAAAAACAAAACGAGTTTATTCATTCCTAATTCTACTGCTTTTTGTGTGTGTGTGTGCTGGGGGTTAAATTCAGGACACCACTTATACTAAGCACACACTCTCCCAGTGAGCTACACCTCCTGCCCAGTGTCTCTAAAATTTTAACTAAAATGTATAAAACATGCATCTAGCATACTCTTTATTATCTCAAGCACAGGCATGCTAAGCCTCTGTAATACACAGGAGGCTGCAGTGTCTTCAACCTTGGAGATGCAAGAAGCTGTGACTGCTAACTTTTTTTGCTACTTCTGCATTTATATCTGACAAAAGGAATAAGGATCTTTAGATCTTGCAGTTATAGGATGACTTGCATGAGGGAAAATGACAGAGTAACATAATTCAAGTAGCACTGTTTGCCCTCCCACTTTCTTTCAAGGAGCACTGAAAGAAAGTGGGAAGACAAATAAAGGGAAAGATAGAGAAGAGAAACCTTTATTAGAAGAGCAGAGATGCCTTTGATACTTTTTTAGGTAATTACCTTAGTACTTCTGAGTCCTTACAAAAGAATTTGGTGATCCCTACAAGTTGGCATTAGTTTGCAACATTAACCTCACTTGTATTACACTAGGGTTAAAAGGCTGATAAATCAGGACAATGCCATTAACACAGCATATATCAAAAATTTTTAACAAGATGTATCAAACTGAAAAGATTTTCATACCCAAAGGAATAAAGTAAACACATGTAGTAGGTCACTGGATTCAGTATCAAGCTCTCTCCTGCTGAACTGAACATTTTTATTAACAAAAGGAAGTCAGGGAAAGGCTTGTCCCATGTGCTCATGAAGCAAAGCTGGGATGGTAATGAACACACGGGAATACAAATAACAGCATCTCAAAGCCTGCAACAGGCAGTAATGAAGGGCCCAAACTGGTTGTTGTATTCTCTGGAACAATAGTCCTGGAAGAAGTTTCTTGTGGAAAAGGCTTCGATTGTGTAAGTGGGAAATGTTAGCCCCCAGTGGGGGATTTACGATACACATGGCATATTAAATGCTCTGAGAAATTCCATAGTAAAAGTATATAACATCAGTAACTGTCATTATTCAAAGATTATAAGTACAGCAGCTTTGGTGGGGTACATAAATGAGGGAGGTGGCAGTGCAGGACAAGAGAGCAAGGCCTGGACAGAGCTGGAAGGCTTGACGGCTAAAGGCATTAGAAACATGTTTTAAATTTGAGAGTCCACTGAGGCCCTTGAATTGTTTATCAGCTTAAAGTCTTTCCAGATTATTTGACTAAGAAGCACATTACTCATGAAATACCTATCAAATCCAGCTGTCTTTGAAAAACAGTTTCAGTTTCATGAGTAAGCACGTTACTCATGAAACACCTATCAAATCCAGCTGTCTTTGAAAAACAGTTTCAGGAAGGTTGACCTACACGAACAAGATAAAATGCAAGAGAAATAATATAAGATAGTGCACTGACATTTAAAAATACTTTAGATTTAAAATGTGCCCCAAAAGTGACTGAATCACGGGAGCATTATACTCATCAGTGCATTTAGGAGGTGGGGCAAGGTTGAAAGTGGGTCACTGGGGGTGTATCCTGGAACGGTGTTTTCTTGTCTTGTTTTCTTAAAAGACTTGCAATGTACTTCCTATTGCTATAGTTTTATAGGTCTGTAATATACAGACATGGATGGAGTGGTGTGTAAGGAGTAAGGGTTTTTTTTTTATTACAAATCTGTAGCCTATTCAATTTCTCCATATAAAGTAGTCTCTAGAGAGCCCTAAAGAGCCCTTAAGTGACAAATGTACTCTTGTCAAAGAGAATTTCTTATGCAAAATCAACACCTTTGGTTAATGGACATAGTTATCTTTGACTACTGAGTTCCCTCCAAAACAATCTTAGGATAAGAAATAATACTGGAATAGAACAGTAACTTGGTTTATCCATTCAATGGGATACTAATTAGCAGGTATGAACAGGTCTCCAAAAACAATGTAGAGGGATAAAAAGTATACTAAAGGATATGTACTGTACATTCCCATTTATGAACCTGAAAACAATGATAGAACAGTATTATACATTATTTATGGATTTATTAACATAGGTAACATGGGAATGATCTACCAACTCCCGGACTGTGATTACTCCTGGGGAGGAAGACAAGGGAAAGAGATGATGGACTGTAGTCTTCATTATATCAATAATACCTTATTATTTTAAAAATGTCTATGTCAGCAATGGGTAGACAAGTATTGATTATATTATTGTATTCTTCTCCATACATTCTGGTGTTTGCAATTGCTGGACTGGGTCACAATGTAAGATTTTTTTTTTTTTACTACAAGTTGCAATAAATTTTAAAAAGATGGAAAAATATTGGGTCAGATGATAGCAAATGCTTGCAAAAGTAACTGTAAGCAAAGCTTCTTTAATTTAGTATAAAACACAGTTGTGTTCCAATTTGTTGTATAGGAAGGAGGAACAAACTGAAATCAGGTTAGGTGGGGTTCAGAGCAATGTCTTTGCTGGGTACCAGAAACACAAGAAAATATTCTGCGTCCTACTTTGTCAAATTTAAGATTTCACAGAATTGTTTTTGGAAGCTTTTTTACTTCATTTACATATGTCATAAATAGAGACTACACTGTGCTAATGTTTACAATTAAAAAAAAACTAGCAAATTACCCAGCTGTGGTATTATTAACACTTCTACAAACTGATGAGGCCTTTCAACTTTGACCTTAGGCTTCAATGAAGGTGTTTGAGTTTCCATACTCTCAGCAGGAAGCAGAGAGCAGGGAGTCACAGTCAATTACCCTTCTCCTATCCTAGTAAAGCCATTCAAGACACAGCAATTAGTCCTAGGAATCCAAACACAAAAAGAAGTATAGTTAATGAACTTTGCTATTCTCTAACGAGGGATTTAGTGCAAGCACCATCTCTCCTCAGGACGTACACAAACTGGATGGATTGACTTTCTACTCTTCTTCCCTAAAACAAGTGGCTTATATTTATTACAACATACTCTACATGTAACAAACCTCGGAGGGCACTAATCCTATTGGAGTCAAGGGCACACAGGCCTTCATCTGAACTGCCATAGACGTTACTTCTGATCAGGACATCTTCTGTGAACAGGTGGTGAAGGAGGTATTTGGCTGCCTGCTGTGGGTGACACTGGGATTTCGCTGTATCCATTACTGAATTTGGTATCTGTATATATCTGTATGGATTTCCAAAATATCCTAGAAGCAAAAAAGAAAGACTTCAATTGTCATGGCAGATGTTAGGTTGCATATTTTAAAAGGCTTTGATAGAAAGACTGATTTTTCTGATTTTGTGTGTGTGGTGCTGGGGATTGAAGCCAAGGCTTTTCATTTCACGCTGAGCTACAACCCTGGTCTTTTTCAATTTTATATTTTGAGTCAAGGTCCAGGCCAGGCTCCACCTTGCAGTCTTCCTGCCTCAGCCTCCCAGAATGCTAGGATTACAGGCATCGGCCCCCATACCTGGCTTTTTTTCTGAATTTTTAGACTTGAGAATTGGAGAAGTTAAAAGAAGCCTTAAATTTTAGTGGATTGTGAGGTAGCATGAGAAATGAGGCAGAAATCACTGTTACTGTGATTACACATGTTCCAGTTGTTCAAGAGGAAGATGTAGTATTGTGCTACAATTTAGGATACAATAAATTTTTTTTTTTTTTTTTGGTTTTTCTCCGGTACCGGGAACCAAACTCACGACCTTGCGCTTGCCAGGCAGGCGCTTTGCCGCTGAGCTAAATCCCCAGCCCCCTATTTTTTTTTTAATTTTACACAGAGCAGTAAATGAGAAACAAAGAAATAGAACAGTAGCAGCATACCAGTGTCACAAACAAACAAATCGAAGCAAGAACATTCAAAGTGCTACAGGGCTCAAGACAAAATAATATGAATCAACAGTGGTTATTACATCACATCACATTACATATGGGGGTGGGGATACAGCTCAGTGGCAGAAGTGCTTGCCTGGTAAGCCTGAGGTCATGAGTTCGAGTCCCAGTACCAAAAAAAAAAAAAACTGATTTCAAGTTAACAATATGCAATGGAATTACAATGGTGAAATCCTACCATCTTGTCTAGTGAAACTGTATTATCTCTACTGTTTTATCGAAGAATTATTTTCTTATTCCCTATAATGGTTTGAGCAATCTTTCATTCTTACATCGGGTATTAAATTTTAAAATTATATTTACTAGTAACTTCTAAGTAGTTTTAAATATTGTTTCCCTACTTATAAGAAAAGCTTTTCCAAAAAGAAGCACCATGTCTTTTACTGAAATATTTTAATTTTTAAGATGTAGGTTTTCTATTTAGTATTAAACTCTTCATTTTACAATTTAACCAGCTGATTCATCTTTAATATATTTTAGGTATATTTAAGCTGACAAATTAAATGTTAATTTAAGCTCCTTTTCATTTCTCAGTTTTATAGCTTATTGTTATCTCTCTGCACTTCATAGTGATATAAATTAACCATACTGGAATATTAAATTTTACATACAATAAGGCATTATTTAGGAAAACATAATAGGAAAATGATTGTTCTAAGTCAATAAGCATTTTTGATCTTGGAACACCCATCACTTAATGGGTGGCACAATAAAGTGTAAAGTCACTGGGATCCAACATTTACCAAGAAAGATTAAATTACTGAAACTCACTTAATGGGTCCAAAGACTTAATTCTGAGACTAATCTTGTAACATTTATCAAGGGTCAGAAATGCAGTTAATACTCTATCATGGTAATTTAATTTCTGAGAACCCAAGAAAATAATTCAAAATATCAAAAAAGCCATACAAATGAATACAATTTTTTACAGTATGATTGATAACCCCCTTCCAAAAAACCTTTAAGGGGCCGGGGAGATAGCTCACCGGCACGAGCGCCTGCCTGGCAAGCGCAAGGTCCTGAGTTCGATTCCTGGTATCAAAAAAAACAAAAACAAAAAACCTTTAAGCCAAAAAAGTAAATACAGTTAGTTATATAAATGGAGACACATTAACATGTTGGAACTCTACAAACCTATTAAGAGCAATGACTATGAAGAGTGTAGACTCTTCACGAAAAATATAGGAGGACAGTTGTCTGGAGACCATAATATTTCAAAATGTGTGTAAGAAAAAAAATGAAGAAGATGAAAATGCCCACAAAAGTTTTTTTCAAGATATGTTGATTATAGAAGCTTTTCCTTCCTCTTCAATATTTTCTAGTTTTTAAAATAAAATAGTGTAACAAGTACACACAAACAGTGGTGGTTGGCTGGTTAACAATGCACTTAGTTGCCCTGTTCCCTGACACAGTCTGTAAGAGACCTGTAACACAAACTCCCTAGATGAGATGCTTTTTCTTTCCCAAAGCACTGGGGTCACTCTAGCTCCTAAGTGCCACAGGCTTGGTTTGTGCTTTGCTTCTTTAAGTACAGGCGCTAGTTATCTGGTGATTTCTGTTGTTTAATTTAGCCAGTCTGTTTCTACAGTGTGTACAACCTTAACAGATACAGCAATTACATTACTTTTATAATGGAAAAATATAATACAAAAATACATCACTTCAATAATTCAATTTGAACAGGATCCCAGGTAATATTCTACCGAAGGTTGATGTCAGGCACAGGGTAGAGACACAATAAAGTTCTGCCACCTCAGGGACACTTGTTGGTAGTGATGATGCTAAAAGCCAGCACTGAGAGGCACAAGTGGCTAGTGGAACTGTCCCCCTATATATAGAACCACTGCCGCTTGACACAAATGAAGGCAGGACATGATAGACAGCTGGCAACAGGAACACAACATTCTGAGGAATGGGATTCACTAATTCATGCCAAAAACTCTTGCTGAGCATGAGTAATGTGCCAGACACAGAGAAGACAAACTTCCAGCTGATCCCAGCTGCAGCTCCTTCCCCTCCACCTATAGAGGCTAGTGCCTCCTCTAAGAGTTTACACTGCTGAAATGAGTGGATAAAGGGTTGCTCTCCACAGGAAAAATAAAGGATTCAGATTAACTTTACAAGTGGCCAGTTTTAGAACCAGGTGTTTATATTTCATTAGCTTGTTAATATAAGAGGTTAAATAGCTCTAATTTCTTATGAATTTTTTTCCAACATATGTAAAGGTAAAGAGAATAGCACATTGAGTTCCCTGAACATATCACCCAGACCCAATATATATCAGCAAGTTAATTTATTTTTAAAACTCATGTAGTGATTCAGGAGTGATCACTGCATTATGACTACTATCAGGTTTGGCATTATTACTCTGTGAAGAATTCCCATTTTCTATTGTTTGTAAGGCCCTTGTCTATGGAGACAACTGAGAACTACCCTCACCACCACCACCAGCCTTCAAGCATTCACATGCATAGATGTTAGCATAATGGGGCTGGGGGGTCTTTATTTCTGTCAACAATGTATAAACCAAGTCCCACAGTAGCAAAGTATGTACAGACACTCCTCGCTTAACAATTGAGTTCCATTCCTGCAACTAGGTTGTTAAATGAGTTGGTCTCTGTCTCAGTTACTTTTCTCATTGCTGAGACAAAATATCCAAAACCAAAAGTTAAAGGAGGAAAGATTTATTTTGGCTCACAGTTTGTAGAGGTCTCAGTTCACAGTTGACTGACTCCAAGGCAGGGTGGCATGGTAGAGGGGCATCACAATGGAGAAACAGCTCATGGCAGACAGAAGGTAGCAAAGCAGCAGCAAACAACAACAGCAGCCTTCTTTCTATCCTTTATATTGTACCCAGGCTACCCGCTCTACCACTCACACTCTTCATTCTAGCACCCTTAATCCCAGCACTGCACCATGAGTCAGTCCCAGCATTATATCCTTAAACTCAGCATCACTCACCCTAGATCCAGCCACCTCTGAAAAGGCCAACCTATGACCACATGAGGCTCTGGAGGGACACATCTAAATACAAGCCATACCAGCTGCTAAATGAGGAACTGTATATAGTATGTATATTACAATATTCAGAACAAAAAATGGTCAAAGAAAATCTCAACTTGATGACTTTGCTTTTATTTACATAACTCTAACATGCAGTACTATAATGTATAACAGGACATAAAACTACAACATTGTAGAAACTACTATACTGTATTGTAGAAGAAGTCAACATAAGGCAGCATTCCTGTGTCCTAAGTCCAAATATGGGTTGTAAGCGTAAGTACTGGCTCATAAGTCCAAATAGTCATTAAACAGGGAGGTCATTAAATGAGGAATATCTGTACATGCTCCAGCATCTACCAGGAATCCCTAGGTTGGTAGGGAAGCAACATCTCTAAAAAGGTGGGTTGACATTACGTTAATACTTGTGCCACAATACTATCTGAATGGAAGCAGAGGTGTAGATGATCCCTCACGCTGCCATGACTTGCTGTTTCTCAGGGACTTGGTAGTTCAGTCTGATGAACTGAACAATAATTGTCTGCACAAAATAAGTGCATGACAAACATTCCATGAATGAGTAAAGAAGTTTCTTGGGGATGACAATTTTTGTTTGTATTTAACATTTTGTTTATTTATTTTTTCTTTCCCCGGTGGTTTTCTAATCTGGTTGTACATTTGAATCACCCTAGGGAGCTTTCTTTTAAAAACAGTCATGCTGGGTCCCACTCTCAGCAAATTCAACCAGAATCTCTGGTGATGGAAGAGGACAGTTGGCAAGAATAATGTTCTTAGAAAAGGTCTTACATGATTTTAATGTGTATCCAGTAGTAACAATCATTGCCCTAGGTTAGGGCTTCTCAAACTTTAGTGTGTTCACAAACTACCTGGAGGGTCTTGCTAAAATGTAAATTCTGCCTCAATGAGTCTGATGTAGAATCCAAGGACTGCATTTGTAAGCTGTCTAGAGCTTTTGGGCAATGGTTCCACTTTGAGTGGCAAGAACCTATCGGGTTATTTGTCAGGCACACAGCAGGCACCTGGCAGATGCTGCTTCTCTTCTGATGCTCAAGCATATATGCAAATTATCATTTTCCAGGCAGCATCTTAATTTTACATGCAAATTAGTTTGGATGCAGTTTTTGAAAGCTATAAAATGGAATGTTAAAAATAAGCAGACTGGTTTCAGACAGATGGTGCTTGAGCTATCACTAAAATCAAGCCGTTCACCAGGAAAACATAAGCTCAGCTACAAATATTCTTGGCAAATAGTTTCCATAAACTTACTCTAGTGAAATAAGAGTAACTAGCCATTGCAAGAATAAAATGGGGTTTTTAGAGAGGATGGTAGAAAATAGAAATTATCATTAAATTAAATACTTTATCAAGAGAAGACAATATTCTTCCCTAATGGCTCTTTTAGGATAAAAAAAAACTCTCTAATGAACTTTGAAGATAGACTGGTTGAGAAAGAAATCAGAGCCCTGTTACCATTTTAACTATGTAAGGTGTAAAATATTTTTGATAGTTTAATCTCATGACAAGCATTATTTTTACCAGGTTCTACCATCACTGGAAGGGAACAAGTAAGAAGAGGCCTGTCTTGAGGTCCTCAGCCACCAACAAAAGTCAAGGAACACACACATCTGGCTCTTTTTCATGTTACTTGGTGAGATACTGAAAAAGATTTGTAAACATCTTTATAGCTGAAATTTGTTCTAGTATAGCCCTTAGCTTCAAGTGTACTAATCACCACACTATATTTTATTTTCCTTTAGGTTATTTTATAGTCTATAAAAGTTGAGTAGTGAAATGGGCACTATGCTTTTGTCCCCTTAATTAAGTAAATGAAATGTTTAGCGTATGCCCTAAAGATTCTGTGTTATGCTATCAGTTATGGTATTGTATACAGTATAGACTTATGCAGCAGTTACTATACCTAGATGAAAAATAACTTAGTGAAGTACTTTTGGCTTCAGAACACAACGAGCAAATCAGAAAACTGATATGGGAAGAATAGGCTTTCCATATTCGCTCAAATCAAAGTTGAGAAAAAGTATTGCCAGATATCCTGCAACTGGCAGAAAGTATTCAGGAAAAATAGAAATGAAATTAACAAAAATGAATACAAAAAACTGTACTTAAAATAAGCACAAACCCCTTCCTTTTCTTGATTTCATTCTTTTCCCTACTTATTCTGAGAGTTTATAAATTTCACCCAATGGGGATGTTCTGCTGAATTATCATATTTCCTCTCACATGAGTTACCCCAAAACACTGACCTAGGAAACCAATACTAAGGTCTTGGTTCTTTTAAAAAAGTGTGTAACCAAAAGCCAGATCTTTCAATATGCTAAGACTGTCTACTAATCCAGTGGATAAGTTAGAACTTTTAAAAAAGGCAATCTCTAAAAAGAAAATAGAGTCACTGCAAACATGACACCGAGATTTATTTTCCTATGCACTTACCCTGTCTATCTTGCCCATAAGGTATTCTTTCTGCCTAAAACATCCTTCCTATGCCCTTTACCTAGCTAAGAAGTCTTCTGATTCAAATGTCTGTCCTTAGAAAACCCTACCTGAACTTCCTCAAAGAAGGTGCTCTGCTCTCTGAACTTCCAGTCATCACCACCACACTGGCCTGGAATTTCTGTTGCCCCTGATGCATCCCATTCTGGACTGCGAGCTACTTGTGGGAAGAATACATTTTCTTTGTAATGTCCTCAGTGCCCTATGCATTCTAGGGCCTGGATAAAACATTTCTGGAAGTGAATTAATCATTAGGTTCTATTTCACTGTCACTAGTCGCTAACACTGAAAAGTCTGGTTTTATTCTCAAACCCTTTATTTACTTATTTAGCTCCTTTATTTTTTCATATCAAGTTTTAGCACTAAAAAAGGACTTATTACTCACCATAAGTGACTAACATCAATAGGGCTTGTCTTAGTCCACGAGTCTATGGACAAGTTTTGCTCCTTAGAAGTTGTTACCCATTATACATAACAAAATTGCAAAATCAGAGTCAGCCAGATGGCCATTGTGGACTCTCTAACCTCTGATCTTGTAAACTTACCTAATAAATCCCCTTGTATAATTATTCATATATTTTCTATTGATCCTGTTCCTCTAGAGATCACTAACCAATACAGATTTTGGTATCAAGAGTGGTTCTAGAGAAACAGGATTGTAAGGATGAATTTCTCTAATCCATTTAGTGGTTCCCTGGAGTTGGCCCTCTAGTTTGGTGAGACCTAAATTTGCCATGGTCTCTCCTTCTGACAATGTAGAGACTACTGATAGTCCCTAGTGTGAACTATTTAAAGTAATACACAAAATAGATCCGTATGATTATCCTAATTCACCACCTATGAGATGCAAGGAATTTAGTAATTCTATACACAACACTTTTGAGCAAGAAATACAATAATGTTGGCTGTTTGCCCTTAGCATCTTTGGACAAAGTAACAAAGGAAAAGAATGGGTTGAAAAATTCAAATTCCTAACTCCATACACACATAAACTGTCCTAAGGCTTCTAAGTATTTCCTGAAGAGAAATCTTCTTTCCTTTTGCCATAAGTCTGAAGTAGTTGCAAAAAAACAAACATAAGCTCTCATCATGCAGTTAGCTGAATTATAGCACACACTTAATGCTCAGTCTTGAAGGGTATCTTTACTTAAGGTGAGGACACTGTTTGGTAAAGAAGGTGATCCTGTAAATTGAGATGGAAATTTTGGGAGGAACTTGATGAGGCTGGAAACATTGAATTCATAAATTCTGATGAGATTATCTTTCCAGGGGAAGAGAGTTCCCCATTCCCAAGGGCTATACCTAAGGATAGGACATGGCAGTCAAGTGTCAACTTGATTATCTTTGAAATTCACCCTGGAATTGGTAGAGCATACTTCAGAGTGTGTAGGTGGGTCAGGGAGGTATGATCTTAGGGTCTATGTATGGTCCTTTTTCCCTTCTTTAGCACTGTTCTGCTATGCTCCCCAGCTCACATGAAATGAGCATTTATGCTCTGCCATATACTTTCATCATGGTGTTTTTGCAGTAGAGCCAGCCAACCACGTACTCAGTTCTATGGAAACCATGAGTGAAATTAAACCTTTCCTTCTTTAACTTGTGAAGGTTAGATACTGTGTCTCAGTGACAGAAAAGCTGACTAATACATGTCATCATGATTTCCCTTGCAGGTGACGTTTACATTGTACTTACATTCTGGACACTGTGTTATGAGATTTAAATGCACTATCCCCTTGATCATTACAATTCTATGTCATGGATACCATCTGTCACTTTACAGCTGAAGGATCTAATACTTAGATTAGAAAAGTAGCTGAAGGTCACAGGTTAGTAAGACACACAGCTAGGATTTGAACCCACCAGGCAGTTACATTCAAGATTCCGTGTTCTCAACCATCATTCTTCACTGTCTTACATGTCATGGTGTTATAGTTTGTATCTAAAATGTCCTCCAAAGCCACATGTGCTTATAGGAGGGGATTTGGAGAGGTAGCCATATCATGGGTGTGTGATACTAGATGATTGGTGTGTGACACTGATTGGCTTACAGCTGGGTATGATGCTGAGAGGTGAAGCCTGGTTGGAAGAGGTGGGTTGCTGTGGATATGATCTGGAAGATATATTCTTCCTACTCCCTTGCTCCCTCAGTACATCTTACCACGTCATAAACTCTTTCTCCTCTAACATGGCCCCCTGCCTTGGAGCCAATGGACTGTAGACTGAAATCCCTACAAACTGTGAGCCTAAATAAGCTTTCTTCCTTTAAACTGTGGGTATCAGGTATTTTTTCCCAACAATGAGAAAGTAACTAAGATTTTGGTAGCAGAGAAGTGGGGTCTATGCTGCAACACTACCTAGCTATGTAGTTCAGAAGCCTTTGGAACTGGCTTGTGGGAAGAGTTTGGAAAGGTTTGGAAATGCTGGTTGAAGAAGCAGCCCTAGAATGCTGTAAGTTGAGCTTGATGGGATATGCTGTTCAGAGCTTAGAAAACCGGAATGCTGATAGAAATGCTGCCAATAAGACCAGGCTTAGGAGTGTTCAGCTGGGAACAAGAACTGTGTTGACAGTTGGACTTCAGGCCATGAGTGTTATGCTCTGGTTGAAAATCTGTCTATATTTTGTTCATGTGCGGAGACACTGCAGGCTAACATTAAGGAGGACTAATTAATCTAGTGGAAGAAATTCAAAGGCAGTCTAATGTTGAGACAGTGGTATGGCTACTGTTGGTGGCTTTTGCCAGCTCTACATTGAGAATCAAAAGCAAATGTGCAAGCAGAATGATTTTAAAACTTTTGAGTTTGGCTAAAAGGGAATCTCTGGTAAAGCTGGGGTCTGTACAGACAGAGCAGACAAGATCTTAGCTGCTGAAGAAATCATCATCAAAATGAATCCATATACTTTGGACCAGGATAACGGAAAAGACAGCCTGAGGGCATCACAGGAACCAGCAGGACCTCCATCCTTTGAAGGCTCAAAATTGAGAAAGTGAAAGACTTTGGCTCAGGGCACCATACTCCAGAATTAGGACAGCCAAAAGGATAGGAATTGATTTGTTGGGCTTTAGGTCAACTTGCTCACCCATCCAGGCATTCAGTGGCCTCTGCAACTACCAGAAAGATGCAAAGGGTTCAGCTACCACTCCTGTTCGTGGCAGACCTTGGTACCACACACGTGGTGCTAGTTTTGCATGCATGCAGAATGCAAGGGTTGTGGGTTTAGGAAGGCTTCCACTCAGATTTCAGAAGAAAGCCTGGGAGACTAAGCAATGTGCTCCTGAGAGAGCAGTTCACGAAGCTGTGAGAGGGAAGCGTAAAATACTATGGAGACCCCAAGATATTGGAAAAAGCAAGAACATGGATTATCTGAGGAAAACCTCAAGGAGTGAACAAAGCCAGATCAAGAGAGAAGCAGTGAGAGCTGTAATCACCTACAGTGCCATAGGGGCAGGGCTACAGAAATGGTTTAGAGCACATCACGCCACAGATTGTCCTGGGTGCTGGACACTGAACTATGGAATTTAATGTTTGCCCTGCTGGATTTCGGTATTGTTTTGGTCTCATTTCTTTCTGTCATTCTATTTCTGCCTTTTAGAAAGCAAATGTTTATCCTGTACCACTGTGTCTTGGAAGAGTTTAACTTTCTTTTCATTTTTACAGGGGCTTCACAGCTAAGAGTTTGGTTTAAGTCTCAGAGACTTTGGATTCGGACTTCTCAGCCATGCTGAAACTATTAGGACTTTGGCAGCTCTTACAAATAGACTAAATGCATTTTGTACAAAAAGATGCACATGAGTTTTGGGGAGCCAGGGGCACAATTTTATGGTTTATATCAAAATTTCCCCCATGCTCCACCTCCTACTAACAATGCAGAAATGACTCTGAGACCTAGGAAGTCTTGGAAGCTTCAGTGAGCTGCCCAGGAGGGCCAAGACCCTGCACCCCATCCTCTGCCGCCATTGTGGGAACAACCCTGGAAGCCTCAAGAGCCTCGGTCAGCTGCCTGAGAGCCCAAGACCCCGCACTCCACCTCCCGCTGCCATCACAGGAATGACCCTGAGTCCCAAAAAACCTAGGGAGATTCAAAAATGACAAAATGAAGGAGCAAAATGCAATCTCAGCCCTCTATCCATCCAGAACAACTCCAGGAAATATCAACATAGAAGAAGTTGGAAGTCACAAATCTGAAATTTCTGAAATGATAGGAACTGAAGTAAAGAACCAACTATATCAGTCTATAGAGGAAATCATATCAGAAATAAACTCTCAGATAAAAAAGAAATAGCAACCATAATGAAAGAATCACCAAGCATATCAAAAGAAAACATAGATAAAAAAATAGAGGAGCACAGAAAAATGATGGAAACCTTAAGTGAAAAATGTAGAGAAGAATTAGAATGCATGAAACAGATTCAAAGAGATATTCAGGAAATTAAAAATTCCATTAAAAGCTGGCAAACCGCCTGAACAAAACTCAGGGTAGACTTTCAGACCCTGAAGACAGCATTGCAGCTAGTGATCATGAAAGGAAAGATCTCTTAAAAATAACAAGGAACCAGTAAATAACAATTCAACAGCTGCAAGATTAGGCAAAGACAAACAATATAAGATTGACAGGTGTCAACAAAAGAGCAGGAAGCAACAGGAATGACAAAGAATATTTACAGAATAGCAGAAAATTTCCCATGCATGGGAAAAGAATCTGACATACAGAAAAGTGAGGCATATAGAACTTCAATTAGCTGTAGCCAAAATAAATCTATACCTAGACACATAATAATAATAATCAAGATCCCAGAAATTAAGCAAAAGAATAGAATATTAAAAGCTGTTAGAGAAAAGGAACAGATCAGCTATGAAAGAAAACTCATCAGAACCACAGCAGATTTCTCAACACAAACCATTAAGTCAAGAAGAACTTGGAGTGAAGTATTTCAGGTACTAAAATAAAACAAATTTCAACCCAGATTGATGTACCCTGAAAAACTATCTCTCAAAATTGATGGAGAAATAAGATACTTCCATGACAAAGATCAACTGAAGAAATTTATGACCACCAAATCAACCCTACAAAGAGTACTGAAAGATATTCTACAAAAAGATAAAAAAGACCACAATTCCAAGAACAACAATAGAAAAGAACCATGAAGTAGGGCAAGCAGTTAAACAGGGGGGAAAGTACAGAACCAACAGTGGGAAAATAACATGGCAAAGATAAGCCAATACATATCAGTAATAACCATTAATGTAAATGGCCTCAATTCACCAATCAAAGAAAACAGATTGGCAGAGTGGATCAAGAAATAAAATACATCAAAATGTCCCCCAAAGCTTTATATGCTCATAGGTGGGGCTTTTGGCAGGTGACTGGATCATGGGTATGTCATACTGGATTAGTCTACTGATATCCCTTCTCTTCCCTTGAGGGCTCACTGCTTCTTACCTGCCGTGGCTGTCATACCACCCTTGCAGCCAACCAACTATGGATTGAAACCTCTACAGACTATGAGCCAAATTTAAAGCTTTTCCTCCTTTAAATTATGGGTGTCAGGTATTGTTCCTCAGCTATGAGAAAATCAATATGAAAATGGATACAGCAGAAGTCATTTAACTAATTCCCTAGTTTTGTTTATTTTTGCCAGTTTTCCATGATTCTATAAAAGGATATTCTTTTTTTTCAACTAGGAGGCTTTTTCAGAGGTGAACACAACTTTGTATTTCCAGAGGCCAACTCTTTCACTTGGCTTTATGAGGCAGATAGCAACCCCAAGCCATCGAAAGCACGGATCTGCACAGGCCTCAATTAAAGGACATTCTTATACCAAAATTTAATATAAATATTTTTATTATAGCTTCACATAGAAGCGGGACTACTAAATCAACTCACATAAATACTTTACATTTAGTTGAAATTTTTACACAAACTACCCTTCAGAAATCTCTGCTAATTTACAGTTCTAACAACACTGCACCAATATGCACATTTTAGTGCAAAGAGTATAATTTTTCAATGTTCCTTCTAGTTTTGGCAAACTAGTCCCCAGGCTGATCTCAATGCCTGTTTGCATAAATGAAGATGGACAAGTGTGTAGCCACACTTCTCCACTGATCTATTGTCCCTGGATGCTTTTCTGTTACAACAGTAAAGGTGAGCAGTTCATTCAGATAATACTATCTAGCCCTTTACAGACAAAGTTTACTGACTTCTGTTCTAGAGTATTAATTAGTGATAGGGACTCAGAAATTAAGACCAAAAGGAATGATAAAATATTTGGAAGGCTTGCCCTTAGAGACCACAGAGTCTGGGGTCCTTTCATCTCTACCACTGTGGCTTGGAAGATGGTACCACAGACTGGTAAGCAACATGAGATTTAAAGGTAAAGAGAACTGGGGTAAATTTCAGAAAGTATCACTCATTTGCTTTGTGAACTTGGAGATTAGAGTAATAAAAGTACTAAGATATCATGGGGTCCTTATGAGAGTTAAGTGAGAAGAGGTATGTCAATTGATCAGCACAGTGCCTTGCACATAAAATGCACTCAGTAAATGCAAGTCATTATTGTATCACCTAAACCAGCCCTCAAAATAGGAAACAAACAGCTTCCACTGGTTTGCAGCAAAAATGCTGATGAATGTAGGTTAAACAGTGATACCTGTAATATGTGTCATTTCAAACTTACCAAAACTAGGATGAGAAACAGATGATGAAGGAGGACGTTGACAAGCACAATATCTCAGTACGTTTGGGTGATTCATTGTGCCGGGGTTGCTTTCCATATTAGTTTCTGTTTCTACCAATATTTCTGTAAGTAAACAAGTTAAAAGAAATAAGCTCTCAACTGCACATTCTATATCCAGCTAGAACTTTGGCTATGAGGGGGAAATAAACACATGAGAGACAAGAGAAAAGTAAAAGTATTTGTCACCAGCATAACCTATTCTTACAGCATAGCTCAAGGAAGGTCTTTAGATGGAACATTATGATGATAGTAGGAATCCTGGAGTATCAAAAAGAAAGGAAGAACAGAAACAATGCAAATATGCATGTGGAGAAACTAAACCATTCATATATTACTGGGGGAGATGTAAAAATAGTTTCTTTAAAAACTGTACCTGCAATTACCATATAACCTAGTAATTTCACTGCTGGGCATTTATCCTAGAGAAATAAAAGTCCATGCTGACACAAAAACCAGCACATGAGTGGTCGCAGGAGCTTTATTTGGGATAGCTCAAAGCCAAAATCAACTCAGGTGTCCTTCAACAGATGAATGGTTAAGCAAACTGTGATAAATCTCTATCATAGAATACTACTCGGCAATAAAAGGAGGAGATAAGGAAATATAGGTAAATATAGGTAAATACAAAAGTAGCATGAGTTTTCTAAATCATATGGGATTTCCAAAACAGAAATAAAAACTCCATCTGACACCTAAGCCAATGAGATTTAAAAGTGGAGAGGGTAAAGGGACTTAAGAAAAATTAAAGTTTCAAAACGTTATCACAAGCCAGGCATGGTGACACACATCAGGGAAGGCTAAGGCAGGAGGATCATGAGTTCATGGCCAGCTTGGGCAACGCAGCAAGTTGGAGGGCAGCCTAGGCTACTTAGATCTTACCTCAAAAACAAAGAAAAGAAAACTTTATTCCAAGTAGTGAGATGTTCATACCAACAGACTGTGATAAGTGATATGTATACAGTAACTTAGAGCAACCACTAGGAAACTTATGCAAAATAATAGTTTTACATACTTCCCTAAGTGATTAATGGAGGCTTGGGATTTTTGGCATTATCCTTTTGAGATTTCCCATTATCTCATTAGGGGTGAGCCATCCTCTTCCACCTACTAAGACTTAAGACTACATATTATCGACCAAGGTTAATGATGTCACCCATATACCCTTGCTATCATTAGATCAATATTACCTAAGCAACTATACTAGCAATTTCATTGGGTTGATCATAATTTTGACCCACACTGTACTCACTTCATGATTTTGCTCTATAAAACTTCCTTTGAGAGGTGGGCTCATTGGCAACCCATTCAGTACCCCTCCTGTCTCTCAGGAGCTATTCCTAGTTCCCACTCCTCCATTTCTATTCCCCATTCTTTTTCTCCAATAAATTTTTCTACTCTTAAAAAAAAAGTAATAATCAAATCAAGATGGAATACTAAAAACTATTCAAGTAAACTAAAGAAAGGCAAGAAAGACAAACACAATAATGACAAACAAAAGAAAGAAACAAAAACAAATGAATCCAGATGTAATGGCACATGCCTATAATTTCAGCACTCTGCGAAGCTGATACAGGAGATTCACAAGTTTAAGCCTAGCCTGGGCAACTTAGCAACTTACCAAGACCCTATCTCAAAAAGTAAGAAAATTAAAACATGCTTGGCATGTAGCTCAGTGCAAAGACTGTGGGGCTCAATCCCCAGTACTGGAAAAAAAATTAAATAAAATTTAAAAAAAAAAGACAGAGACCTTAGGATGACAATAAATATCTTAAATGCAAATTGTCTAAACACATCAATTACATGGCAGCAATGACAAAGTAGATAAAAAATAATGTAGAACTATACCTTGCTTTTAAGAAGTTCTACAATTTCAATGACATAGGTAAGTTAAAAGTAAAAGGATGAGCCAGGTGTTGTGGTCCATGCCTGTAACAGCACTCAGGAGGCTGAGGCAGGTGGATCATCTTGAGTTTGAGACCAGCCTGGGCTACACCGTGAGTTCAAAGCCAGCTTGAACTACATAGCAAGACCATGTTCTGGTTTACGAAAGACCAAAAAAAAAAGTTAATGGATGAAGAGAATGAAACTGGGAATGGTGATGCACGCCTGTAATCCTAATACTAAGGGAAGTGGAGATAGAAAGATCACAAGTCCAAGCCCAGGCTAAGTAATTCACTGACTTAGCAAGACCCCGTCTCAAATACATTGAAAAGTCTGGGAATGTAGCTCAGAGCAAAGGTCCTGGGTTCAACTCACAGTACTGAAAAAAAGTAAAAGGATGAAAAGTAAACGTAAGTCCAAAAATAAAGCAGCAAACCGGGCATTGTGGCACATACCTGTAATCCCAGCACTCAGGAGGCTGAGGCAGGAGATCGTTGCAAGTTCAAGACCAGCCTGGGCTACAAAATGAGCTCAAGGCCAGCCTGAACTGCATAGCAAGACCCTGTCTCAAAAAAAAAAAAAAAAGATAAAAATAAAGCAGCAGAGCAAAGACACTTACTAGAACAGAAAGGATGTTGTATACCAATAAAAGTATAAAGCCCCAGGAAGATATACTGATCCTCATTGTGTACATAGGAAACAACAATCTCAAAAACTAAAAGAGCTGAAAGGAGAAACTGACGAGTCCACAATTATACATGAGCCTCCATACCAGCTTCTCAGCAACTGATAGGACAACAAGACAAAAAATAATCAAAGGTATAGAAGAACCTGAATAACATGGACCAATCAACAAGATTCTCATTAGAGAACATTCCACCCACAAAAGGCAGGCAATACATTATTATGTGCCTTACCTCTAGAACACTGAACAAGATAGACCACAATCTGGGCCAGAGAAACAAACTCCAGTAAATTTAAAGGAAAAGAAATCATACAGGAGGGCTGGGGATTTAGCTCAGCAGCACAGCGCCTGCCTGGCAAGCGCAAGGTCCTGAGTTCGATCCCTGGTACCAGAAAAAAAAAACAAAAACAAAAAAGAAATCATACAGGGTATATTTTCCAACCACAATGGAACCAATAATAACAGAGATTGAGCACCAAGATGGCAGAGTGGTAAGCCTCTATAAGAGTTGCTATCCTGACACTGGAATAGAGCAATGTGAGGAAGACACAGAGGGAAATGGGTCCCCTGAATCCAGGAAGAATCTGAAGCCTGAATTGAGACCCACAGAAATACAGAAGAGAAAAACTTCAAGGAAGAAGAAGGAGGTAGCTGGCAGCACCTTCTCCCTGAAACAGGACTCACTGTGCAAGAGGAGCAGTTCAAACTTGCAGACACATGATAACTGCTGGTTACCCCAGAGGCCTCCATGGAGAGATGCAGCAGTGGAGGAGAGCAGTAGATGTGAAGGACTGCACTAGCTGGTTGTGAGTGGTGGGGGCTCAGTGATCCTGCTCGACAGAGTGATTGGTTGAGAGCCATCTTGGAGAGGCACCAACTGAGCTCAGAAATCAGAGGAGCTGAGGGCTCCACCTAGTGGCTCCCATCTGGGCTCAGGCCCATAGAAGGTACACTGATAGCTGCAGGCTGAATGAGTCTGGTCTCAGCCAGAAGGCACAGGCTTGCTGAGATAACCCACTACCCTGCCAAAAAGCTACTGCTGGCTTGCTGGGATAAATCAATGCAGATCAGGACTGTCTCCACATATTCTCTACCAGTGACAGCAGAGTCATACCTGGAAGTGGACTTTTTTCTTTTTTCTCTCTGTGTCTCATTTGTATTTTGTTGTAGTGGTAGTTTTATTTTTTTTTCTCCTTCATTGTTTGATCTTGTTTTTATGAGTGTGAACTAGCCTCTTTGTGTTTGTGGTTCTGTTCTGCTCTTCTTTTTATCTCATCCTTTTCCTCCAGTCTTCCGCATCAGTTTCCCAAAGTTAGTGTGATCCCCCTTTGTCTTCAAGCCTTACTTCTAATCTCTACCTTATTCCACTTCTCTCTTTTCTCCCTAGCAAATTTTAAATTTTAATCCTTGAGGGAAAAATTGACATATGAAGGACTTGTATACTGCATATAATTTTCTTGTTTGTCTTAGATTTTGTTATATGACCACAAATCTAGTTCATATGGTTAAAGGTCACCAATTAACGGTTAGCTCAGTTTGTCATCTTCTAGGCTGTGTTTGATTCTATTGTCATTGCTGATGGTACCACTATAGCAAAAAGTGACATCATTGTTCTAAACAGCTGTTCTTCTGATATTCCAAGACTGAGACTGACTAAGGGTCACAGAAAATTCTGTAACACAGTGTCAAAGAACTAGGGGCTGGGCCAAACAGGCAGCAACTTCTCATCCCCAACAAACTGAAGAGGCAGGATCTTACAACATATTAAAAACCCCCAAACCAAGTACACCTGGAAGATATCTCACAGAAGTAGTCATTTCCTAAGTGGTCCAAATACTAGCAATAAAGCAACCACTATAGGCAGTTTATAAGCATAACCCCAGGAATTAAACTAAAAAAGAAAAGAAAAAGAGAAGATATTTAAATAAGATGAAAGAACAGACATCCAATTCACCAAAGGCAAAGCCAGGGGGCAATGAGTTGAGACAATCTGAAGGCTACCTATCTGGGCTCTCTGAAGTGGCAAAAACAAAGCAATTGAATGAGGCTCTAGAAAAAAATCAAATCAGAAATAATTACTCAGATAACTTCGGAGATGGAGTCCACAATGAAAACCATGCTTAGTGACTCTAGAGCAGATGAAGACAAAAAAATAGAGGTGCTTAAGAAAATTATGGAAGCCTTGAAAGCTCAGCATACAAAAGAAACAGAATCCATTAGGGAGATTCAAGCAGATATCCAGGAGAATAAAAATGCTATTGAATGTATCCACAGCAGATTAACCCCATGTCAGGACAGGATCTCAGATATAAAAGACAGCCTTGCAGTTAGCAATCATGAAAACAAACACTCCTTAAAGGGTCTCATGGGACCATGAGAAATCAATCCAGCACCTGCTGCAAGAGGTACAGAAAAATAACAAGATTGATTGTAATCAATGAGGAAGAAGTTTTAGCAAGGTCACAAGATGTAAGGTCGACACTCAAAAATAAAGTTCATTTCTATACACTGACAATGAACATATGAAAAGTGAAATTTAAAATTATACAGGGAAGAGGTTGGTCAATAAGTATTAAGTCATAGCTAAGAAGGAGAACTATGTTCTAGAGTTCTAATGTATAGTAGGATGACTATAGATAGCAATAATATATTATATGCTTTAAAAGATTAGAAGAAAGGATTTGAATGTTTTCACGACAAAGAAATGATGTTTGAGGAGACAGATATGCTTACCCTGGTTTCAACATTACACAGTGGATATACTATCAAAACACCACATGGTATCCCATAATTATGTACAATTTTGTTAATTAAATAAACAGAAAAATTTAAATTAGAAATAAATTTTGAAAAAGTACCATTTATACTCTTCAAAGAGAATGAAATAGGGCAAAAACTTATAAAAACATATACAGGACCTGTATGCTAAAAATTACAAAACCCTGATAAAAGAAATCAAAGACCTTAATAAATAAAGAGACACACAGTACTCAGCGATGAAAAGATTCAACATACCAGAGATGTTAATTCTCCCCAAATTGATCTGTAGGTTTAAGATAATGCCTATCAAAAATCCCAGGACTTTTTTTTAAAAAACATAAACAAGTTTATTCTAAAATTAATATGCAAAGGCACAGGACCTAGAATAGTTAAAGCAATTTTGAAAAACAAGAATAAAGTAGGAAGGCTCAATCTACATGATGTTAAAGCTTACTAAAGAACAACAGTACTCATAACAGTGTGATGTGGCAGGGCATAGAACAAGAACAGTGGTGCCAGGTGTGATAGTGTAATCCTAGAACTCTGAGAGGCCGAGGCAGAAAGGATTACAATTTCAAACCCAGCCTAGGCAACTTAGTGACTTAACAAGACCCTGGCTCAAAATAAAAATATAAAACAAAAAGGCTTGGGATGTCACAGTGCAAAGGCCCTAAATTCAATCCTCATTTCCACCAAAAAAAGGGAAAAAAAACAGATTATTGGAACATAACTGGGAACCAATAATATGCCTAGTTGATATATGATTAATTTGCAAAGCAATTCAATGGAAGAGAGCGAATAAAAAGAAAACTTGATAAATCAGACCTCATAAAAATTAAAAACTTTCTTTCTGTTTTTGTTTGTTTGTACCAGGAATTAAACTCAGGACTTTGCACTTGCCAGGTAGGTGCTATACTGCTGAGCTATATCCCTATCCCTAAAACCTTTCTTTCTGAAAGGAAAAAAAAAAAAAAAAACTACAGTATAGGGAAGACAAAAAGGCAAGCTGAACACAGGAGAATATATTTGCAAACTGCATATCCAACAAAAGATTAGTATCTATAATATCTAAGTAACTTGAAACTCAGAGGTAAAAAAAAAATACTAAGTTAAGACAGAAACAGATATTTCATAAAAAGGAATCTACAGATGGAAAATTAGGACATAAAAAGATGTGCATCATTATCTAAGGGTAAATGCATGTTAAATCCACAATGACATATTACCATATACCTATCAAAATGGCTCCACCAAAAGATTATTAAGATTAACAACCAAATTCAGCAACATAGCAGGATACAAAATTAACACACAAAAATCAATAGTATTCCTTTATACTAGCAATGAACTCACTGATAAAAAATTAGGAAAAAAATCCCATATGTCATAGCATCAGAAAAATTAAATAAGAGTTAACCTAACCATGGAAATAAATAACCTCTACAATTAGAACTGCAGTACTCTGAAAAACAAGATTGAAGAGGACATCACAAAATGGAAAGATATCCCTTGTTCCTGGATAGGCAGAGCCAATATAATCAAAATGACCATATTTCCAAAATTGTTATGCAGATTTAATGTAATCTCAATCAAAATACCAACAGTATTCCTCATAGAATTCGAGAAGACAATCCTAATGTTCATATGGAACCAGAAGAGACCCAGAATAGCAAAATAAATTCTGGGTACCAAGAGAAAAGCACCACAGTCCTGGATTTCAAGCACGTAACTGTATAAAAAATATGTTCACACCAAAACCTATACACTAGTGCTTATAGAAGCTTTGCATGTAACAGACAAAAAAACTGGACACAACTAGATGTCCTTTAAAGAGTAAATGGAGCCAGGCATCTTGGTGCATGCCTGTAATCCCAGCACTCGGGAGGCTGAGGCAGGAGGAGCGTTGTGAGTTTGAGACCAGCCTGGGCTACAAAGTGAGCTCAAGGCCAGCCTGAACTGCATAGCGAGACCCTGCCTCAAAAAGAAAAAAAAAAGAGTAAATGGATAAACAAGCCATGATACATCCATACCACAGAATAGTAGTCACCAAGTAAGAAGGAAGGAACTACTGAAATGCACATGGCTAGTTACTACTCAAGCAAAAAATGGATGCATATTGAGGAAATTATTCTGTGTAGAAAAAGTCATATCTCAAATTTAAATCTTATATGAGTCTCTTTCTATAACATTCTTGTAATGACAAAGTCATAAACAGGGTAAACATAGAGGTAGTTGGATGGGTGAGGAAAGAGGCCAGGGAGGGAATGACATGGAGATAAAAAAAACATCAACAAGATGGGTCCTGAAAGTGATGGGATACTTTAGGATTTGATGTACATCTGAACCTACACATGACATAAAATTGCAGAGAACTAAATACACATACACACACAAATACAGAGATAACTGAGGACATGTAGTAGACCAATGTCAGTAACCATAATCAATTGTATCAATGCTAAAATCCCAGTTACGACATTTTATTTTATTTTTTTTTTGCAAAATATTATCACTGGGAGAAACTAGGTAAAGAGTATATAAGATTTCTCTGTATTGTTTCTTATGCTGGCCTATAATTCTGAAATATGTCAAAATGTAAAGTTTAATTTTGAGAAGTTATCACTAAGAAATAATGTTAAGAATACCGATGAATCTAGAATAAAGACTGCTATTTGCAATAGGTATCATTACAAACTCACCAAAATTGGAACTGGTGGAGGAAGGTCCTGTACTACCATCTGGATCAGTGATATTTTCCATTAAATTTTCACCAGTCGTTGACTCGGGTTTCACTGCTGAGTCAGATTCTGTTTTGAACAACATTTTATTTTTTATTTTTATAGTGTATGTTTGTGGCATATAATGATTACATTCATTATGGGGAGTTGATACATGAGCATAACACATTTTAATATGTAAAACATTTTCAAGTGGTGAAAGACAAAACATCTCACCCTGCTGGAATGAAGGAAAAACAAAGGCATACTCATACAAAGAAACACTTATTTTGAAAGTTGTCACTGGATCACTTACCATTAAAGAATGACTAAAGGAAGATCTTCTATCTGAAAGAATATGATAAAGGAAGGAATCTTGAAGTATAAAAAAAAAAAAAGAAAAAGAAAAAGAAAAAAAAAAACCCAGAAAGACCATGAATATGCTTGGAGGGAAACTAGATCACTTGAGGGAACAGAAAATAGTACAGCACCTCTGGAAAGCAGCTGGGCAGTATTTTATGAAACCAAATGTACAATTAATATGTGATCCAGCAATTGCACTCTTGGGGAGTATCTCAAATAAAGAAAGCATGTGTTCTCATAAAAATCTGTATATGAGTATTCACAGCAGCTTTAATTCTTTTTTTTTGTTTTGTTTTGTGTTTTTTTTTTTGGTTTTTCTCCGGTACCAGGAACTGAACTCACGACCTTGCGCTTGCCAGGCAGGCGCTTTGCCGCTGAGCTAAATCCCCAGCCCCCACAGCAGCTTTAATTCTAAATACCAAAAGCAGGAAACAACTCAGATATCATTTAATGAATGAAAAAGAAATGAACCACGGTATATCTATACCATGGAATAGTACTCAGCAGTAAAAAAGAAATAGCTACTGATACATGCACTGACTTGGATGAACCTCTAGAGAACTATGCAGAGGTAGACTATGAGTCCATTTATATAAACTACAAAATTTTTAAAAATTATAAAGGAGGAGAATAAATTAGTGGTTGCAAGTAGCAGGGATAGAGAAGAATAGAAGTAGGAGGTTTAAAGGAGGAAAGTAGATATGGCTTCAAAGGGTAACAGTTGGAATCCTTATTTCTGTATCTTGACTGTGACAGAGGATTTGGAAACCTACTCATGAAATCAAACACACACATACACACACACACAAAAAGAGAACATGTAATAAAATCTGATTTATCTACACCAATATCTTGGTTTTGACATTTTACTACAGATTTGTGAGACATTCTTACTGGGAAAATTCTGTGCAGTACAATTTTCTCAAAATAACTTAATTTTTCATTTAAAAAGTTACCACTGGCTCACATGAAGAGAGTGATGCTAAACCTTTTAGAGTTCTCAGTGTAACAAGGAGCCAGCTACAGTACGTGTGCCATAGGTTTGCCATCACTAATCTAAACTAACTAGTCTAGGCATAGTATACATCATTTCCAACTCACCAATACTGGGAGGACTATTCCACGATGAACAGGAAGACAGATTATCATTACTATACTCCACTAAACGTAAGTTGTTCATTGGCTGAGGGCTCTGTTCAAGGTTACTTTCTTCTTTGTTCAACATTCCTACAAAAAAAACATTTTTGAAATGCTGTAAGAAAACACTCCTAATCATATTGTATATACAGCGAAACTATCCTTCAAGAATCAAGTGAAAATAAAGATATTCACAAAGAAAAACCAAAAGTGTTACTAGTTGACTCTTACTTAAAAACGGCTAAAGGAAAATTTCTGATCAGAAAGACTACAATAGAAGGAATAGAGCATAAGGAAGAAAGAAAGAACAGCAAGAGAGCAACAGTATGGCTACAGAGAAACTAGCATCATCATACATTTCTAGTAGAAATGGAAAATATTAACAGTCACTGGAAAACCGTTTATCAGTTTAACATAAAACGGAAGATGCAAATACCAAAGGACCCAGCAGTTTCACTGCTGGGCATTCATCATAAAGAAATGAAAACATGTGTTTGCATGTAGCACTATTGAATCTAGATTCTTCAAACAAAATAAAAGGAAAGCAAAACTAAAACCTTAAAGGAGCATTTGCAGCAATACTATGCCTACTAGCCAAAAACAAGAAACCCAGTGGTTTCAAAAGGTGAACAGATAAACAAACTATAGTGCATCTAGACCATGGAATACTCTCTGGCACTAAAAAGGGAGGAACAAATGATATACAACAATATGGATGAGTCCTCAGGGAATTATACTGATGAGAAAAAATACCTCAAAATGTTACATATTACATGATTCCATTTATTTTAATACTGAAAGGACAAACTCCAGATCTGGAGAACAGATTAGTGGCTTCCAGCAGTTAGAGGCAGCAGCAAAGGTGGGCAGAAAGAAAATGTGGTTGAAAAACAGCACTATAAAGGATCACGGTGGTGATAGAACTGTTTAGAGGCTTCATGTAGTATAGGATACCTTGCTCTACACTTATGGCAAAATTGAATTGCAACATACACACGTATATGCATACAAATGAATACAAGTAAAACTAGGTAAATCTCAGTATATATGGACAATATCATATCAATATCCTAGAAAAAACTGGATAATGGGAACATAGGCTCTTGCTGCATTATTTATTACAACTGTATGTAGCTAAATTTTTCCTGAAAATTAGTTTATTTAGAAAAATCTACCATTGTCTTGCACTAAAGATGTTAATGAATCTAGATTCAGTGGTGGTACATGCAATAACTTTCATTTCAAATTCAACAGAATGGTGGAAGATGCAGTGAGATAATGTCCTTTTCAAAAGCAATTTGTCTCAGGGCTCCTTTCCGGGCTGGCCTGTACTTTCAATCAACATTTCTATAAATAAATATGAAATATTGAGAGAAAAGAAATCTCAACCATGAATTCTATATCAGGCAAACTATTTTTCAAGAATTAAAGGGAAATATATTCTCACATGAGAGAAAACTAGAAGTATTTGTCATTAGCTGAGATACACTTAAAAGAATGGCTAGCCAGGTATAGTGGCATATGCTTATAGTCTCAGCTACTTGGAATCTAAGGGAGGAGGGTCACCTGAGCTCATAAGTTTGAGACCAGCCTAGAAAATATAGCACTAACAAAATAAAACCAAAAAATGGCTTAAAAATTTCAGACAAAAAAGAAAGCTGAAAGACGAAATCCTGGAGCATGAAAAATGAAGAACAATGAATGCACAGGGGGCAAAATCAGTCACTTATATGTAGTTAGTGGGAACCTAATATGGTACACCCTTGTTGTAAAACCCTTTAGGAGTTTTGTTTTTTTTTTTTGGTTTTTCTCCGGTACCGGGAACCGAACTCACGACCTTGCGCTTGCCAGGCAGGCGCTTTTGCCGCTGAGCTAAATCCCCAGCCCCTTCTGTAACATTTCTTACAACAACCTGTTTACCTTGCACAACCACAAAATTAAACATATAATTAAAAACGAGCTACCACTAGATTTGCATTAAGGATGTTCATGGATCTAGATAAAAGTGATACTAGCTAGTACTGTGAATCATTCTGAACTCACCACAATTGGGACAAACGCTCAGAAATGAAGATGAAAGACTTTGGTCTCTGTAATTTTCCAGTGAAGATGGGTAACTCATTATCTCAGGACTACTTTTTGCTTTGTTTTCTGTATTTGCTGGCACTTCTACCAGTATAAAGTTTTCATCTGCTGAAAAATAAGAATTCCTAATTTTAAATTCAATATTGGGTAAAATTATCCTTCAGGAAAAAAGGGGGAAATAAAAACATCCTCACAAAAAATGAAATTAAAATCATTTGTCCCTAGCAGGTTTACCTTTTTGTATTGGTTTGTTTTCTCTGAGAGACAGGGTCCCCTCATGTAGTTCAGGCTCACCTTAAACCCAGTGATTCCCCTGCCTAAACCTCCCAAGTGCTATGATTATAGGCATATACCACATCAGTTGGCCAGATTTACCCTTAAAAAATAGGTTTAAAAAAACTGGACATGGTGGCACATACCTGTAATCTCAGCACTCAAAAGGTTGAGGCAAGATAGACTGTGAGTCTGAGGCCATGCTGGGCTACACAGTGAGTTCAAGACTGGTCTGGACCGATAGTGAGACCTGACTCAAAAAAAAAAGACACCTACAATTCCAGCACTTGGGAGGCTAAGGCAGGAAAATCATTGCAAATTCCAGGCCAGCCTAAGCTACATATTAAGTTCAAGGCCAGCCTGAACTATATAGCAATACCCTGTCTCAAGAGAAAAAATTAAGGGCCAGGGATATAGCTCAGCGGCATAAGTGCTTGCCTGGAAAGCTTGAGGTCATGAGTTCAATTCCCGGTACCAAAAAAAAGAAAAGAAAAAAAATTAATGTCTAAAGAAAAATCTTCAAACAGAAAAGATATTTACAAAAGAAGGAATGTTGGAGCATCAGGAAGGAAGAACAATGAAAAGATTAGAAATGTAGGTGTAGGAAATCATCCACACATTGCTACTGAGAATTTAAAATGTCACAGCCTCTCTGGAAAACTGTTTGGCAGCTTCTTGTATAACTAAACATGCTATTATCATAAACCTAGCAATTGCACTCTTGGCATTCATGACAGAGGAATAGAAACTTACATTTACACAAAAGCCGGGATATTAATGTTCATAAAAGCTTTACCTACAATATCCAAAAAATGCAAAGAAAAAAACCAGATATCCTTCAGTGAGTGAGTTGTTCAATGAAATTAAAAACTTGTTTGTCTATACCATGGAAAACTCTTCATCAATAGAAAGGAAATACATGGAAACATATTTATAAAAAAATATGCACATGAATATCCACAGTAGCTTCATTCTCAATAGCCAAAAGCTAGAAAAAAATCCAAATGTCCTTCAAGAAATGAATAGTTAAGCAAAATATAATATATCCAAACCATAGAATATCATTCAAAAATAAAAAGAATAGACTATTAAAACACGCAACAACGTGGATGAGTTCCCCCAAAATTAAGATGAGTGAAAAACAAAGCCAATATCAGATATCACTGCACTTATATAAAAATCTGAAGGGACAAAATTATATAGCTGGAAAAGTGGTCAATGACAGCCAGGTATTAGGGATGGGAGATACAGGCAGGGAGGCTGACCCAAGAGTTGAGTGTGGTTATGGACAAACAGATAGCACCTTGAACTGCTGGAAATGTTCGCTCCCTTGACTGTGGGGGTGGACACACAAGCCTACTCATGAGATAAAATTGCTTAGTGCCAAAAACACACAAACACAAAAGGATACAAGCAAAACTAGGGACATCTCAGTAAGATCTGTGGATTGCATCAATGGAAAAATGTAGTTTTGTAAAATAGTACCATTGGGGGAAAGTGGGCGAAGGATCTACATGATCTCTGTATTGTTTCCTATATCTGCATGTGATTCTGAAATATCTCAAAATGAAAAGTTTAACTTTAGAAAACTGCCAACAAGAGTAAATATTAAGAATGTTGAATCTAAACTAACAAGTACTACTTGTACTACGTGTTATTTCAAACTTGCCAAAATTGGAAGAGTTGGTGGCAGAGGATGAGTCACGTGCCCGGTCAGTGAAACTTCCTGGTAAACCTGCGTAGTACATTGTCCCCTTACTGTCTTTCAGGTTGGCTTCTGCTTTTTCCGGTGGTTCTATCAGTACAATTTTGTTAGCGTCTGAAAGAAAAGGATGCTCAATCACAAATTCTTCATGAGGTGAAACAATCATTCAAGGAAAACAGGTAAAATAACATTCCCATACAAAAGAAAACTAAAAGAATTTATCCATACCATACTTACCCATATAAAAGGCTGAAGGAAAATCTTGAAACAGAACGGATATTATAAAAGAAGGAATTTCAGAATATCAAAGAAAAAGAACAATGGAAAGATCAGAAATATCAATGTAGACAAAATGGATCATTGCTAGTGGGAATGTAAAATGGTACAGCTTCTCTGGAAAACTGGAAGTTTCTTTTAAAACTAAACATGTTATTTCCCAAAGACCCAGAAATTATGCTCTTGAGATTCACAACAGAAAAGAAAATTTATACTTATACATAGCTATTCATAGCACATGAATGTTTATAGAGGTTCATTCTTAATACCAAAAGCTGGGGGAAATAATAACCTATGTCCTTTAATGGCTGAATAGGTCAAAACAACTATTACTTAACCAAACTATGCAAAACTACTCAGTAATAAAAAGGGAGAAACTAGCTGGGTATAGTGCAGATCTATAATCTCAGCTACTCAGGAGGCCGAGGCAGGAAGATCTCAAGTTCAAGACCGGCCTGGGCAACTTAATAAGAACCTGTCTCAAAATAAAACAAAGAAATGGCTGGAGGTGTAGCTCAATAGTACAGTACTTGCCTGGCATGCTCAAGGTCTTTGTTTCAATCCTCAACATCAAAAAGAAACTTTCTATCAATACACACAACCACCTGCATGAGTTGAATTTTCAAAAAACTATGCTGACTTTTAAAAAAAACTACATAACACAAAATTTCCTTTGTATAATAAAAGTGGCAAAATTATAGACAGTATATTTTCCAGGCATTAGTGAAAGGCAGTGGGGAAGGAAGAGTGACCTGAGCAAGGTGGCTATGGTTATTAAAAAGGCAGCTAGGTGTAATCAAATTGTTTTGTATTTTGCCTAGGGAGGTGGCAATTAAACCTATCCATGCAATAAATCTGCACAGAAATAAACATAAATGTACAAAATTACTACAAGTAAAACTGGGGACATCTCAGTAACATCTGTGAATTTTATCAAGGTAAATATCCTGATTATATTGTTTTACTATAGATTTGCAAGATGATATTATTGAGAGAAAAGAGTAAAGTATAAAGGGAATTGTTATTTTTTACAAATACATGTGAATCTAAAATCATTTCAAAATTTATAAAGTGAACCAGACATGGTGACACACACCCATAATCCCTGCACTATGGGAGGTTAAAGCAGAAGAATCACGAGTTTGAGCTACCCCAAACAATTCAGCAACTTAGCAAGACCTTGTCTCAAAATTAAAAATAAAGAATTAAGGGCTAGAAATGTAGATCACTGTGAAAGCCTGGGTTCAATCTTCAGTACCATAAAAAAGTAAACTACGACTAGCTTGCATTAAGGATGTTGATGGACCTAGATTCAGCAGTCCTACTTATGATATGTATTATCTGAAACTCACTAGAATCAGACGAGGTGCTGGCAGTTGAAGACAAAGGACACTGGCTATTGTCATTTCCCGTTACAGGTGGGTAATTCCTTGTCTCAGAGTTATTTCCCGAGCTGGGTTCTGCTGTTCCTGGCATACCTAAAAAAAAACAGTTTCAAGAACTGTCATCCATGAATTTATATATAGCAAAACTATCCTTGAGTAGTGCAGCAGAAATACATTTTATAGGAAAGAAAACTAAAATTATTTATCACTCATAGATTTATCCTTAAAGAAAGCCTAAAGGAAAATAAAGATATGATGAAAAAGCATCATCAAAAAAAAGGGTATGATGCAAGGAATATTGGAGCAAAGGAGAAAGGAACAATAGGAAGAGCAAAAATACAGATACAAAGAAAGAGTATCACTCATATATAGCTGGCAAGAATGTAAAATGGTCTGGCCATGCTAGGAAACATAAGGTTTTCATAAAACCACGCATATGTTCAAACTCATCAAACTGTGTACATTAAATATGTGTATATTTTGCATTAATTACTATGGTTTGAATGTATCTGCTCCAAAAATTCAGTGTTGCCAATGTGATAGTATTAAGCGAAGGGGCCTTTAAGAGGTGATTAGGCCACAAGACTTCTTCACTCATGAATGGTATTAATACCCTTATAATGGCACACGTGCCTGCCTGGCAAGCGCAAGGTTGTAAGTTTGATTCCCAGTACCAAAAAAAAAATCCTCATAAAAGAGCCTTCATGCAATGGTCAGTGAGCTTGCCTTTCTACCTTCTGCTATGTGAGGACACAGCTTTCCCTGCTCTGTAAGATGCAGCCCTCACCAGAAAACCAAACCTGTGGCACCTTGATCATGAACTTTCTAGCCTCCAGAACTATGAGAAAATAAATTTCTGTTCTTTATCAAATTCCCAGTCTGTGACATTTTGTTATAGCAACACAAATAGACTAAAATATTAGTTATGTCTCAATAAAGATATTTTTAAAACTCGGGCTGGTTTAGTGGTAGAGTACTTGTCTAACATGTGCAAAGCCTTTGGTCCAATGCCCAGTACCACAAAATTTAACATAACTAAATATGCAATTAACATATAACCAGCAATTGTACTGTAGGAAATTTATGCCAGAGAAATGAAAACTTAAATTTATATAAAAATCTATAGATAAATGTTCATAGCAGCCTTAATCCTAATAGTCAAAAACTAGTAAATATATTCCTTCAACAGATGAGTAGTTAAACCATACTACACCTATAACACAGTTTACAGGACTTAGCAATAAAAAGGAACTGCTGATATATGTGACCTGGTTGAATCTCCAGGGAATTACGCTGAGCGAAAAAGCCAGTATCAAAAGGTTACATACTACTGTATGTGTGTCTAGCTATGTAGCAATATTGAGATGATAGAATTACAGATAAGATAACAGATTGGTGGTTGCCAAAGATTAGAGATATAAGAGTAGGAGGGGTGAGTATCTAGAAGGGAATGGGTTTGGCTATAAAATGTCAATACAGCTTTGTATGATAGAAACAAACCTTGCAGTAAAAGAATATACTATGCCTTGACTATTGTGATGAACATACAGGCCTTCTCACGTAGTAAAGTTGCACAGAACTAATTTACAGAGACAAAGATGAATATAATTATAGTTTCAAAAGATGCTACCACTGAGGAAAATTGAGTAAAAGAGGTATCTGCATTATTTCTTACAACTACATATGGAGCTACAATAATCTCAATATAAAGCAGGGCATGGTGGCACATGCCTGTAATCCCAGCACTGGGGAGGCTGAGGCAGGAGGATCGTTGCGAGTTCGAGGCCAGCCTGGACTACAGAGTGAGCTCAAGGCCAGCCTAAACTGCATAGCAAGACCTTGTCTCAAAAAGACAAAAAAAAAAAAAACACCCTCAATATAAAACTTCTGATTAAAAAATGACACTAATTTGAAAGAAGGATTTTTAAAATCTAGATTAAATGATGACATTTATAATATATATAATTGAAAACTCACCAAAATGGGGAAGGATGCAGGTAGATAGCGAGGTAGTATCTGGGATCATGCCCTCATTTCCAAGAATGTCTGAGTAATTCACTCTATCAGGGTTAATGGCCACACAAGAGTCTCCCAGTGGAGGAACTACTACAGGTACTGCTACAGAAGACTGGGAGAATGAAAAGACATTGTTAGAACTTTCAGCACCTCCACAGAGACCAGGATATGAACTCTCCTCCTGCTTAAGATATGGCCGACATAAATGTATAACAGAAGTTCTAGGAAGTGCTGGACTCTGTCTGTGTCGAACCTCCTGCGCCTGACAGCTTGATGCTGACTGAAGTGATATTTCTGGAGGATTCTCCTGGGTATGGGCAGCCCGCCTTGCCACTGGTGATGATGGTTCTCCATTGTCCTGTTTGCAGTAAGAGAACAAAGTAAGGTGAGCTCTTTCCTTCAGTTTCTGAGTTTTAATTTCTCATGATATAGACAATCAAAACTTTCTGTGTGACTCCAGATGACCTCTAAAATGACACCAATCTAGTTAAGACAACTGTGAATAAAGATGAGGATTAAAAAGCCAGTAAAAACACTCAAAACTATTTTCGTGTTTGCTATGTAATTTCCACTATAAAGGGTAAATGTTATATTTAAATTATAAGATTTTTATTCCCCTTTAAAACTACATTTTATACATGATGATTGCTGACATAATAATACTCGGCATCACAATATATCTAAGCTCAGCATTCTTTCAACAGAGTTTCAGATATCTCTCTGCTACTGTCATAAGTATAGATCGCCATTGCTAATATCACAAAATTCTTACTTCCATATCACTTCCAACTGTCTGGCAATTTAGGAACAAGAGATTTATCAAAGTTGTAAAACTTTTCTAATACTTACATGTTGTTGCGCTGGTGCTAGCTCCCAAAACTCTTGTATTGCTGAAAAAATTCCATTCAGGTGGGCAATCTGCCTGTTCGTTTCTTCAATAAGTTCTTTTAAACTCTATTATAGCAAAAGAATTAGTTCTTACTTCAAAAGAAAAGTAACAGGTGAGAATGCCACTGAGCTAAATTTTAAATGCAAGGCACAAGGAAAGTTCTCAAGGCACCAGAAACAACTTCCTTCCTACTTGAAGCCTAGGTGTAGGAGACACAGAGCCCACCTGGCTGACACAAGGAGCCTGGACCTGCCACTGTCCTACTCAACTCACAGGGACATTGGAAGGAGGAAGCAAATGCACCACCGCCCCTCTCCACTATCCCACTTATGATGTGGCCATTTCACATCAAAGAAGGTGCTACTTCAGGAAAGAAATGTTCAAATCTGCTAAAAGGCCAAAGAGTGACCAACCATGTGATGACTTAGGAGCTAGCAGTGAATATTCTGCTCTGGAAAGAACATGGAGCCAAATATAACGATGTGACCTTTGGCTTCAACGTGTTTTACAATCATGCACTCAACAAACTTACCAAACCACTGAGTGCACAACTCCCACATGCCCATCAGGTAAAAATCTGATAAAACTCTGAGAATTCTTGAAACCCACAGAAATTTCAAGCAACAGAAAATTAAAAGGTCAGAAACACTTCCTTAGTCATCCATTCATTCAAATGAGCACTTACTGAGGGGGCTAGTACTAGTCAGAGCTACTTTGCCAGGAACACAGATATTAAAATACAAAACAAAACAAAACCCCACTCCTGATCTGGAGGAATGCCCGTCTTTACTGGGGAGAGAGAGAAGAGATGATTTCAACAGAACAAGTGACTACCAGCCTGGAACAGCGGTTCTCAATGTGTGGTCCATAGACCGGCACCATCACCTGTGAGCTTCTGAGACAGCAACACTGCAGCTCCACCTCCGCTCTCCTGAATGGAGACCTGAGTGGGGCAGTGGACTGGGTTTCAACAAGCCTCCGGGGGCTTCTGACATGTGCTCCAGTGGGAGAACTGTGGGCCCGCGGTGCTGAGGCAAACAGTGCGGGATCTACATGGCTGGCTTCAAATACTAGAGTTCTGCCACTTACTAGTGGTGTGACCTTGGTCAAGTTACATGACTTCCCTGCACTTCAATCCCCTCATGCACAGAACTGGGATGAAAATATCTCTTAGGGGTCCTCCTAGGGATGGAAGTTTACTGCAGCCTTACTTTAATAGTAACAATAACAACACCCAACGTGAGTGGTCCAACAGTGCTCAGTACTCTATTAGTATTATTACTGTTACTGTCCTCAGCACCATGACACAGGTAAGCACAGGAGGGTAAGCAGGCCCAGAAGTGCAGGACTGAACCCAGGCGGACAGTCAGGGAGGGCTTCTCAGAGAAGATGATGTCTGGGTTGAGAGTGAAAGGAGAGAAGGCATTCACCCGGTAAAAATGCATGGAAGGGCAGACAGGGCCAAAGAAATAGCATGTTCCCAACCAGAGAGAGAAAACAGGAAGACAGATGTTGAGATGGTGAGTATAAATCTCCCTGCTGCTCCAGCCACCTCTGCACATCTTCCCCTCAGGCATGAGTGGTCCCACTAAGCATCCCACTTCTGTCCTCACTAGGAAGAATGAGAACATACACACATGCTTCTACTCTTCAAAGTAGGCTAGCTCGTTCTAGTCACGAAAATTTAGAGGTTAAGAAACATTTTGCATTACCTTGGGGTATGTAGATCATAAAACCCTTGATAATTATATACTTCTATCAGTCTCTACCAACATACTTATTTTTACACAATTCCCTCAAAACTACATTAGATATACTCTTTACAAAACACTGATGGGCTACAATTTTGTTTCAGTTGAAATACCTTGATCTATATTTAGGCATATGATAAATTTCATCTAAGGCAACCAATTTTCATTAAAGATTACATTGGAAAAATTAAATGTCAAACAATCTAGATTATGATCTTTTTTTAAAGTTACAAAAAGTAGCAAAACAGGAAGAGAGGGAAAGACACCTTTTGGCCACCATGAGCTATTGCCCCTCTACCAGTCATGTGCCACCCTGCTTTGGAGCCAGCTAACTATGGGCTGAAACATCTACAAGCTGTGAGCTTAATAAACTTTTCCTCCTTTAAAAAAAATGAAGTTACAAAAGTGATACTTTTATTTCCAAATATTCACCTGTGTATACTGTTCCAAGTAGAAATTTTTTTGGAAGTATATTACAGTGAGATGATAATCACACAGAATTCAACAAAAATTTTCTATTAATAGTATAATGACATTAAATGTAATAAAGAAAATTTCAGTTCTGTATTTCAAAAATTACATTTGAGAGACAGAACTTTGATACCTGGAAACACCACTGAAATATTCTGAGTTGGTCTCGGTGGTATTCATAATAGAAGTGTTCAAATATTCTTCTCCCCTGTGAATATTATAGAAACAAATGGTCAACACTTCACATCACTAGGAGCCTATTTAAGCACAAGAAAAAACACCTTAAATAGTTCTATATTTTAATTGTTTTTACTTTTCACTTATATGCCAAGAAATTTTAGATGTCTAATAATACAGAAATAAAGAAAACCAAAGCCCACATTCATATGAGAATAAAAGAGCACTGATTAATAAGGATTTAAAAAGTAGTTATCATATAATAATCTAAGTTTAAGAAAAGCTACTGAATATTGGTATGAACACAGTTTTTAATATAAATAAAGCCAGATATAAAAATACATATTTATGTGTTTGAATGGGTTTGGATACAGATTTTTGTCCTCTGAGAAGGTTAAAAATCAATGACACAAAAACAGCAATCAACACACCAAATATCCACATCTTGGTTTTTAAATAACATTCTCAAGTTTGAAAAAGAAACCAGGATTCTTTCAGAAATACAGTTGAATTCCAGGGCTGGGACAGGGAAAGTTCAGATAAGCCTAGAACATCTTCTGATGTTAGAAAATAAGAAAATGTTCATAAAAGCGTAGGAGCAGAGCAAAAAGCCATAGCAACAAACTGGAAGGAACACCCAATGGCTAAAGCTGGGAAATTAAGTCAACAAAATAAACAATGGAAATGTTGGGTTATAATTCATATAAGACAGTAAATGTTTATGAGTCCATATTAATACATATGATTGAATAAGCAGGAAATAAATGACAGCTCTTCCTTACAGATGAATTCTAGTTAATAAATAAAAAATAAATGATGGAAATAGACTCATCATCAGGCAAATGTAGTAACAACTGTTACAGATAAAATACATAGACTGATGCTAACTTAACTCACTGCATTGAAAAGAAACAGGATATTAATGGAATCTCAAAGTACCCTTCCACCTAAGATATCTATCATTTAGAAAGGAGAAAACAGTGATGCTACAATGGAAAAATATGGAAGACACAATGTTAATGAAGTGATTGATGTTAATATTACCAGTAAAAAGATAATGGATACCATGTACCACCTCGTGTGGTTCAATGAGAAAATAACAGCATTTGCACAGAATTCTTGCAAAAAATGCATAATCTCAATCTATTCAAGAGAAAGTATTGTGCACATCAAAATTGAGAGAAAGTATTGTACACATTAAAGTTATTTTAACAAAATAACAAACTAGTACTCATCAGAAGTGCCAGGGTCATAAAAGACAACGAAAGAATGAGGAGCTGTGATAGATTGCAATGGCAAAATTCAAACAAAGACTGTAGTTTGCCAAGTAGTACTGTACCAATGGTAACTTCCTAGTTTAGATTACTGTACAATTAAAATAATTTTGAGTTATATAGTTAAATTAACATTAAGGGAACCTAAGTGAAGCATATACATGAGAACTCTATAATATTTTTGTAACTCTTCACAAAAATCTCAAATTATTTCAAAATTAGAAAGTCAGTGAAATGGGGTTCAAAAATACTGTGAATTGTGACAGAGATATAGCTCGGTGATAGAGCACTTGCCTAGTATGCACAAGGCCCTGGGTTCAATCACCAGCACCATAAAAATGTACTGTGAATTTCTATTAAGTAAGGAAAGAAGGAAACAAAATAGTTAAGAGCTCACTGTCTAATGAAAAGAAGCACATACATTCAGGAGGCAGAAATATTTCTTTGAGTACGAATGAATTCAGAACAAGTATAGAGGATATGAAGGCTAAAAAAGAACCTGTATCATTTTCTCGATAAGTGTAAACATACTTAACAATTTATGTAAATCTTCAAAGTCTAAGGTACAGTTATTAATGACACTTTCACCTTCTTCTCAAACAGATATAGTATTCATGTTCTTACCTAAGGATGATTAACAAATCAAAAATAAATATAAAGAAAAGAACTGAAAGAAAAGTACAGGATTTCTATTTCATTTTCAAGAAGTACCAAAGGCCTACTTGTTATATCAAAGAACATTTGCCTATTACAAATACTGCAGCATCAAAAGATATACTTGTAGAACTGTGTTCTCATTACCCAACTACAATTAAGACACCTACCCCTTTCTGTACTTCAGGGTACAAAGACTAGCATTCCAGTAATGTCACTGCTTTAAAAGCAAATATTCCTAACCATGAACAAAGAACCAAATGTTACATGGCTTCTGATTTTTAAGTAATCCAACAGTGACACTCTGTGGACAAGATAGGAAATACTTAAACCTTATTTTTCTTGATAAATTAATGTGTAAAGCACTTTACATACTTTTGTGTAATAAGAACAGGGTATAAATAAGTAAATAGCACATAAGCAATACAATTAACTATAACAACTGTATTCTAAGAGTAAACTGTTCATTATAAGGATACTTTCAATAAAAATATACTAAGTAGCTATCGATGTCCATGATTAAAATTTACCTAAATTAGCCCTGTATTACACACCTATCACAGCCAAAAGTATATGGACCTGCAATGTAGATTAATAATTATAAACACAAAAAAATTTTTAAAAAATAAACACAATATTACCATCGTACCCTTGTACAGTGCTTCATTCTTTCCAAAATGTTTCCAGATAATTATTTTGAAAACCATGTCACTTGACAGATAATTAATACTATCCTCAAAGATTAAAATATTGGGATTGACAAGTTGAGAAGTACCTATACAGTTCTACTTATGTGACACTAATATCCACATCTTTATTTGAGTAAATAAGTGAATTTTCTTTTAAGCCTAATGATGTATAGTTTAAGTCTATTTTATACAACTGCAAAGATGACCCAACACAACATAATATAATGAAACTGTAAAACAGTACAACCACTTCAGAAAATTCTTAGGCAGTTTCTTAAAAAGTTAAACTTTAAAATGATATAATCCTATTTGTTGATATCTGGTATTATTTCTTGTATAAGTTGGGTTCTGTTCAGGAAGTCCTCACCTATGCCTATGTCTTCAAGAGTTTTACTAATTTTTTTCTTCCAACAGATTCAGTGTTTCTGTTTTTATATCCAAGCCTTTGATCTACTTTGATATGATTTTAGTATAGGGCAAAAAATATGGGTCTAGATTCATTCTTCCGCAAGCAGATAACCAGTTTTCCCAGCACCATTTATTAGAGGCTATCTCTTCTCCAGCATATGTTTTTGGCCCCCTTTTCCAAAAATCGATGGCTGAAGGTGTTTGGGATTGTTTTTGTATCCTCAGTTCTATTCCACTGGTGAACACGTATATTTTTGTGCCGGTATCATGCTGTTTTTATTACTGTACCTTTATAACTTAAAGTCAGACACAGAAGGATAAATATCAGCCAGACATGGTGACACACACGTTTAATCCCAGCACACTGGGAGGCTGAGGCAGAGGATAGTAAGTTTAAGCCCAACTTGGGTTATTTCATGGTTTAGTGAGACCCTGTCTCAAAATAAAAAATAAAAAGGCCTGGGGATGTAGCTCAGTGTGAAGTTCCTAGGTTCAATCCCCCAATACTGCCAATAAAAATCAAGGATAAATGTTGCATGGTTTCTTTTATATGAGAAACCCGAAACATAAACAAAGAGCAAAACAAAAGAGATGGTAACAGGAAGGTATACTATGTGGAGATGGGAAGGGGGTCTATGGAAAGGGGTAAAAAGAGGGCACAAGTTAAGTAATTAAATATTACCAAGATGCAATATGTATATGTACCAATTCTCCACAATTAATGTAATTATTATGTTTTGTAAATATATAATAAAACTAAAAAGTATTTTTTAAAAATAAAAAAGTTCTCCTCTAATCTATCTCATGGCCCAATATTTCTACTCCTGGGTGTTTATTTAAATTAAATGTCAACATATGCTCACCAAAAGACCTCCATACAAAGGTTCATAGCTGCTTTACTCATAATAGGGGAGTACCACTAAGCAATAAACAGGAATGAAATATTGATATTACAAAATGAATCTCCAGAATATTATTCTAAGATAAAGAGGCTATAACCCAAAACACACAATTTCATTTATACATGTTCTATTTGTACAATTATGTTTGTATAGTAGAATTCTATTTTTTACCATTCTACTACATGAAGTTGTGGAACAGGCCAAATTAACCTAAGATAGAAAAAAAATATATGATATTTTCATCAAGGCTTGAGAAGGCCAGGATTTATTTGGAACAGGAATGAAGGAGATTTCTGAGCTAATAGAAAAGTCCATTACTTTGACAGGGGCATGATATATATTATTTATCAAAACTCATTGAACTATATGTACATTTATGTGCATTTCAATATATGAAATTAAGATTAGGACCTTACTCTGTCGTCTAGACTGGCCTTGAACACACTATGTAACCCAGGCTGGCTTCCAGCTCTCAACGATCCTCCTGCCTCACGCATCACCATGCCTGGCTAAATTTAACAAAAGAATTATAGCAGAATGAGAAGAACAAAAATCAAATATTTTCACTTTACTATACAAACCGTATTTTGCTGTCTTGAAGGAGATATATTATCCTGTCTTGGAGAAGATATATTATCCTGTCTTGGAGGAGATGTTCGTCCTCTTTTGTTGGATGAGCAAAACTGTTCTGTAGACTCAGACATGTATCTTTTTAAGTTTGCTGGCTGGCTCACTTGTGAAACTAGTGGGTCGTGCTTGACTTCTGCACCTTCAAATCCTGTAAAGCAACACAGAAAATTTACTTCACACACTTACTATCTAAAGAACCTTTTATGGATATGCTCTCAAAATGCCATCTCAAAATAGAGTCCTGTCTAAATTTCAGAAAGTGACAAAAGAAGATTTTTTTTCTTTTGGTGGTACTGGTGATTGAAACCAGAGCTTTTGCACTGAGCTACAACCCTAGCCTTTTTTATTTTATTTCTTTTAATTCTCCCTTAGTTGCTAAATTGCCCATGCTCAGCTTGAATTTGCAATCCTCCTGTCTCAGCCTCCCAAAGTGCTGGGATTATAGGTGTGTGCCACCATGCCTGGCTAAAACAAGAATTCTTCCATAAGCAATTTAGAATAAGTCTTTTAAAACTGAAAGGCTATACTGTCGGTGACCAGAAACGAAAATCAAGTAATGCAGTTCCAAATTGTAGAATTAGTCTACCGAATAAATGCAGGAAAGAACTGAGCAAAAGAATACAATTGCTAACTGCTTCACCTCTGTCCCATCTCCGCTGTGTTGGAAATTGAACTTAGGGCCTTGCACTGAGCTACAACCCCAGACCTTTTTTATTTTTAGACAGAGTTTCACTAACTTGCTAATTTGCTCAGGCTAGGCTCAAACTTATGATCCTCAAGCCTCAGCCTCCCAGAATGCTCCACCACGGCACTAACTGCTTTTGGAAAGAGAATCAAAAGGGCTTTTCACTTAAACAATGCTGTGGTTTACACCTGAAGTGTCCCCTCAAGGCCTCAAGTGTTCCAGGGTGGGACTTATGGAAGGTGATTGGTTCATGAGGGTGCTATATTCATCAATGGATTAATCCACTGATTGATTCATAGCGATTTATGCCTGGTTAGAGGTGGGCCACTGGGGACAGGACCTGGACGGGTATATTTCCCTCTCTGGCTCCTCCCTTCTCTCTCTGCTACCTGGCCACCGCGATGTGAGCAGCTTTTTTCCACCTAGTCCCTTCTATCGTGCCTTTTCTTCCTTAGACCCAGCCAACTAAGTGCTGAAACTCCTAAAACTGTAAAGCAAAATAAACCTCTCTTCCTTTAAGTTGAGATGTCAAGTATTTTGTCCCAGTGATGAGAAAGGGACTAAGACAGGCAGACAGCATGACTCCAAGTGTGCAATAGCAGTCTGTTCCACATTGCCTCCGCTTTATCCATCTTGACCCATAGCAGCAATGAGAGGCACAACGAAGAGATTTATGTTTCCTCTCTTTCCTGCTTCCTCTTCCTTCCACAGAGGAGGTACTGACCACCAAAGACCCAAAGGAGAGAAATCAACAGGGGATAAAGATGATGGGAGAGTTCACTCCTACACTAGACAAATGCAGACTAATGTATAAAAGTTTCAAGTTGTAAAATACCTCCTATTTGAGCTGTAACTTTCACCAAATTTTATTTTTTGAACTATACAATTTTTCTGATGATAAAGCTAATATAGGAGTAATAAACTCTGATGTATTCATACAAAGACTTACATAAATGCAAATAATCAACCACTGCTGCCTCCAGCAAGGATGAACCTCACAACCATAACCTTGTGTAAAAGCCAGACACAAAAGAGAATATAGTACATGATTCAATTCGTATAAAGCTAAAAAAAACAAGCCGAAGTTATGACAGGAGAAGATGTGGTTACCTTGCAAGCGGATTATTAACTTGAAGGGGTTGGGCTAGTTTCTGGAAACTCATTACCTTCTATTTGTGGGTATGGGTGCTCATTATCTGCATGTATTTATTTGACAATTATTTAAGCTATATATTTATGATGTGTGCATATTTTTCCTTGCAATAGATTTCTATTAAAAAAAAAAAAAACTAAAAAATTCAGCTCCTATCTTAGTCAACTCTTCATTGCTGGGCCAAAATGCCTGATACCCACACTTAAAGAAGAGGTTTATTTCAGCTCAGTTTCACAAGTTTCAATCCATGGTTGGAAGGTTTAAGTGCAGAAACTGCATGGTGAAAGGGCCTGCCAGGGAGAAAAGTTACTGAAGTCATGGCAGCCAGGAAGCAGAGAGAGAAGAAGCCAGGGAGGGAAATCTATCTTTCCAGTCATGCTATATACCCTTCCTTGCCATCCTCCAGTGACCTGCCTCTAACCAGGCCCCACCTCCAAAAAACACACTCAGCTGTTGAGGCAGGAGAACTTCAAGCTTGAGTTCAGCCTGGACAACTTAGTGACTTAGTAATTATAAGAAGATGCCCCCCCCACCGCAGCCAGTCTAATTCAGTTTGTTGGTTGCCCAGGTAATAGTTCCAGTTATAGTTCCTTTTACTTTTGTTTCTAGAAGCGGCTGGTCACTATGATGTATATTGTAAGAACCAATCCCCAATTGACAAGTCATTCTGCCTCTCTACTTCCAGGTTGCATATCCCATGTAAGCCCTAGACCACCAGAGATCCGGGCCTGATATTTTGGGAATGATCCTGATCAGTGCCTGTCAATGTAAATAAATCTGCCCCCAAATCCTGGGTGTCCTTTTGGTGTTTCTGTTTGCCACTGCGGTAAGACCCTGTCTCAAAATGAAATATTTCATAAGGGGCTGAAGATGTAGCTCAGAGCAAAGGCCTTGGGTTCAATCCCCACTACCACAAAAAAAGGATAATAAAATATATAATTGCTACAAAATATATAACTGCACCTACAAATACATAATTTCTTAGGTGATGGTTTATTTTGAAGTTTCATGGTTTTAGCAGTGAGAGATTTATTGCTTTCATTTCACCAAACTCATTAATTTTTTTGTGCTTTTTTCATCTGTTTTTATACTGAAATTTTCACTAGGATTAGAAAAACATTCACCTACATTTTCTTCTAGTTTTTCCATACTTCCACTTATTAGCTATTTAACCTTTTACCCCATCTTAAAATCATTTACATGTACAACGTGAGATGAAATCTAATGGGCTTCCCTCAATAGTTAAACATTTGTCACCACACAATTTACTCTCCATCTTTTATGTATTAATGTACTATAGTGTTTTAGCTCTAAATTCTTTATTCTGTTTAATGAACTTCTTATCACATTAAGTCTGACTTCCTACTTCAGAACTAGTACCACAGTATTTAATAACTGTACCTTTAAACTGTTTTTTGTTTGATGTAGTAAATCAACATGTATCCCTGAAATAGATTTTTTCAAGATTTTTAAAGCTATGCCAAAGAATAATTTGTGTCTCTCCACTTATTCAAGCTTTATTTTATGACCCTTAGTAAAGTATTCAAGTTATTTTCATACAGGTTCTACTACCTTTACTTTTTTAAGTGTTAGATGTTTCACAGCCATTATGAATTGGGTATTTTGTCCTATGTATTTTCTAATCACTTGATGATAGTATATGAGAAAATTATTTGTTCTTATAATTTAAAAAAGTAATTAGATAAACTGAATCGAGAAGAAATAGGTTGGCTTGGGGATGTAGCTCAGTGATAGAATGCTTGCCTAGCATTCATGAGGCCCTGGGTTCAATTATCAGAAATGCAAAAGAAGAAGAAATAGAAAAATAGAAAGTCACACCAGAACTATTACAAGAGAAAGAGATTGGATCAGTAATAACCTCCCAAAAAGAAAAGGCCAGGACGAGATGGCTTCACTGGTAGATTCTATGAAACATTTAAAGAAGAAATAACACTAGTCTTTTCTCAAACTTCAAAAACTTGGAGAGGAAATAACATTTCTTTACTCATCTTGCAACACCAGAATTACCCTGATACCAAACTCAGATAAATATCACAAGAAAAGAAAATTACAGAACAATATCTCTTATGAATATAGATGCAAAAATGCTCAACAAACCTAATCCAAGAAACTAAAATTATTATTCACCATAAGCAAGTGGGGTTTGTCCCAGGAATGTAAGGATGCTGCAACAGAAAAAAATCAATGTAATATATTACATTACGAGAATGAATGGGAAGACACATTATCACCTCAATCCATACAGATAAGGCATTTGACAAGATCCAATACTATCTCACAGTAAAAAAAAAAAATTCAGAAAACTAGAAATAGAAGGAAATTTTCACAACCTAATAAAGGATATTTACAGAAAACCCACAGCTAACATCATGCTCAATGATGAAAGACTGAAAGCTTTCTCCCTAAGATCAGAAACAAGAAAAGGGTCTCTGCTTACATTGCTGCTATTCAACACTGAAAGTGTTGAACTGAAAGTTCTATTTAGAGGTATTTGGGCAAGAAAAAGAAGCAAAAGGCAACCAACTTGCAAAGAGGAGGTAAAACTATCTCTCTTCACAGGTGACATGATCCTGTATATCAAAAAGCCAAAAGAATCCACAAGAAAGTTACTAGAGCCAATATACCAAGTCAGCAAACTTGCAAGGTACAAGATCGACACACAAAATTCAGCTGTGTTTCTATACACCAGCAATAAATAATCAAAAGGGAAACTCAGAAAGCAATTTCATTTATAATAGCATCTAAAAGAATTAAATACTTAGGAATAAATCTAACCAAAGTGGTGAAAGAATTGTAAATTGAAAACTAAAAAACATTGCTAAAAGAAATTAAAGAACTAACTAGATGGAAACACAAACTATGCTTACAGATAGGAAGACTTACTGTTTTTAAGACCAAAACAATCTACAGATTCAACTAATTGCTATCAAAATTCCAACACTGTTTTCCAACCAAAATGGAAAAACCAATCCTCAAATTTATATTAAATTGGAAGGGATTCTTAGTATCCAAAATAGTCTTTTAAAAACAATAAGACTGGAGGATTAATACTTCTTGATTTTGTGACTTACTACAAAGCTGAAGTAATCAAAACAGTGTGGTACTGGCATAAAAACATACATATAGACCAATGAAATAAAACAGAGAGACATGAAATAAACCCTTCACTGATTTTCAACAAGGGTGCTGAGACCATTCAATGGTCAAAGGATAATCTTTTCAACATATGGTGCCAGGGAAACTGGATATCCACATGCAAAAGAATGAAGTTAGACCTTTATTTATATATAATTTTTTTAATTCACAGTGGATCAAAGATTTAATGTAATATCTAAAACTGTAAAACTTAGAAGAAAATACTAAGGAAAACCTTTATGACATTGGATTTGGGAATAATTTCATGGACAGAACACCATAAGCACAGGCAATAAAAGAATAGTTAAACTGGGCTTCATAAACATTAAGAAATTTTATACATCAATGGACACTGTCAAGAATGCAGAAAGAGCTGGGTGTGGTGGCACATGCCTGTAATCTCAGCACACTGGAAGGCTGAGGCAGGAGGATCTTAAATTCAAGCCCAGCCTCAGCAACTTAGCAACTTAGGGAGACCCTGTCTCAATTTTTTTTAAAAAATGCAAAAAGATGGCTTGGGATGTAATTCAACGGAAGACCACTTATCTAGCATGCATGAGGTCCTGGGTTTAATCCTTAATAATACCCCCCCTCAAAAAAGAAAAGACAACCTACAGAATGGCAGAAATATCTTTAAATCATATATCTTATACAGGATTAATTTCTATGATACAAAGAACAAAACTTTTAAAAAATAATCTAACTCAAAAATAAGCAAAGAACTTTATAAATAAACATTTCTCCAAAAAAATCCAAATGACCAATAAACACATGAAAATATGTTCGATATCATTAGTCATTAAGGGAATACAAATCAAAACCACACTAAGTTGACACAATGGCACATGCCTGTTATCTCAGTTTCTCAGGAAGCTGAGGCAGAAGAATTGCAATTTTGAGGCCAGCCTGGGCAACTTAGTGAGACCCTGTCTCAAAAAAATAAAAAGCAACTTGGATATAGTTCAGTGGTCCCTTACTGGAAAGGTAAGCAAATAATGTTGCTGAACAGTCTTGCACTTCCGCAAGTAGTTTATAGGATAAATTCCTAGAAGTAGAAACATGGATTTAGTTCTTTCCCACTAAAGCAGGCTGTTAGAGTCAGTGAAGCGTTTTAAAACCAGAACAGGTAAGTAGTATCAAATCAACTTTTGACATCAATTAGATCAGAGATCAGCAAAACACAATCTGGGCACCAGATCACCTTGGTGCCTGTGCGGTATTTTGTTTTGCTTTGTATAGCCCACAAGCTAAAAATGTTTTAAGTTTTTAAATAATTTTTAAGAAAGAATTATTTCATGAAATGGGAAAATGATAGGACATTCAAATTTTTCTCTCCATAATGTTTACTTAATGTTGAACTACTGTAATGGCTCTCATCACTATAATGGCAGAGTTAAACATGTAACACTAATGGACTACAAAGCCTGAAATATGTACCATGGCCCTTTTTAAAAAAAATATTTGCCAACCTCCAACCTAAGTTATATTTTGAAGAGTAAGAAACCCAATGCTTTAAGTAAAGGACAAAGAACAAATTGGGCTATGGTTAATGAGGGAATATTTTGTCTCTTGGCTCCCTATATAAACTTGGACACAAACTTTCTGACATTTCTTTCATCACTGTGGTTGGGAAGAAACACAGGCAGCTATAGTAGTTCAGGTTGCAAGACTCCACACTCTGTGGATACCTGGATGCTAATGTAAATGATATTGTGTTTTTAAATTCCAATTCCAATTGTTTATTGCTAGTATGTAGTAAAGTGGTTGACTTTGTATATTAATCTTATATCTTGCAAATTAATAGTCACTTATTCATTCCAGGAGATTTTTGTTGATTCTTGATATTTTCTTTTTTTTTTTTTTTTGTCTTTTTGAGACAGGGTCTTGCTATGCAGTTCAGGCTGGCTTTGAACTCACTTTGTAGCCCAGGCTGGTCTCAAACTCACAACGATCCGCCTGCCTCAGCCTCTTTGAAATTTTCTTCATACAAAATCATGTTATCTGCTCCATGGACCCTTGACTCAAGTTGATCTTTCTAAGTTCAATTTTAGCTTTCCAATTTTATTTTGCCACCAAGTAGTTATAATTATAGTTGCCAGATAGAAACAATTTTTCAGAGACAATTTTCCCCAACACTTTGAGTCTATTCCCCATAGACTAAAAAGGACAAAGTAGGACATTCCTTAGCTAAAGTAAAGGGAAAGTACAAACACAAGATAGCATTGTAATAGTACCACAAAGCTCAGCTCTTTTCATAACTAATTGATATAAAGGTTATAGAAATATTTAAATGATTTACTAGAAAAAGGGATCCTTTCTAGACAGTAAGATTTCCCCCAGGAGAAAATTTAACAAAATTACCGTGTGCCAACTTTAATAGTTGCTGACAGTTTTCATTGTCGTTTTCAAAATTTGATTGTGTCCTTAATGCACCACCAGAATTGTCAGTATTCACAGAATTCTCTGTTTCAGAATCCTCTTTTGTCTCATCATCTGTGTTAACATCATGGTCATTTTCATCATCTACAACGACATAATCTAATAATAAACGAAGAGAAAGTTTGATTAGGTACCATAATAAACAGTTTTCAGAAGAAGCTGCCTCATAAAATTATGGATTGTTTTAAAAGCGCGTTTTAGTTAAAAGAACTGCATTAAATATTTTTAAATTTGTGACCATTACCCATTAGCTAGCAAATCCATTATTTAGCAGGCAATTGCAGCCTGGTATGGTGGTGCATGCCTGTAATCCCAGCACTCGAGAGGCTGAAGCAGAGGATCACCATGAGTTCAAGGCCAGCCTGGGCTACAAAGTGAGTTCAAGTCCAGCCTGAACTCCACAGTGAAGCCTGGTCTCAAAAATACCAGAAAAAATGTATGCAATTGCTAGTACTTCTAATTTTATACTGCAATAAATTTCTTCAGTGGAGTAATGAATTGATTTCAATTAAAGAAATATCATCATATGTCCCATGCTACAATGCATTGCTTTTAACTTTTTAACGATGAAATTGGGATTACATGGCCATATTTGTGGTGACCATGAATCTCTAAACTTGTTCTCTAAAATTAATATTTACGATGACTGATAATGTAGAAATAAAGCACAAAAGTAAACGTTATTAGGAAAGAAATTAAATTCAATCTGAATCTCATAAGCAGTGAAATAGCCACAAATAAACTAAATATAAAATAATAATTCAGCAAACCATTTTAGTGAATATGAAAAACACATTATACAACGTTATTTCTTAAAGCTGGCCTGAAAAAGAACATGTTTATACTTGAAGTTTTCACTCATAGATTTTGTTTTCATTACATCATAATTTAAATTCCCATATTTATTTCAAAGAGGACAAAACAGAAGAAGATTAGCTAATGTCAAGTGCGTGTGATGGTATGAAAAGGGTACTAAGTAGGGTTCACATAACCACACAAGAAAGGTTCTGATTCAAGTTTTGTAGTTATACAAAGGTATGATCTTTGGAACAAATAGATCAACTCTTTTGCCTCTATTTTCTTATCCATAAAATGTGAGGTTCGGTTTGAAGAGTGACTCTGAATGGCAAATCTTCATAAGAAAAAATATAACATTAGAAACTACCTAGTAATATAAGCAAAGAGGTTAAATAAAAGATTAGGCAAATTGAGGTATTTGCCCGAGATGTAATAGTATATAACCAATGAGAAGCATGTTTTCAACAAAGATGTTTCGATATTAGAAATGCTTGTGAAATAATATTAAAGAGGGGGAAAGGACTCAAAACAGGATTATAACGCTAATATTGAGAGTCAAACAAAATATGACAACGGTTATTTAGGTGGCTATCTCTGAGTAGCAAAACTATTATCTTCATTAGACTTTTCTGTCAGTTCTCTATGATACACTTTAGACTTAACATAAGAAAATTTTAAAACACCACTGAAAAATTACTAAGGCAAGCTTTGTATATCAACAAATTTTTCAAGCTAGAGCTAGTAAAGCTATTAATAATGCCTATTAATAATAAGGTCTATTAATATAATAATATAAGACCTATATATAATAATAATATATAATAATAAAATAAAACCTATATATAATAATAATAAGACCTATTAATAATAAGGTCTCTCAGTAAATGAGTAAACTTCCAATTTGTCCCTTTAGGTATTCACATAATTTTCATAAACAAAATTTAAAAGACATTATAATATTTAGAAGCTTTTCCACTCCAAATGTTATACTGGTTGGATGACTGTGCCAGGATCTTGCTACCCTATGTTACCCAGACACCTACGCCACTCAAAAAAATTTTTTTCTAGGGCCCTCAGGACCTTTCACATGCCAGAAAGTGCTCCACCACTAAGCTACACCGCCCCCCCCACACACACACTCAACCTCCAATTTTTAAAGAAACAAAAGCATGTGTTAATGCAACCAATCACTTTCTAAATCTTCTGGCAGAACTCTCAGAAGTAAGCCTTCCACTGTCCATATCCAATTTTAGAGCCTAATAAAGTCCACCAAACGCAGGATAAAGCAGCCACCGTCCAGCATTTGCTCCAAAGTTAGAGTCTTTTCTATGAAACAACCCGGAGGTTCCCTGGAGCACACACTAAAATTTCCCTCACTTTACAGGATCCCCATATTTTTCAGTTTTTCTGACTCTGACATCTGCCAGTACGCGAGGACTTCTCTACAGCAACTACAGCTTTACTTTCTCCCCTACAGCTTTACTTTCCTCCTCATAATGCATTCACAGTAAAACTGCGAAGCTGTCGACCAAACTCGACTACCACAAAAGCCGCAAAATCTACCTCTCAGCGGGGTGTGGAGGCGAATGCCAGTAATCCCTGGACTGTGGGAGGCACTTCGTCTCAAAATAAAAATTTAAAAAGGGATCGGGGCGAGGGAGGGTATGTAGCTCTGTGCTAAAATACAAAACAACTCCATCTCAATCTGAAGACACTATCACAATCAACTCGCAAATTCGTCAAATCTTTAAACGCAAAACTCTCAAGAGTTGGGGTCCTTCCTCCTCCCCCACCCATCTCTGCCACGGAAGAGAAAGGATGGGGAACATCGGCTCTGCCTACGGAGACGGCGCCGAGCCGTAGCAGGTGCTCACACCTCAAGGGCCCAGGGCGCCGGGGGCCGGAGAGGCCGTGGGAAGCGCGCAGACCCGCACAGCGCTGCTCAAACGCGAGGCGGCACCGTGCACGCTCGCTCTTCCCAGAGCGCGAAATCGGTCTTGCCAGGAGCGCCTCTAAGTCAAACTGCTTTCCTATTTTAACACAGCTGTGTCCCAAGCGGTACAAAAGGTGACTACATGAATAAATGAATGAAAATAAATAAACGCGGCCAGACGAACACGCCCTGGAGCGAGAGCCCACCACGACGCCCGCGAAGGCGCGCAAAAACCGCGCGCTGCGGCTGGCTCGATCTCTCAGACGAGCGGCGGCCGAATCTCGCGGGGGTTCCGGACAGAACGAGCCCCGGGACCCCCCCGCGAGCTTGGAGGCCCCAGGAGCCCGAGGGTCGCCTTTGGTCCTGGGGCCGCCGCGAGCCTTAGGTCCGCCGCG
>NW_004955519.1:10260-100178 GCF_000276665.1 Chinchilla lanigera | reverse complement strand
GCCTGCGAATATAATTTTTTCTTTGAGACAGGGTCTCACTATGCAGTTCAGGCTGGCCTTGAGCTCACTTTGTAGCCCAGGCTGGTCTCGAACTCGCAACGATCCTCCTGCCTCAGCCTCCCGAGTGCTGGGATTACAGGCGTGCGCCACCATGCCCAGGAATCACCTAGCCCTAAGGTTGCCGCAGCTGTGGTGATGATACGAGCCAGAGGGTCACCTCAAATAGCGCGACCGCCATAAGCCAGAATCACTGCGAGCCTACAATTACACGAGCCACGGGGACACCACGAGCCCTTGTTGGTGCTCAGAGCCGAGTACCAACACCTCACCATGTCTGGGAATGAGGACTCGGGTAAGGCCGCCCTTAGCCATTAACGTGTTCTCCAGGGCCCTACACGGCTCCGACGGAGCCGATGCAGACGGCCTCACGGCGACCGCTGGGCTCACTGGTTCTCGGCCGAGACCAGGCCGTGCGTGGCCTGGACCAGCGCGGGCTCCCGGCGTCGCCGGCCAGCAGGCCGGGCTTGGGCTAGGGTGGGCGGGAGCGTAGGGAGCCCGCCCGTGGCTTGAAATTTTGGGACCTCCATGAAGTAAGGCACAAGCCACTTAATATGTCTGACCTTAGCTGGTCCTTAACACCATAAGAAGTCAGTACTAGTGTGCCATTTAAAAGATGAGAAAACTGAAGCTTGGAGAAACTATTTTGCTCAAAGCCACAAGACTAAGTGTGCCAGTCTATATATACACAGTCTGCCAAAAAGTGTATACACACATCAGGAAAAGAAAAACTTGTATAAATATTTTAATACTAAATTTATCGAGACACCATGAGATTAACACAAGTTACCTTTGGCCTCTACAATTAAAAGAGGTGCTAAAAGGGGTGGCCGTTATCTTCCAGACATTTATTAATACTGCGAACTGCTGCTTGGGTAAACCCTTGATCATTGAAATTGCTGTACATCAATTTTCAATTTCTTCTCTAAGTGTAGTGAGTTTTCTGTGATAAAAGATGTCCCCTAGGGTCACCCATATGAGGCAAATACCATCTGCTGAAAAAACATCATATTATTTTCCTTTTTCTGAAGTGTGTATGCATTTTTTGGTGAATTCTATATCTTCTCTGTCTCTGTCTCTGTCCTTCTCTCTCTTTCTCTGAGACAGTCTGTTTATGTTCTTCATGCTAGCCCTGAACTCCTGCACTCAAGCTATCCTCCCGTCTCAGCCTCCAGAGTAACTAAGACAACAGATATGGTTGGCCCCCACTCAGAGTTACAGTCTGCACACTGTCAGCCCTCATAACACATGCACATCGCTCCTATTATTCTACATCCAGTGCAGTTACATCCAGAAATTCTCTTTTGTTTGTTTGGTTTTTTGTTGTTGTTTTTTATCTTTTTGAGACAGGGTTTCACTATGCAGTTCAGGCTGGCCTTGAGCTTGATTTGTAGCCCAGGCTGGTCCCGAACTTGCAACCGTCCTCCTGCCTCAGCCTCCGGACTGATGAGATTACAGGCATGCGCCACCAAGCCCGGCACATCCAGAAATTCTTCACATCCTCCAAAAGTTGTTCCAGTACTGCATCTCCTCTAATAATACCTCCATCAAGACACTTTCCTATACCCCTAGTAAGAATGAATCACTCCCCTAGGATTTCACAGCAGGTTACCTTTGCCTCCCTGATAGCACTTATGTTGGCTTGATATTAGAAACCCTCGTGGGCATGCCCCTCTCCTATCTTAGCCCAAATTGCAGAGCCTGTTTCTTACAGCTGTATTGGTATACAGTATTCTTTTAGTTTTCTTCTTTACTAGCCAAATCCCTCAGTGATTTGTTATTTTACTTAATACTTTTGATGTTAAACTTTTCAATTCAAATCACTGTGGTTTTTGCTTTGTATTGGCCCAGGCTGATCCACTCACCCTTTTGGGTTTCTTTCTAGCACCTTGTGTTCAGTAGGAATATACAGTTCATAGAATGTGACTGAAGGTCCAATAAATACTCAACAATCCCTTTCACTTGCATTTCTGCTCAGTTCTCTTCTTTCATTTGCTTGACCTCTCTTTTCCATGGAGGGAGATGGAATAGAGGAAAGAAATTATCTCCTTTCTGGCACTTTTTTTGGGGGGGCGGTGGTTTTTTGAGACAGGGTCTCACTTTGTAGTTCAGACTGGCCTGGAACTCATTATATAGCCCAGGTTGGCCTCGAACTCATGGTGCTCCTCCTGCCTCAGCTTCCCTAGTGCTGGGATTATAGACTTCTTGCACCATCCCCAGCCTTACTGTCACTTCTAAGATCAGCTTTCCATTTTCTGGTCTGCCTACACTGCATTAGCTGGAGTAGGGCAGAAAGGAGGAAAGGCAGGACGCCTCAGCAGTGAGAGAAGTGGGGAGGGGGGTTGCAGGCAATGGTAGCTACCTGTTTTCAGGTACAAGCTGGACCCCTCAGGTGATACACGGAGCACCCAGGACAGTAATGGCACCCTGAAGTTCCACTGCCTTTAACAGTGGACCGGGTAAGGCAAAGCAACCATTGCCCTGGAAGACAGCTAAGAAAACTGGAGGATGTAATTTAACTACGTATTGTAAAATTAAAGAACAATGGAAAGTTAACAGAACCATGGGCAATTACTGAGACAGCTTCTCAATACATGCCAGGTTGGCCTGCACCTCAGAATCCTGCCTCAGCCTTCCAGATCAAAGGCATCCACCACCAGACCTAGCTTTAGCAATTTTTAAGTGTACATTACAACACTGTTTACTGTGCTGTTTAGTAGATCTCTAAGACTTTTACATACTTCATAATGAAAACTTTGTACTCTAATATCTTTCCATTTCCTCCCCCTCTCCAAAAACCACCATTCTACTCTGCTTCTATGAGTTTGATTATTTTTAGATTCTTTATGTAAGTGATAACATGGATTATCTGTCCTTTTGTATCTGGGTTATTTCCCTTCTCATAACATCCTCTGAGTTTGTCCATGGTGTTGCAAATGGCAGAATTTTCTTTTTGGAGGGCATATACATTTAAACCTTTTATGTCTTCGAACCTCATCAATTGTTCTCAAATGTGAGTGTGCATCCGAATACCCTGAAGAGCTCGTTAAAACACAGATTCCCAAAGCCCTATTACTACTTTCTGTTTCAGCAGGTCTTGACAGGGCCTCGGAATTTGCATGTTGTCTTAGTTACATTTCTCTTGTTGCTGAGACAAAATACCCAACATGCAAAGTTAAGGGAGGACAGGTTTATTTAGTTCTCAGTTTGTAAAGGTTTCTATCCACAATCGGTTAGCTCAAAGGCAGGATGGCACACAGTAGAGGGGCAACAGTTTATGGTGGCAGGAGACAGCAAAAGCAATGAGAGAGGAGAGAGCAAAAAAGTGGGAAACAAGCCTCTTTCTGCCCCTTTTATGTGATCTAGATTGCTGGGATTAGGGCAGTACCGATCCAATCAGTGGACTGACCCAGCAATCAACCAGCCTTAATCCCAGCGCCCTTAACCCCAGCATTGTACTATGAATCAATCACAAACTCTAGATTTAGCTACCTCTGAAAAAGCCTGCCTCTCATGACTGCATGAGGCTTTGGGGGTACATCTAGACACAAATCATAACACACGTCTAATACATTTCCATGCTGCTGATAGATGGCAGGTAGAAGCTGCTGATCCAGAGACCACACTTTGAGACCCACATTTGATCTCTTAGACCTGGGTCTTCCATATTGCAGCTACCAGCTGCATGCAGTTAGTAAGCACTTAAATGGAGCAAGTCTGAATAAGAGGCCTTTTCAGTGAAATACTATCAGACTTTCAAGACAGCACACACATACAAAATATCACTAATAAATTTATATTGATTACATGTTAAAAATAGTTTGAATATAGCATCTGTTAATAGTGGTATATCAAGTTGATGGATTAAGAAATGCCAAGCAGATTAGTAAATCACAGTTTTGGGTGCATCTGTGGTGATTACTGGCATCTGAGCCAGCAAACTGAGCTCGGGAAGACCCACTCTGGCCGTGGGTGGAACTAAACAATAGGTGTATAGCCTAGATAGACTGAAAAAGGGAAAGAAGAAGGAAGTTGGCCCATTTTTGACGAGCCATTGGTCTCTGGTTTCTTCAACCTTATAAGGATTTGCATGAGCAACTCTGCAGCAAATTCTAGAACTTTGACCTTGGAACTAGTTGCTGGTGCTGCGTCCTTGATCCCTCTTCTGCAGCTTCCATCTTCTTGGGCCAAACAGCTACTGGATCCTCCAGCTCTTCAGTGTGCAGAAGGCAACGGTGGACTTTCCCATCTCTGATTGTATAAGCTGCCTGATAAATCCCCTGGCATAATTATACATATATTTTCTGTCTATTCTGTTTTTCTAGAATCCTTTAAGCTTTACTACCTCAAAGAAAATTCATTATAAATTAATTTCATATATTTTTCAATATGTCTGTTGGGAAATTTAAAATTATGTAAGTGGCTCACATATTTCTATTGGATAGTGTTGTAACAATGAAAGGCATATCAAACTATGAAAAAGAAAATATGATGGATAACTAGAGATTCAAATACAGCATAAATGTTCAATTACATTCAGAAATTAATTTTTAAATAAGCGATTTTGAATAGTTTCAGATGGAAAAGTTATAAGATAGTACAGAAGGGACTATTGTTTAATCTCTACAGATAATAGTAAGCTAAACTTTTGACATCATGCTTTTTGTTGGTTTTTTGCTTATTCTGATGCCTAGTAAATGACAGTGTTTTATTTAATTTTATCCTCCACAGTGATCTGTAATTGATGTGGCTTGTGTTCTTATAGTTAAAGAATTATTATAAAAGTAATGCATGGCTAAGACATCACAAAGTAAGGAAATACCAAAGTGAAACATACCCAGAATTCCACCCACCGCAAGATGTCAACTATGAACAGGTTGGTGTGTATTTTCCAAATTAGCTTCTAAACACATAAATACACTTGTATGTAAACATGTAAGAAGCCCCTAGAAAAGTAATGCTGTACATTCTTGTCTATGACATTCTTTGATCAACATGTCATGAGAATATCTACGTGAGTAAATAAACATCCCCAACTTAATTTTGTAAGGTTCCTAACTGTGGACCTAGTTAGGTTTTTTTATATATATTTTCAAACTGCCTTGTGGATATATGGTACTAAATTTATTTCCTAGCATCATAAATACTTAGCATTTTTTGGTTCTTTGCTTTTTTAATTAAATTTAAAGAACATACATCTTGCTTTAATTTATACTTCTGTAATTACTAGTTAAGTCAACCACTTTCATGTCTTCACAGAATTTTCCTTAAAGATAAAAGTAATTTTTTTGTCTTCTTTACCACTTGGAAAGATATTCAGTAAATGATGTACACATAAGTAGTTTACAATAGAGACAAAAGATAAAAGGTTTTCAGTAAAATGATCATCAGATGTGCATATGATATCCTAAAAAGAAACCCACACACCTACTAGAGGAGATACAGGTGGGTATTGATAGCTCACTCTGGCTCGGTGAGTTGGCCTTCACACTCTTCCTGTCACCTCTGCTCCTGTCATCCTTCAGGTTTTGGTGGAAACACTTTCTCAGGCAAGCTGTTCATCATCTCCACCACCTCATAAAGGTCCCCTTCTGCATTTCTCATGGCCACTTCACTCGTGCAACATTTTGTACATTTATAAATTATTTGGTTTTTAATGGGTATTTGTGTTTTTAATGCTGTTTTTCCCAGTCTGTAAGCTTCCTAAGGTCAGGAATATTACCTGTTTTAATGGTACTGGGAATTGAACCCAGAACTCAGTTATATCCCCAGGTCTCTCCACTCTTTTTTTAAAAATTTTGAGACAGAATGTCACTAAGATACTAAATTGCATAGGCTAAGCATGAACTTAAGATCATCCTGCCTCAGCCTCCCAGAATGCTGGGATTACAGGCATGCACCAGTAGGTACAGTTCTCACTTCCTTTTATATAATTGTTGTCTCTCCTTACTTAAGACCTTTATAAGAGCATTTTCCTCTCTCTTAATTTCTACTTTTTTTATGAGTTAAAAGAAAATACACAGCATAGCTTTTGCTCACATGAGGGCACTTCTTCCTTTGGCTTCCACTAACAGTGTTTTGTCTTTTGGTTCTAGGTGCACATCCCCCTGCTTCCACTGCTAAGAACTGTTCCAGTCTTCTCTGCCTCCTTGGCTAGGGCTTCCTGGGATGTTTGGAATTGATATAACCTGATGGGAAAGCACAAGGTGAAGCATGAGCAACCCACTCACTGTTCTGTAATCTGAATATGCCACTGATTGCAAAATGTCCAGAAACAAGACGTGTTTATTTGTGAGGGCGGAGGACATCTTAGAATTGATTATGTAGGCATTTTTTTCAAACTAGGATTGATGACCTTTGAATTAGTACGAATTTATGCCCAGACTAGCAACAGTTTGCCTGTCTTAGTTTTCAAGGGTATCATGCATTTTCATTTTCTTCCAGGTATCCAGAGTTAGAGATTCAGTGACTGCTAGCAAGACATCATTCTAGACTAGATGACTGGGAATTCGTTTTTTGCTTCAGCACCATTCTTTTCTCCAGTACCTCACTCATTTTTACTGTAGTTTTAGTACCTGGCAGTAAAAACAAGAAGTGAAAGCAACCAGAAAATAATCTAAAGGCCAAAGAGTACTTTATGTCATTACCTTTCATAACTGAAAAAAAGCTTAGCATGTGTTTGGTAACTTTACCAACCTAAATCTGATTTCCAGGATTCTGACACATTCAACAGATAATTGAGTCATCTAAAGTGCCAATCTGGAGACAGTAGGAATTATGGGAATGAAACTATTTGCCCTCACAAAGTGTTCACCCTGGTTGGGGAAAACATCTACAGTGGTTGACTAATTATGCCAACTTGAGAAGTTTAGAAGCTTAACTAAACTTGGCTCAGCAATTCTACACCCTAGGATGTAGAGGAGCCACCCTAGGGTGGATCATCACCTAGATGATATAAAAGGGAAATGAAGAAGGACAGAGGAACTTCCATTTCTTTTGGAGGAGCTCCAGTCTTCACCTTCTGGGGGGAATACTGATAATCCTTGGCATGAACTATTTAAATTAACATGCTGTGTAGATCGATTTGATTACCCTGATTCACCACTTGCGAGATGTCAGGAATTTAGTGATTTTGTACATAAAAATTTTGAATTTCTGGTACCGGAGAAAAACCAAAAAAAATAAAAAAATAAAAAAAAAAATTTTGAATTTCTTTGACAGAGTAGGAAATATAATGATGCTGGCTGGTTGGTCTTGGCCTCACTGGACAAACTTGTGCAGGAAGGTAAGGAGTCAAAGATTCAAATTCCTGTCTCCAGACACAGATACGAAATTTAAAAGTTTCTAAGTGTGTCAAACAAAAATCTCCTTTCTTTTAGTCACAAAGCTGAGATTGCAGAAACCCAGATGCAGTCCCTCATATTTCGATTGGCTGAAATGCATGTAAATTTAACTCTGTCTTGAAGGGTATCTGAGGCAAAGCTGAGGGTACTGGGATCCCATAAATTAGGATGGAGATGTGTGGGAGGATCCTGAGGAGGCTGAGGATGTTGAGTTCCTAGATGCTGATGAGATTATTTTGCCCGAGGAAGAGATTTCCCCATCTGCTGTGGCAGAGGCATCGCCACCTCCACCTCCTGCGGTGTCAGTGTCTCCTAGGATGCCCGGGGAAGCTAATCCTGTGTCGACCAAGCAGGCTAATGCAGACACTCCTCAGGACCCACTCTCACCGCCCATTTTTTCCTATAGGCCCATAAGCAGGCTCAAATCTCATAATGCTCCTAAGGGTGATGTACACAGTGTGAACCATGAGGAAGTCCGCTATTCTCCTAACGAACTTCTTGAGTTTTCTAGCTCTTACAAGCAGAGGCCTAATGAGCAAGTGTGGGAATGGATTTTACGAGTGTGGGATAATGGTGGCAAAAACAGACACCGGAATGAGGCAGAGTTTGTTCATATGGGTGCATTAAGTAGGGATTCTGAGTTTAATGCTGCAGCTCACCGAGTAAAGAAAGGCATTGATAGTTTATGTGGCTGATTGGCAGAAATATGGCTCAAAAGATGGTCCACTGTGAATGAGCTAGATATGCCTGATATTCCTTGGTTTACTATTGATGAAGGGATTTAGAGGCTTAGGGAAATGGGAATGCTGGAGTGGATCTGTCGTGTTAAACGTAATCCTCCACTTTGGGATGATCCAGAAAATATACCCTCCACTAACACTTTGAGAACCAGATTTGTGAGGGGAGCACCAGCATTCCTGAAGAGCTGTCATTGCTCTTCTCTGTATGCCAGACCTACAGTGGGGTCCGTGGTTACTTAATTAGGAAATTTAAGGTCAGTGGGCTTGATTTGACCCTGGAGTAGCAGAGGTCAAGTGGCAGCACTTAATCGCCAAAGGCAGGGTCCACGCACTTACCATAAGGACAGTAGAAGCAGAACAATGACCAGAATAATCTGACACATGCAGACCCATGGCATTGGCTGATTAACCATCGTGTTTCCAGAAGTGAAATACATAGGAAGCCTACAAAATTTCTACTAGATTTATAGAATAGAAAATATTTTAAGGCAAAAGAACAGAAACCTACTCCAAATCGTGGTAACAGGCAATTATGGCCCCTTAACCAGATCCCGGATTTGAGCCAATTTATAGACCCAGAACCCCTTGAATGATGGGGAGGTCAGGTCTCCTTGGGGAAGGATCCTGGTGCCCCCAAAATTTATACAGTCAGACTTTCTCCCATCTTTCCCCCAAAGGGACCTAAGGCCCTTTGCTCGAGTGACTGTACATTGGGGAAAGGGGAATGATCAGACATTTTGGGGACTACTGGTTCTGAACTAACACTGATTCCAGGGGATCCAAACCGTCATTGTGACCCTCCAGTAAAAGTAAGGGCCTATGGAGGTCAGGTGTCATTTCCCCTGTTCCAGAATGTATAATTCGGGTAGATGTGCTTAGTACTTGGCAGAATCCTCTCATTGGTTCCTTAACCTATAGTGTGAGGGCTATTATGGTTGGGAAGGCCGAATGGAAACCATTAGAGTTAACTGCCTGGTAAAATAGTAAACCAAAAGCAGTATCACATCCCTGGAGGGATCCCCGAGATTAGTGGAATTGAGGACTTGAAGGATGCAGGAGTGGTGGTCCCCACCACATCTCCATTTAATTCTCCCATTTGGCCTGTGCAGAAGACAGATGGGTACCATAAACTGAATCAGGTGGTGACTCCAATTGCTGCGGCAGCACCAGATGTGGTTTCCTTTCTTGAGCAGATTGATACATCTCCTTGTAGTTGGTACGCAGCTATTGACTTGGCAAATGCCTTCTTCTCCATACCTATCCACAAGGATCATCAGAAACAATATGCCTTCAGCTGGCAAAGCCAGCAATATACCTTCATCATCTTACCTCAGGGGTTTATTAACTTGTCAGCCCTGTGTCAAAACTTAGTTCACAGGGATCTTGATCACCTTTCTCTTCCACAAAGTGTCACACTGGTCCATTATATTGATGATGTTATGCTGATCGTGCCTAGTAAGCAGGAAGTAGCAAAAACTCTGAATTTGTTAGTAAGGCATTTAAGAGCCAGAGGATGGGAAATAAATCCAACAAAATTTCAAGGTCCTTCTACTTCAGTGAAGTTTCTAGGAGTCCTGTGGTGTGGAGCATGTACAGATATTCCTTGTAAGGTAAAAGATAAGTTGTCGCATCTGGCTTCCCCTATGACCAAAAAGGAGGCACAGCGCCTAGTGGGCCTATTTGGATTTTGGAGGCAACACAGTCTTCACTTAGGTGTTTTACTCCAGCCCATTTACTGAGTGACTTGGAAAGCTGCTAATTTTGAGTGGGAATCAGGACAGGTAAAGGTTCTGCAATAGGTCCAGGCTGCTGTTCAGGCTGCTCTGCCCCTGGGGCCATATGATCCAGCCTTTCCCACACTTGCTCACTAAATCCTATGGTACTTGAGTGTCAGTGATAGATAGAGATGCTATTTGGAGTCTCTGGCAGGCCCCCATAGGTGAACTGCAGCGGAGGCCTTTAAGATTTTGGAGCAAGGCTCTGCCATCATCTGCAGACAACTACCCTCCCTTTGAAATACAGCTCTTGGTCTGCTACTAGGCCTTAGTGGAAACTGAACACCTAACCATGGGACACCAGATCACCATGCGACCTGAGTTGACTATCATGACCTGGGTATTATCTGATCCACCAAGTCATAAATTTGGACGTGCACAGCAACAGTATATCATTAAGTGGAAGTGGTATATTCATGATTGAGCCAGGGCAGGTCCAGAGGGTACAAGTAAACTACATGAGGAAGTTGTCCAGATACCTATGGCTCCTATGCCTAATGTACTGCCTTCTGTTTCCCAGCATACACCTCTGGCCTTGTGGGGTGTGCCATATGGTCAGCTGTCAGAGGAAGAGAAGGCTAGGGCCTGGTTTATGGATGGCTCTGCACGCTCTGCAGGCACCACCCCCATGTGGACAGCTGCAGCATTACAGCCCTTTCTTGGGACATCCTTAAAGGACAGCGGTGAAGGGAAATCATCACAGTGGGCAGAACTTAGGGCAGTGCACTTGGCAGTACATTTTGCCTTGAAGAAGAAATCGCCAGATGTGCAACTGTATACTGACTCATGGGCCATAGCTAACACTCTGGCTGGATGGTCAGGAATTTGGAAAGAACATAATTGGAAAATCGGTGACAAAGATATCTGAGGAAGAGGTATGTGGATAAACCTCTCCATATGGGCAAAGAATGTAAAAATATTTGTTTCCCATGTAAATGCTCACCGAGAGGTGACACTGGAAGAAGACGACTTTAGTAATTAAGTGGATAAGATGACTTGGTCTGTGGATAGTGGCCAACTTCCTTCTTCAGCCACCCCTGTCATTGCTCAATGGGCTCATGAACAGAGTGGCCCTGGTGGCAGGGATGGAGGTTATGCATGGGCTCAGCAACATGGACTCCCACTCACCAAAGCTGATCAGGCTACAGCCACTGCTGAATGCCGAATATGCCAGCAGCAGAGACCAACACTGAGTCCCTGATATGGCACCACTCCCCGTGGTGATCAACCTGAAACCTGGTGGTAAGTTGATTACACTGGACCACTTCCATCATGGAAGGGTCTATGCTGTCCTCACTGGTATAGACACGTGTTCTGGATATGGATTTGCCTTTGCGGAGCATTCCACCTTTCTGTCAATCCAGCTGCTTCTGGATGGTGAGGGACATGGTAAGACCAGTGAATTCCATGAGCATGAGCCCATTTCCTCACTTCTTTGGCTGTAAAATGTGTTTCTTGGTCAGAGGCAATGCTATGTGGAATTCCATGACAGTGGATAAGGCATTCTGTGAGTCCATGGGTGGTAGTTTTGGCAGAAGCCTCACATGCCACTATATGGCAGTGTCTCCCATTGCTGGAATTCATGGGTCCGGGAATCAAGGGGTGGAAGTAGAAATGATACCACTAACCAGTACCCCTACTGATCCACTAGCAGAATTTTTGCTTCCTGTCTCCACAACCTTATGTTCTCCTGGCTTAGAAGTCTTAGTTCCAGAGTGGGTAAGGCTTACACTAGGAAGCACAACAATGATACCATTGAACTGGAAGCTAAACTTTCTCCCTGGTCATTTTGGTCTCCTCATGCCTCTGAGGAAACAAGCTAAAAATGGAATCAGTGTTGTCAGGGGTGATTGACACAGCCTATCAAGGGGAAATTGGACTACTACTCCACAATGGAGAAAAAGAATAATATATTTGGAGTGCAGGAGATCCCTTAGGGTACCTTTTAGTATTACCTTGCCCTATTAAAGTCCGTGGGAAACTACAACCTAATACAGGCACAATGACAAATGGCCCAAAGGCTTCAGGAATAAAGGTATGGGTCACTCCACCAGGAAAAGAACCAAGACCTGCTGAGGTACTTGCTGAAGGTCAAGGGAATACAGAATGGGTAGTGCAAGAAGGTAGTTCTAAATACCAGCTATGACCCTGAGACCAGCTACAGAAAAAAGGGTTATAATGGTACTATTTCTCCCCTATATGGTGCTAATGTAATATAATGTTGACAGACTTAATAATGGTTCTTCAGGATTGTTAAATCTGTGTTATAATGTTCAAGTTATGAAATTGTAAGTGTAAGCATCAACCAATGAAAATTCATATTCTATTTGGGTGAGGGAATTAGTGCATTTCAGTTTGTATGAAGGATAGCTGTAACATGTTAGGCACAATTACATATGTCTTTGTATCTGGGGACTGGTTTAAAGAAATGTGCCTGGTTGCCAAGTTGACAATGGGTGGATTATAGTGGTTGATTGATAATGTCAACTTGAGAAGTTTAGAAACATAACTAAACTTGGCTCAGCAATTGGCTCAGCAATTCTACACCCTAGGGTGTAGAGGAGCCACTCTAGAGTGGATCATCACCTACATGATATAAAAGGGAAATTAGGAAGGACAGAGGAACTTCCATTCCTTTGAAGGAGCTCCAGTCTTCACCTTCAGCTTGGACGTCCTCTCCTGGCTTTTAGTGCAGACTCTTCACTTCCGTCTTGGATCCTTCAGCCTTCTGTCGCAGACTCATTGGCCTCCTGATACGGACTTGCACAGAACTCTGCAGTGAACTCGACCCTGGACTGACTCCTTCATTCTTCAGTGTGCAGACACCCTCTGCACACTTCCTCACACAACTCTTTGGCTGACCATCATAAACCAATCTTGTAATTTCTTATACATTTGTACATCTTGTATTATATGTTTCTCTAGTAAAACCCTGACTGATAGAACATCCAATACACAAATAAGCAGGTTATGTCAACAGTATCATTATATTTCACTGTATCTGCAAAGTGTGGCAGTAAGTCCTTAAATCCCAGTGATTTATAACCACATTTACTTCTTGCTCATGTAAAATGAAGAGAGAATGAGTGGTTTTGGTCCAGTGTAACACCTTCTGCCTCCGAACTGTGGTCTGAAAGAGCTACTGCTATCTGGCCCACACCACTCCCATGGTAGAAGACAATGAATGAGACTTACTCATTGCCTTTGTAAAGTTGTTTGGATGTGGTGCTTTTCTGCTCTTCAGACACACTGGCCAAACCAGAGTTCCCTGATGGAGAAGATAAAAGCAGAAAAGGATAGGGAGAGCCAGGTATGTATGTGCAATAGGGATGGAGGACTGTAACAAAGAAACTGACAGGCTTACAGGAGGCATTTATGGGTTATTCGCTCTTAGGATCATGATGTATGCTTAATATTGCTACCAAAGACCTACTTCCTCATCTTCATGGGTGGACACTTTTTCCACGCACTGTGATAGTGAGGAGTGGCCATTAGACTGAGTGACAGCCAATGGACTGGGAACAGATGTGTGTGCCATGGCAACCTGGAATCAAGGGTGATGAAGCTAAATGAGCCTGAGTCCCCAGAGAAGTATAAGACAAAACTTAACAGTGTTACTTGGGATGTACTATATTTTGAGTCTAGCACTAACTGCAGTCTATCATATTCCAACCCATTGTTTCCTCCAAGAATACCTTATTTACCACTTTTTAAAAATTTTTATCTGTCAGACAATTTCTTTACAGAACTTTTAACAAGATGAAAATTGTGTGTGGGGCTATGTTCATAATTTCTAATTCTAAAATCCAGCCTGGTTTATCATATAACAGTGACACAAATGCCAAATGTATGTCAAGGGCTAATTAGATTAACTAAGGCTAAAGTCATCATTTCACACAGTAAGTAAACTATCAAGGTGAAAACTGCAACTCTGTGATGTATGGAAATCCATTTGGTAGCAACATCATTTATAATACAGACTTAGTAGACTCTCCTGGGAGACTTGTGAACTTGGGAAACAAGGTATATTGACAAATGAAAACCTTGAAGGGCCTTTTTAAGTGAGAGAAGATGACATGTGAGAAAAAAGAATGAAAAACGACATAAATCTCTTTGTCTAAAAAATAAAAATACTTAAAAGGGAATAACCAAATTGAGACTGGTACTTTGAAACAACCAGGTCTTGTACTTGGAGAAATTCATCAAGTGTGAGAAGAGGCACATCTAGAGAGGATACAAATTGTCACCCTTAGCCCACCAGAAGCTGACATGTTTTGAAACATCTGTACTTTCAGTGAACAGGATGTCAGAACTGCCACACTGCAATTTATCCTTGTATCTGCTTTTCCAATTTTTTGTGATGTTTTCAAAAGGACTCCTGATAGTATCTGCTGACAAAGGAATGTTTGTTTTACACCTATTACTTTTACCTTGTTTCTTTTATACTAATTCACCATAAAGCATACATGAACTTTACCATCTTAAGTATTTTATGTATTCAATTAGTAGATTCACAATACTGTGTAATCATTAGCACTACCCATGTACAGAATGTTTTCATCAACTCACACTGAAACAGTGCCTATTAAACAACGCAGTTCTCACCATAAACCCATGGTCAATCTCTACTTCCTGTCTGTCATGAATTTGACTGAATACCTCATGTAAGTGAATTCATACAATATTTGTCCTTGTGTGTGTCTTATTTCATTTACGTTGCCATATACATCAGAATTTCATTCCTTCTAAAGATTGAATAATATTCCACTGTATGTATATACTACACTTCACCCATTCATCTGTAGAGAGACATGATTTATCTTTTGACTGTTAGAAATAATGCTGCATTAAACACTGGTGTTAAGTACCGGAGCCTCTGCTTTTACTTCCTTTGGGGATAGAAGAGGTGACTGAAAACTATGGTGAATGTTGAAATTTTAAAACTTTATTACTGTAAAAGATACATACCATTAACCTCTCTCAAAATACCCTCTCCCCTTGCTTGGAAGACACCCAGTCACCCCCGCTACTTTCTGAAGCAGTTTTGGAAGTCCTCGCTCGTAACTGTATCATGTGTGATTAAAAAATAATAATAATAATATGGTGAATGGTGCTGAGTGCCACTCATTGGGAAGGCAGGATTGTAAAAAAATCACAGTGTGTCTTCACCCACCTTATTTATTGGATCCGGCATCATGCAACTGCTGGCTCTTCCCCAAGCAAAACGACCATGAAAGGCAAACAGTCTGAATTGATTCAGGACATCAAGGCAGCCACAAGAGCACAGCCAGACACTCTTATAAAAGACTTCCAGACTGCTTTAGAAAGTGGCAAGAATGACTGGATAAGTGCATTTGAGGAAAGGAGAATTTTGAAAGGGGATTAATGGTAATGTGTCTCTTCTGTAATTTTTTTTTATTTAAATACACAGTATATACCCAAAAGTGGAATTGGTATATCACGTCCTGTTTTCCATAGCAGCGACACCATTTTACATTCCCACCAGCAACGTGCAAAGGTTGCAGTTTTCCATATGCTTATCAGACCTTATTTTCCCATGTTTTTAATATAGTCACCCTAATGGTTATGAAGTGGTTTCTTCACATCAGGAAAAACAATTGTCTCTCTGTGCTAAACATCCTCACTACTAATATTAAGGGAGCTCTAGGAAGGTATCTAGACATTTACCATTAACTTACTGAAATTATGAATAGGGAAGTGAAAAGAACACTGCCGTGCATTCTTAAAGATGGGTCCCCCTCCCTGTACGACTTGTCTACCCCATAGCCTCCTTCATTTTCTGAATCAGTGGACTTTATAAACATCGCCCAGCACCAGGCCCAGAAAGAGTCTCAGAATATTAACCTACTTCACTTATTCAGGCAACTCCAAGTATAATCCATTCCACCACTTGAAAAAACAGTGTTTTCCCTCCTAATAACACCATTAATAACCACAGGGGCTCTTTTCAAGTCCAACAAATTCACATATTAATGTAATGAAGTGAAAGTAAGTAAAGTCAGACCTGAGGCTTTGGCACTGCTGCAGTTATTTAACTTTATTATATTTTAAAATATGAAAACTGTAAAACACACTATTTATATAAACACCTGAGGACTGTTCAAATGGGCACAGTATCTTCATACAAACAATTTGACAGAAGACCAAGTTTAAGTAAGAATATAGTCTCATAACATAAGAAGTAACATTGATGACGTGATCCTTCAAACAAGGATTCTTATCTAAAGTACACATAGCTTTCTAGGAAGAAAATGTACATTCTTGCCCAGGTGAACATTTTATTGGCATTTAAAACAAATGGCTAATACTTTTTCATAGCTTATTAATATTACCCAAGTAGTAACAATAAACATATAGCACCATTTCCCCCTGAAAGTTCTAACTTTCACAGACCAAAGTAGTCAGAACTAAAGTATCTTCCAAAATGTAGCAGAATAAATGGCTCAGAACCAAGCAAATTAGTAAGAAACATTGCATAGGATAGAGAATGTCCCTGCACGGAAACCAATCTACCGATTGTTTCTCATCACCTGAAGAGTAAGCGGAGAGGTACTGGTGATGGCAAATGATGCACATATTTTTGTAGAATAAAAACATCTAACTATATTCATAGCTCACTCTTCCCTTTGTGGCAGTGCAAAGTGCCATATTAAATTCAAAAAGAAAACATTTACACGTGTATACCTATAAGAATAGAATAGTATATAAATATGGTAAAGTATCCATATGAGAAATAAACATACAATAAAATATATATCTCTTAAAAATTTGGACACAGATATAGAGATATGTGAAATGAATGCCTAGTAAGTATCCAATCTTTGCAAAAAATATAGGTTTACAATTATATGTATTTTAGTGAAAAAAGGTAATCCTATTCGATCCAAGCCACTCTTGTAGTATAAACACGTGCACAAAATGATCATTCTATCAGCTGTTTTTAAAAATTATAAAAAAAAGGTAAGAACACTTTATGAATCCTTATAAGCTTGCTTTTTCCTTTAAATATGAACAAATACAATACTGAAGGAACTAATAACAGAAAGGAAAATAATTTATATGGCTATTTCTTTTGTAGAAATTCTTAAAAGATGAACAGAACACTATAGAATTGGAGAGAAAATATTTGAGAAAGAATCAATAGCTACAGGTACATCTTTAAATTTTCTTCTGAGAAAAAATTCTCATGGGTTTAATTGTAGAAGCTGTCAAATCTCTATCATTTTCCTCTTTGGGATTTAGCTGTTTTGGTTCTAAATATAAAGATTAAACCAAATCAAAGGGTTCTCTGCTTACTACAGGAAGTACATTTGTAAAATATACAATCAAAATAATAGAGACACAAATGAGCTACCAATTTGAGTATGTTAATACTAGCATGCTAAATGCTTTTAAAAGTAGACTGCACTGTTACTGAAATTTAGCAATTCTGACAAGACATTTTTAAAGGAACTTTCTATGCAACAAAGACTGCTAAGAAAACTACTTTTAAATTAAAATGTTATCAGTACACCTGAGAATTATGTCTAATCTAAACTGACTTTTTTCAATTATATTTTCCTTCTTTAAGTTTTTCAATGTAATGACAAAGCTTTATTGCTGGCCCCAGCTTCAGTCCCATGTACTTCATAACCACATCACTCTTGAGTAGAAGCAGAGCTTTCCCATCAATCTCCTACAAAGGCAAGAAAATTACAATACTTAATGCTTTCATATTTGTCAAAACAGGTACTTATACATAAGAACACGTAACACAGAGAGCAGTTATATGAGATCTATTATGTTCTAGATCTATATTCTCAATATACATTTACTTCTTGAAAATTATTAAAATGTAACTTGTATGGTGAAGCATCATGTGATAATTTATAAATATTTTTCAAATTTTACATAGAAATTTAATACAGTATCTTTGATGAATGATATGAATGTTCTAAGAATCAAAGTAGCTGATCTTAACTACCTAACAGTTTACCCCAAATGTTACTCAGGAAGCATGTTTGTTTACCTACTATCCTGCACATCTCTCAGACAGGTGTCACTTCAAATACCTGATTCTTGTATTGAATAAGTTTGATAAAATTATTTTTATATTTCCTGCTTTATTATCTTATAAAAATTAACAAAAATATATCATTTTTGGTCATCTTGTATTTTGGACTGAAAAGTGGTTAAATACTGTATGTTGAACAAAATACTATATATCTATGACAAAGGGTCAAAAACTATGAATGGCTGAAGTGAATCTCAGATAGTCATTAACTTTCTTTCCTTTTTTTTTTTAAAGATTTTTTGAGACAGGGTTTTGCCATGTAGTTCAGGCAGGCCTTGGGCTCACTATGTAGCCCAGGCTAGCTTTGAACATGTGGCAATCCTCCTGCCTCAGCCTCTCAAGTGCTGGGATTACAGGCATGTGCTACCATGCCCAACAAATCATTAACTTTCTAAAACGGACTAGGAATATGCCAACATCAATGCAAACTATAAACATGCTATATAGTATTATCTTTATAAACTGATCAGTTAGTTGTCTAAAGTTGGTTGGACGCTAAAACCACTGATTTTCTTAACACTATTAAAATGGTACATCAGAAATTAGATTGCTAATTTGATTTGTTAGAAATCAATGAAAATATTGCTTAATAGTCACAAGGCATCCTCCTTAAGTTTTTTATTAACTGATTTATGTTACGGAGGCACTGTTTCATATTAATTTCTGTTTAAACCAAAGATGCATGGTTTATTAGGTATAATGAGAAGGCAACCCCTCCTACTCATGGTCCTAGGGCCAAGAAGGGACCAGGTTGGGGAGGGGGAAGATCCTTTTATCTGTCATTACAAAAAAGGTTGTCCACTGGAGGGTGATGATATTGAATCATTGTGTCTTGAGAACTTGAGGTTTAGTTATTAAGCACCTGGATACCCATTTTAAAGAACACACCACTAACCTTCCATTTAAAGATCTAATGTTGGGCAAAATAACCTTTCTCACAAATGGAAAAATCAGTTTATAGGGTTCCCCCACCATCCACACAACTCAGTATCCAGTGGCAAGGCTTGCATAGAAGTCATTCAAAGGCATTATGGCAGCACGAAAACCAAATCAAAAGATACATTACATGTTGCCTGAAGAGGTCGGCGAGGGGGCCTGATATCTGAGGATCTGTACGATTCATAAACTGTATCACTTCATCCACAGACCAGGTTGAAGGGTCCTCAGGTAAGACTTGTTTCACGACACTGGGTTCAGGTTCAGCTATATAAGTTGGAACTTCAATGAGGGGGAAAAAAGAACAAATCATACTTGACCTGATCATTATCCTGAAATTAGGGAGCAATGGTGTTATTGCCGGAACACTCTGTTAAGAACCTAAGCAAGGACTCAAAATTCCAACCGTGCAATCTAATGAAAACCTACATAAAGATGATCTGAAGACAGTGGCACAAGAATATCCCATCTAACCTCCCCCAATCAGCAGAAGCAGCTTCAAAAGTTCCCCCTAGAGATTCAATGATTACAAACAACTGACAGCCAATCTAAGGTCTCTGTGGCCTCGAGCAAATACAGTAAAACATGTTACAAGGGTTAAAATAGGTTAAGAAACTAAGTCATTACTCTCTTACATTGTTTAAACAAGTTTCATTCTCTGTTAACTGCTCTCCCTTCTCTGACTAAATAAGGTTTATTTCACTAGCAAAATTCAGTGGAAACTGCCCACATTTACAGTTTTATGGCTGCTTAAATTTGTTTGCATTTGTAGTGCTGGGGATGGAACCCAGGGTTTTAAGCATACTAGGCAAGCTCTACCACTGAGCTACACCCTTAGTTCTAAATTTGTTCACTTTAAACAAAAAATTTCAATAATTCCCTTATCCTGTAGAACCAAATTTGTTATTTCACCAAATTTTCCACATGTATTCAATATAGGTATTTTTATAGCACCACGTTTACTCTTTAGATTTCTGTCTCTTGCAGCTTAAAGAACCTGCATTTTGGAGAAAACAAGGTAGGTCAGAGTAAATTAACATTTTATTTAATTTCTCTTTCATGTTTAGTTGCACAGCAACAGACTACTGTTCTGGTTGAAAATTTCTATGTTTAAGAAAGAAGCAACTAAGAACTGGTGGCTGTATTTTCACCTACTTGGGAGGCTGAGTCAGGAGAATTTCAGGTTTGAGAACAGCCTAGAAACTTAGCCAGATCCTACCTGAAACTAATAAGGTCTAGAGATGTAGTTCAGCACTCCCTAGGTTCAATCTCCAGTAACATGAGTAAAATGAAATAAAATAAAATAAAATAAAATAAAATAAAATAAAATAAAATAAAATAAAATAAAATAAAATAAAATAAGGAATTAAACAACTTAGGTACTTAAATTTTCAATAGGCTTTCGTTATTAACTAAGTTCTGTTGAAATTTCTTTCTGCCCTGACAGATACCCATTTATTTAAAGAGAAAGCTGGAATCCATTAAGTTAGAGTGTGAGGATAACTGAAGAGATTTACATAGTTTGCTAGTAAGAGTTGTTTGTTGGATCAAGAGTTATCAACACAAATTTGATCTTTTTTGTGTGTGAATTAGTCAAAGGCGTATCTCTCCTTCCCATCATCTGGGCCACAATCATTTTAGGAATATCTTGACTATTTATCCAAGGAAAAGGTAAGATAAAAAAAAAAATTACAGTAATTTTTTTGTATGTAGCTCTGAATTTTCATTTCTTTGTCACATCACAACATCCAAAACCTCTACACTAAATGTTATCTTGTCCTGTACTTGTGAGAAAAATTTTGTTGGGCTGGATCAATCCAGGTAAAAACAATGACGTTCAATGTGCCTGCATAAGGTATTGAAAATTCAGACAGAAAAGCCCTCTCCTTAATGACACAATTTAATTATTAAAAAATTACTGGCAAGGCTAATCTTACCTCTAAATTAATGCATATTTTAGGGGGAGTTTCTGTCATCAGAATCTGGGATTTTGGGGATTTTTTTTGAGACAAGGTTTCTCTATGTAGTTCAGGCTGGCCTTGAACTTACTATGTAACCCAGGCTGACCTCAAACTTGCAGTGATCCTCCTGCCTCACCCTCTCACGTGCTGGGATTACAGGTATAATCCTGGACTAAACTAATTTTATATTAAAAGTGACTATATAATTTTCTATTTTCAATTGTGGAAAAATAATTAGGGAAAAATAATTTAAATGGGCTCATATTTTCAAAACAATTCTAGAAGGCCTCAAACGTATTATTCAAATAATTATATGAAACAAATTAATCATGTGAAAAATTACCCAAGTCCAGTCATACTCTTCTTCTGAATGGTTCTATCTTATACATACTGAGATATCAATAAAAATTTCTGAAATAAATATAATGAACGTGACTTGACTTCCCCCAATGTTACTTATGTGGATTTTTTGTAAAAATGGTCGGCAATTTTTTTCACTCAAATAATGGGGCAGGGTAAGGTAGGAGGCTGTGTGAACATCACTGGCTGTCAGGAATGAACTCAGCTTTAAGTAACAATTGTGGTACTTAAAGAAAGTAATAGTAGTGATACTTTGAGACAGTTTAGAAGTAAAATGCTGACTTGTTCTCCAGAAATGAGGCCCCACAGCAGCTAAGAATATGGCCCTTGAACCAGTGTGTCTGGGTTGAAGGATTGGCCTAGGCATTTTGAGGGATTTTAGCAAAATGATTTGTGAAATTTTTTCACCTGAAAATGTTTACCAGTACCTATATCCCAAACAAATATTAAACTGATATAATGTATGTGGCCATATAAAATACTATGTGTCTGACATATAAGGTCATGTAGTGATGGAGACAATGATTTTTATTACCATTAAGTAAATTACTAAGATGTAATGTGATTATGATTACTTTTTTCCATTCCTAGGAAGACCAGATGCTAGACTTCTAAAGACCAAATACAGGCCACTTTGGCATGGTAGTTGTTAGGCATACATTTGAAAGTGAGACATTTAGTATACGAAGTAAACTTTTAGACCCTCTTACTAAAGCCTGTCTTCGAAAGCTTATATTTTGTGAAAATACTTAAAATTTCAGGGTATATTATCCCTTATGGAATAAATACCTATCTTTAGATCCTGAAAACAGTGAAACTCTAAAAGAAGATACAGGGCTGGGGATATAGCTCAGTGGCATAAGCGCCTGCCTGGCAAGCGCAAGGTCCTGAGTATGATTCCTGCTACTGGGAAGAGGAAGAGGAACAGGAACAGGAAGAAGATGGAGGAAGGAGGAGGAAGAAGAAGGAAGAAGAAGGAAGAAGAAGGAAGAAGAAGAAAGAAGAAGAAAGAAGAAGAAAGCAGAAGAAGAGGAAAAAGGAGAAGAAGGAAGAAGAAAGAAAGAAAGAAGAAAGAAGAAGAAGAAAGAGGAAGAGGAAGAGGAAGAAGAAAGAAGACTACAACAATCTCCACGGGAGGTAGGAGGATGGAAGTGACATTAATGTGTCTCAATGTGCGTAGAGTACATCCACCCACAGATAACATCCATGATAAAAGACAAAGGGGTTCCTTGGTTCCCAATTCATTCACTCCTCAACCCGGCCTATATATGCCAACCTGGAGAAAAAGGACAAAACATATAATCCCACACTCATTCTGCTGCACCCCTAACCCTTAAAAGGGTATGGAATAGTAGCCATCTTTGCACATGGAAGGCTGTTCTAGTTCTTTCTAACAACAAGACATTGCCATGTTTACACAAGCTACATCTTCCTGATTGGTCTGAGGGAATGACACAGGATATGGAGAACGAGAAAATGGCACAGGTGTAGGTCAGAGCCCTGATCTAGGAACTGTACACAAGTTGGAGCAGAAAAAGATCTCAAGAAAGAGAAAAATGTATGAGAAAGAAGTACACACAATGTGCCTTTCAAGGCCTCAGAGTTATGAGAGATTTGTGAGTCCAGGCAGTACCCCCAAAAATGACAAATTGCAACTGTTAAAGAACCATTAATCTAAGAAGTCTCTATGAGAGACATGATGGGTGATCCAGATTCCCAGAGTCAGTTCTGTGATGCTATGAGTATTGGAGCATTCATAATGGTTTGGCCCTGACAGTGGTATGAAGGGAAGAATGTGTCCTCCCCGATTTTGGCACTTTCTGCAATATGATACACTCTCAAAGGATGCTGCTGGGTGTGAAACGTCAAAGGGAAAGACAGGCATGTTGGCTGAGAATTAGTTTTTACTTTTTTTGTTTTTATTTTTATTTTTGGTACCAGGAATCGAACTTACGACTTTGCGCTTGCAAGGCAGGTGTTCTGCTGCTGAGCTAAATCCCCAGCCCGAGGATTCTTTTTTAAATATACCTTCATTTTTCCTCTGCATTTGAAATGTACCTTCATTATTATTATTTTTTTTTTTTTGGTTTTTCTCTGGTACCGGGAACCGAACTCACGACCTTGTGCTTGCCAGGCAGGCGCTTTGCTGCTGAGCTAAATCCCCAGCCCCTGAAATGTACCTTCATAGCAACTGCTCCCGGAAGATGACTTGGGCTCAGCTAGTGTTGAACTTGAGGTGCTTGGCTCATTTAGAGGAAAGTCCCCATGGACTGAAGTATGTGTAAGACTGCTGAAGAGAAGAGGACTCAAAGGATCTCCTGAACTTAATGCTGCATTCTTCAGTTTTTCAAGCTCCTCCTCTTTGGGCATGTCTTTTCCCTCAGGAGACAATGGTTCTTCTATAAGGGAAAAGACAAAGAGGATTACCTTCAACATATAACTTAAATACTATTAAAAAGTCAACAATCTCATTTATAACAATTCTTCATTTAATTCATGTTACACTGAACCATTAATTTCTAACTAAAAGTATACGGTCATTCCCTACTCATCATTTATAGTAATGGACACTATCTTGAAATCCAAATTAATTTTGTAACATCATCTATGTTTTCACAGAAATTTAGTGCCTCTTGCTAGTCTTTCTAGCAAATCTATCAAGATCTCACAAAAGGATTTGTTCTTAGAAATATAGTTCTTCACAACTACTTGCTATATATGACCACACAGTTAGTTTCTAACATTTGTTGACTACTTTAGCAGTAAACACTTACTGGAGAAAGTTACTAAGTTTTTCTGTTCTTTCTATCAGTCTTTAGCAATATAAACCTGAATACAAAGTTTATTACAGTATTTATTTAATCTATGGAAAAATAACAGTTGTGTGCTTTGAAGGGAATGTTATGCCCAAGCTGCCAAAGTAGAAGCCTAACTGCCAAATTCACCTGGGCAAATATATTTCCCTAACCACCAACACCATTACCCTAAGAGCATATATAGTTGGTAGAGGAAGAACTTTTCCTCCCATTCTTGGGACATGTAAAGATATTTACCTTTACAAACATGCATCATTGTTTTAGGCTGTTTAGGAGAGAGAGGAACAGTACAAGGCACAGGTTGCTGAGGAGATCGTTTCATGCTTTGCTTTTCTGGTATTTCTTGTTTCACTTATAAAAAAAAAAAGAGTCTGTTATAAATACTCTAGCATTTTCATATAATTTGCACAATAGTTCTCTTCCTAAATCATTTGCATACTGTTAACAATGTCAATCATTTGCTCATGAACAATGTGTTTACTGCCTTCTACTAAATATTCCTATTGAAATAACATTTAGGAGTAACACAGTATTTCTAGGAGAAATATATCTAAACTTCATTTACTCTTGGGTCATTAGATTTCCCTGAAAACCTCAAAAGACAGTGAGGCAACCCATTATGTGTCTCAAACGACCTGGGAAAATTGCTCTCATGAGCAAAAGGACTTAGGATTTGAGAGAAGGAGAAGATATATTACAGTGGACATTCTATGTTGTAGATAATCCTGACATATGGATTACAACTCTATTGCATATATATTATTCAAGAAAATACACTTCGACCTAAAGAAGCATTTCTTCAAGAATCATTCTGGAAGTACAAAGACCGTATCTATTACTGGTTTAATTTCCTTTATCTGAAATGTTTGGGACCAGAAGTGTTTCAGATTTTAGTTTTTTGGATTTTGGTATATTTGTATTGACTTTATTGGTTGAATATGCCTATTCCAGAAATCTGAAATGTAAAATGCTCTGAAACTTGAAACATTTAAAGCACTGACACAGTACTCAAGAAGTTTTGGACTTTGGAACATTTTAGATTTCCCATCAGGAATGTTCAATATATACACTGTAAGTATCAACTAATATCTAAGTTAAAATATACAACAAAAAAGACAAATAAGGTGTAATGGAAATTTTAAAAGTCTGATATTAGAACTCAAAAGAAAAGAAAGAGTGCCATGAGGAAGTACCAAAATCCAATTTTATCTGATTTAAAATTTTGTCTGGGGGTTAGGCATACATCTTAAAACTGTATATGAAATTAACTTTTAGCAATCCAGTTCCCAACTACACTTGAGTGTTAGTTTTAATCGTAGACTACTAAGCCAGTATGCAAAACATATTCCAGATGCATCATAAGTAATGCAATGTCTTCAATTAATTAAAACATTTAAATTCTAAGGAAAGAGGGCTGGGGATGCAGATTGGTGGTGGTGCACTTGCCTAGCACAGATGAGGTCTTGGGTTTGATCCTTATGATTGCTAGCACTGCAAAAAATAATTTCTAAAGTAAGAAATAACTGGATTTTTCATATTCATTTAATGATATAGAAGCTTTATATATTCTAGTGAAAAAATGTATGTATATCAGTGCTGAGGATTGAATCCAGAGACTTTGCACTGAAATATACCTCCATCTGTTTCTAAGATAGGGTCTCACTAAATGGCTAAGTTGTCCATGCTAGACGCCAACTTGCAGTCCTCTTGCCTCAGTTTCCCAAAGTGCTGGGATTACAGCTGTGTGTGCTACAATGCTCAGATTCAAAAAATCCTTTTCTACATAGATATTAGCTTGCCTCAGAATCTAGGCTATACTTTTTTTTATATATATAATATACTAATGTTTTTGAAAAATTTTCAGAGCTGGTGTATGGTCTACTATCTGGAACTGAACAAACATAAAATTAACTCTTGACTTCTCTTTCTGATTACTCTAGTAAACTAAGACAAGAAAGTTTTCCTACAGGGTTAACTAGGAAAAGCCAGATAATTTACAAAACACTTTATGAGTCATCATAGAAGGGAAGTTCCAGGATGACTCATGAAAGACTTCCTACAACTTTTGACATTAAAAACACTAGCAAAATTTGTACCAATTAAGTTTCAAAACTCTGGAAATTAAATAAAGGCTTGCCACACTCCCCCCAAAATGCTTATTCAAGGAAAATGGCTGAATCTCAAGGAAGAATGACACATCTGGTGGCATTTTAACTTGTTCGAATTTGATTCCTTTCAATCCATTCTCACAGCAGCCTTGAAAACTAACAACTTCACAGCTACAGTAGGTGTTAAAACCAGTAGCTTAGCAATCACTGGAGGGGGCACAGTAGCTTTGGATCTCTTCACAAGCCCCATTTCCAGAGAATTATCATTATTTTACCAGTCTGAAATGCTCTTTCTGGGCTTATTTCTATCTGATCTGAATCAGAGCTTGCTCTGTGTGAACACCTCTATTCTAGGGCATGTGTTAAGAAAAAAAAAAATAGTGATTATTTAACTTTATAGTGCAGGAGGCAGCATTACCAGTTGGGGCTGAGAAAAGGTTGACTGAAAGTTTTAAAAGAAAAAAAAATTGGATAACGAGATGCTCATTAACAGACTTTGAAAAGCACCCACATATTTCTGGGATTCTAGAAAGACACATGTAATGCGTAGGGCTGTATGTAAGCCCAGGGATGATTTGAGAAGGCCCAACATTTTGAGAGTGTTTAAGTTATGATCAACACACACAAAGAATCTCTTGGCAAAGGCAGGGAGATGCCCCGATTCCAGGCATATAAACATTAGCTTACCATTAATGCTCATGGAGCAGCCTTCAGTAGCACATACAACAAGAATGGAGACTTCATGAAGTTAGTCTAGGTAAGTCACTAAATCAAAATTACCAGCAGTGACAACAAAATCTAAGGAGAAGGAAGTATTCTAATTTCCAGAATTGCCCCACTACATTAAGGTATTTACTTTCCAACAAAAAATTATGAGATATGCAGGAAAAGCTTGGCCTATATACAGGGGAACAACAACAACAACAACAAAAAACAAATAGAAACTGTCCCCAAGGAAGCCCAGACATTAGATTTATTGACAAAGACTTTAATTCTCAGATAACAGAAACAGAATTCTTCACTGACAGGGTTATTCTATAAGAAATTTTACATTAGCCAGAGCAATCAGGCAAGAGAAAGAAATAAAAGGGATATAAATAGGAAAAGCAAATTATCATTACCTGTAAATGACATGACACAGAAGACCCAAAAAATTCCATGAAAGGACTCCTAGAATTACCAAATTCAGTAGCATAGCAGAATACAAAGTCAACACATGAAAATCAATAGCATTACTGTACACCAATAATAAGCTTACCAAGAGATAAATTACGAAATTAATAACACTCACAATAGCATCAAGAAAAATTACTTAGGAGGGGCTAGGGATATCGCTCAGCGGCTCAGCGGCACAGTGCCTGCCTGCTAAGTGCAAGGTCCTGACTTCCATTCCATTCCAAAAAAAAACAAAAAGGAAAGAAAAATTACTTAGGAATTAAGGTAACCAAAGAAGTAAAAGACTTCTGTAACAAAAACTACAATAGTCTTCCAAAAGGAGATCCAAGGGCACATCAGAAAATGGAAAGATATTCCTTGTTCCTGGATAGACAGAATCAATATTGCTAAAATGCTCACATTACCAAAACTGATGTATGAATTTAATGCAACCTCAAAATACCAACAGCATTCCTCACAGAACTAGATAAAGCTATCCTAAGATTTACACTGAATCAGAAGAGACCCTGCTAGTCATATTACAAAGCTACAGTGACAAAATAGCATGATGCTGTAAAAAAACCCCAGACATGTTGATCAATGAAACTGAATAGAAGATGAAACTGAATAGAAGAAACAACTTCAGGCACATTCAGCTGCCTGATTTCTGACATAGGGGCCAAAAACTTACACTGGAGAAAAGATATACCCTTTAACAAGGGTCTGTCTTGTGCTGGGACAACTGGCTATACACATGCAAAAGGCTGAATCCAGACCCATATTTTTCATCATGTACAAAACTAAAATCAAAATGGATCAAATATCTAAATGTTAAAACAGAAACATGCAATCTACTCGGGAGATAAAATGGTAAAACTCTTGAAGACTGGCATAGGCAAGGATTTGCTGAACAGAATTTGAGCTGCAACAGAATTAATACCACGAATCAACAAATGGAATCTGTTAAATTAAAAAGCTTCTGCATAGCAAAAGAAACAAGCAACGGAGTAAAGAGATAACCTACAGAATAGGAAAACAATCTTGCCAACTATTCCTCAGAGGACTAATATCTAGAATATTAAAAATTACTAAAAAAAGTTAGACACACTCAAAATAAAAGACCCAATCAAAAAATGTGCAACTGAAATGAATGGACACTTCTCAGAAGAAGTAGTACAAATGGCCAGTAAATACATGAAAAACTGTTCAATGTCTCTGGCTATTAGAGAAATGCAAATTAAAACAACGGTGACAGTCCATCTTATTTCAGAATTACGGCTATCATCAAGAAATCAAATAATAACAAATGCTGGCTAGGCTTCAGGGAAAAAGGGAACCCTTATTTATTGTTGGGGCGAATTAAAACTCATACAACCATTGTGGAAATCTATGTGGAGATTCCTCAGAAAACTAAAAGTAGACATTCCATTCAACCCAGCTATTTCTCTCCTAAGTATCTTCCTAAAAGACTTGAAGATATTATATTACAGTGATACATGCTGCTATGGTTTGTGTCTAGATGTCCCCCCAAAGCCTCATGAAGTCACAGGTGGGGTTTTTTCAGAAATGGTTGGATTTAGAATGTGTGATGCTAGTATTGATTCATGATGTAATGCTAGGCTCAAGGGCACTAGGATTAAGGGTGTGCATGCTACCTGCTCTAAGTAGTCTGGGTAAGATAAAGGTGATAGAAAGAGCTGTGGTTGTCCCCTGCTGCTTTGCTACCTTCTGCCTGCCATTAACTGTTTCTCCACTGTAATGCCATCCTGCCTTGGAGCCAGCTGATCATGGACTGAAATCTCCACAAACTGTGAGCTAAATAAATGTTTTCTCTGTGTGTCAGGTATTTTGTCTCAGCAACAGGATAAGTAACTAAAACATGGACATACCCATGTTTACAGTAGCATGACTCACAATAGCTAAATCTTGGAAGTGGCCTATATGTCCATGAACAGATAAATGAATGAATAAAGTGTACTTACATACAATGGATACTACTATGTCACAAAGAATGATAAACTTGAGTTATTTATAAAAAAATGAATGAATCTTGAAATTGTAACATTAAGTGAACTAAATAAGACACACAAGCTCCAATATTACATGGTTTCTCTTATGTGGGAAACCCAAAATATAAAGAACAAGATAAAAAGATACATAATAGTAAAAAAATGGAAGAAGGGAGAGGAAGGACAAGGAAAACAAAATGCAGCCAGGAGGCAAGGGAGAGGAAAGGGATGTAAAGAAGATGTGTTACTGCATGTACTGAATCCACACAGTGAATGTAATCATTATGTAGTGTAGACATGTAGTAATAAAAAAAAAAAAAAAAAAAGAGGACCAGTAGATGTATTTTTGGTTGTAACCCTTTTCTTTTCCCTCCTCATTTAAAAGTCTACCACATAAAGAATATCTGGGAGGCTGATCCACAAGAATCTCAAGTTTAAGCCTAATCTAGACAACTTGGGCAGATCCACTCTCAGAATAAAAATAAAAAAGGGGCTGGGGATATAGCTCAGTGTGAGAGGCCTGAGCTCAATCCCCAGTACCTTAAAAAGAAGACTAATTATTACAACTGTGTTGTTGAGTATATAATGTATAGAGGTCTAATTTGTTTGAAAAAAATCGCACAAAGAAGGGGGAGGAAACAATTTCAGTACATTGGGGCAGTTTTTACATAATATTAAAATTGAATTGATTCAAATCCAAACTAGATTGTCTTAAGAAGCTAAGTATAATCTTCAAGTAAACAACTAAGAAAATGACTAAAAAATACTACAACATACATTAGGATAAGTAAAATTATATATAGTATAACAAAAGAAGGGTTGATGGAAGACTAGAAGATGTAAAAGATGTAAGACATATAAAAAATAAACAGCAAAAGGTAGATGAAAATTCTACTGTATCAGTAATTATATTAAGATAAATGAAATAAACACTCCAACAAAAAACCTGAGATGGTAGAAAGAGGGAAAAACCCCCCGATGACCCAAGTATCATACTTGTACTGTAAGAGACGTAAGTTAGGCTGTTAACATATGTTAAAATCTACAAATAGGTATTAGTAAAAGATTGGAAAAATATACCATATACATAGCAACCCCTCCCAAAGTTGAACTACTATACTATCAGACAAGATATGCTTTAAGAGAAAAATTGTTATTAGACACAAAGGATGTTTTAGCACATTAAAAGGGCCAATCCATTAGGAAAGTGTAACAGTTTTATCTGTGTACTTAACAACAGGACTCCAAGACAGATGAAGCAAAAATTGAAAGAAATGAAGGAAAAATACAATAGCTTAACATAATAGTTGGCGACTTCAATATCTCAACATTCCATAATGGAGAGAACAACTAGGCAAAAGATCAAGAAAGATATAGAAGACATGAACAGCACTATATAATAATAAGACCTCACAGATATCTATAGAACCTTTCATTCAATAAAAGAGGAACACATACTCCTCTAAAATGTGCATAAATCATTCTGAAGAGTGCATTATACATTGGGCCGTAAGTGAAGGGTGGACTATATATTGGGCCATAAGTCAAGTCTTAGTAAGTCTGTAAGTACTGAAATCACATAAAGCACATTCTCTAACCACAATGGAAAACTAGAAATCAGCAATTTTTAGTCAGTACATTCAAAATATCAGAGGAAAATAAAGACAGAAGAAAAATATATCACCAGAGAATATTTTTTAAAAATGAGCATTTGAGGTGAATAGACATTTCTCTGAAGAAGTAAAAATGGCAAATAGATATATGAAAAAATGTTCTAAATCTCTGGTCATTGGAGAAATGCAAATTAAAACTACAATGAGATTCCATCTCACTCCAGAAACAATGGCTATTATCAAGAAAACAACCAATAGCAAATGCTGGCGGGTAAGGAAAAAGGAACTCTTCTTCATTATTGGTGGGAGTACACACTAGTACAATCAGCGTGGAGAGGGCTCAAAAAATTAGGAATAGAGGTCCCATTTGACCCAACTATTCCCCTTCTGGGTATCTTTCCAGAAGAATTTTAAGCATCATACCACAGTGATACGTGTGCACCCATGTTTAAATTTTTTTTTTTTTTTTTTTTTTTTGGTTTTTCTCCGGTACCGGGAACCAAACTCACGACCTTGCGCTTGCCAGGCAGGCGCTTTGCCGCTGAGCTAAATCCCCAGCCCCCCATGTTTAAATTTTAATGAAAAATATTTAAAAAAAATTTTAAAAGAAAGTGGCTTGTAGGATGGTAAATAAAGGTAACCACTTTGAAAAACTGATGGTATCTACCAAAGCTAAACCAATGCACTTCCTATGACCTAGCAATTCCACTCCTAGAAAGATATAGGAATAGAAATGTATATACATTTTACCAAAAAACACATATTAGAATATTCACAATAACACTATTAAGGCACCAAACACAAAGTACTTAAATCAATATATAAAATAATAGGATATTTTTACAACAGAATTTTATACAGTCAAGAGAATAAATGATCTCATTATATACAATACAGAAAAATCTTATAACAGTGAGTAAAAAAAGCTAGATACAAAAGAATACGAGGTCTATTATTTTTACAAAGTTCAAAAACTAATATATGGTACCAGAAGTCAGGACAACAGTTACCTTTATTGAGGTTGAAGAAGAACAGTGGATGGAAGGGGTTTGACATATTAGGGGTGCTTTTTGAGTATTGGTACTACAGTGGCACCTCAGTTCACAACCAGACAACCAGAATCATGGAAAGAATTAAATTTGTGAACTGAAGCACCACTGTATCTACTTCTTCAGCCAGAACCTTGTTATTGAGTTATGTTCACTTTGTGAAGCTGTATTCCATGTGTATTTTTCCCTAGGTATATTATATTTCAGTCATGTCTTTAAAATAATTATTGCTAAAATATGAAAACACTGAATTTGTCAAAATTAAAATCTAAGCGCACTTTGTCTTAAAAATATTTTTAGTTCCTTATTCAAAAAATGTAGAACAAATGGAGTAATGGACAAGGAATCTTAGAAGAATCAACTTTATAATATTTATATGCAATTTCTTTCACTGCAAGCTAACTAAACAAAAACTAATATAAAAGTTCCAATCAAATTCATTTTCAAATGGCCAAACTAAGCTGTGACCAAACTGATCAAAGTTTAAAATGCTATCATTTTATTATTCAATGTATTCTGCCAAACAGTAACATATCCCAGTTATTTACCTAAAAATTCGAACATCTTGTGCTGAATTTTAAAAGAACAAATACACATTGAAGTAGACAAGCCTTTCTTCCAAGAAAAACAACACATTAGCCTAGAAGTTCAAAGAGCTTTCTTACTTTAAAAGAGCAGAACCACCTTTGGTTGTACAGCACTGCCTTACACAGATCCTCTCATTCATGTATCAGTTGAGGGTTTGTATGGAAGAAAGGGAACCAAGGGAACCAAGCCGATCATTGTTGACAGCCAATGGGCTCAATATGCTTTCCTAACTTCTTAGAATTAAGGTTAGTAACTTTAAAGCTCCATTTCAATCTAATAGAAAATATACAATTCTGTGAACTAGTCACGAAGAAGCCAAACGTAACTTCGTTTTCATTCCAAGTTTATCAGAAATACAAAAAATACCTATCTGTCATCTTCTTTGTGGTACTAGGGAATGAACTCTTGGCCTTCACACTAAGCTTTATCCCCAGCCCTTTTTTACCTTTTTTTCTTTTATTGAGACACAGTCTTGCTAAATCACAAAGTTGCTCGGGCTGGGCTCAAACTTGTGATCCTCCTGTCTCAAACTCTTAAGAGTGAGCGCTAGAATTATAGGCAGGTGCCACCATGCCCAGTTTATTTTCCCGCTTTAAATGAATAAAAACAGCTATACATTATACATTTCTAATTAGCTATCTGTTGCTAAAACGTTTACTTTGAGGACAAAAAAAAAGAATTACACAGTATTCTCAAGTTAAGTACAAAATAAATAGAAGCATAGTATAAAAATTACATTTTCTCTTACCTGATATATTTTTATCATGCTCTACAGTGCTTTGGGTATTACCCCTGCAAGAGCTGAAAGGCTTGCTACTCAAAAGGTCATCACATTGCATGCTATGGCACAAAGTCTCAAGAAAGCGAAGAGCAAAGGATGCACTATTCACCGGAGGCAGCTGGACGGAATGAGTTTCCCCATCAAAGGAGGCTATTTACAGAGAAAGAGATGTCAGTCATCTTACAAAGAAGAAAGAAGTACAATGCAAACAAAAACCTCCACCAGTTTAGGAAATATATGACAAATTTAATTTGGAGTTTTTGTAATTCATAAAGGAATAAAATTGTAAAAGTTCTCACTCAAGCACTATCTTGTGCTGGTAAAAACACTCTTACTTAAAATATTCACAAAATAAACAAAAACAACAGAAACTCCATGAATCTATACCAACAATTATTTCTATTCCAAATAGCCATAGGCAAAAATGTGGTATCAAATCATATAAATATGGAAACCACTGCTGTATCTTTTCTCTTAATGAGTTCTTAAATCACATTTTTATTTAAAGCTTCTTATAGAGTAGCCTGTTTTCTATATAAATTAAAACATAACCAAAGTAATGTCTACATTAAGCTTAACATAGCATATAAAAGGAAAAATTTGTATCTTTTACCTTAATTTACAGTATTACTCTGATATCACTTGTCTATTTTGAAGGTAAACTTTTCAAACCAGGGTTAAAAGTCTATAAATATATAACTATTATGCATACTCTATAAGTCAAATATTACAGCATAATTAGAATATAGATATAATGAATAGCCTATATGTTATAAAATCCTAGCATCTAACCTTAGAATCAAATTTGGAAAAGAAACTGCACAGAGAATTAGTTTAGTTTACCAGTTATCACTTCTCCCCCACGATTATCTGGCTTAAGAAATCCAAAAACAGTCTTTGATTCAAAGGCAGAATCCACACAGGCTTGCACAGTCCGCCGGAGTACCACATTCACAGGACCAGGGCCAAAATGATCAGGCAGCTGCTGGATTTTCCTTGGGTCCAGGTGAGGGCCAGTGTTTCCATGTTTGTTTATATAGACACAAACTTGAGGAAAATATGTATACAGATATAACAAGATTGATTAAAGGGATATTTGTGAAAACACTATGCAATTACTACACCAAAAAAGTTACTTCACTTAAAAGAAATCTAGATATAGTTAGCATCAATGGTCACTTCTGCTATCTATGTAGGTAAATATGTGTGTAAAGATATTAAACATACAAAGAAATAATAAAAATGTTTATTCAATATTTTAGAACTTTGCCCAAAATGATTATATTAAAAACTATACAAGTTTAAGAAGCATCAGAAAAACCATTCTTCATACATTTAAACATTATATAAAATGGCATAAAAATATTTGAAGATTCTCCTCTTTTAGTTGTATACATAGTACAAGAATTTCCTTTCAAAACTGGTCATTTTGATATATGCTTTTTGGACTGAATTTCCTTTTAAGTCATTAACATTGAGCCTTAATTATATTTTCTGAACTAACCAATTTAAGGTACGTATCAGTATAAATTCTGATAATATAGAGAAATTAGTTTCGTTAATTTTAAGAAAATAAAAACATTTCTTCTATATATGCCAATTTGGTTGAAGAGAAGAAATTTAAGTTTACTGGTTTTTTGGTTCTTTTTTTTCTTTTTTTTGGCTTTTAGAGACAGGGTCTTGCTATGCAGTTCAGGCTGGTCTTGAGCTCACTTTGCAGCCCAGGCTGGTCCTGAACTCGCAATAATCCTCCTGCCTCAGCCTTCCGAGTGCTGGGATTACAGGCATGCGCCACCACACCCAGCTTACTGGTTCATTTTAAATATACATAAATGATCACATTCATCATAGGGAATTTGTACCAACACACAGTAACAAAATAACAACACGGACAAAAACAAAACAAGGCAAAAACAATAAAAATGATACAGGGCTTCAAAACAAAATGATAGGAATTAATAGTGGTTGTTATATTACATATTGTTATCTTTAACAAAATTGCTCAGATTATCAGATGTAAGAATGCAAGATTGATCAAACAATTAAAGAGAATAAAAAAAACAACAGAAAAACATTAGACTGCCAGATATACGCATGTAAAATTGGTCAAAAAAATTAAGCATTAACGTTTCAATAAACCATTAGACATTAGCAGTACAATTATCCCAGCTATCCATATATATATCTTTCCATCCTTTTTTCTCCTTTCCCTCATCCCAGTTGTTTCTTTTGAGCAATTTCTTTCCCTTTCATAGTATCTATTGTATGTCTTGGGTTTTATTTACTCTTTCAGGCTCTTACACTAGGGAGACAATACAATGTTTACACATGTGGGTCCAACTTATTTCACTTATGAGTATGGTCACTAGTTGCATCCATTTACCTATAAAAGCTTCGAGTTCATCTTTTTTAAAGCTGAATAATATTCCATTGTATAAAAGTACTGTATCCTTTTTATCCATGCCTCAGTTAATATCCTTTTTCCCATTCCTCTCACCTCCCCTCCCTTCAACCCCTCTTGCCCTCCTTATTTACAAAGCTTTGTTTCCATTTTATCCTTCTTTTCTTACCCCTCCCCCCGTTCCCCTTTCCTTTTGAATAATTTCATCCTATTTCACAATATCTATTATACATCTTGGTTCTCATTCACACACTTTCAGTTTCTCATACCTGAGACACAATGTGATACTTATACATGTGGCCTGATTTATTTCACTTAAGAGTGTGGTCTCAAGGTACACTCACCGAGAAATGTCTCAAGTTGATCCTTCTTTGTGGCTGAGTAATACTCCACCATATAAAAACCCTACATCTTCTTTATTCATTCATCAAGTGATGGGCACTTAGGTTGTTTCCAAGGTTTAGCTATTATAAATTGTGCTGCTAAAAACATGGGTGGGCATACACTGCTGTGGTATAATGCCTTTAGTTCTTTTGTGAAGATACCAAAAGGGAATAGCTTGGTCAAATGGGATCTCTAGTCCTAGTATTTTCAGGACTGTTCACACTGATTGCACTAGTCTACACTCCTCCCAACAGTGAAGTAGGGTTCCATTTTCCTCACAACCCTGCCAGCATTTGTTATTGTTTGATTTGAAGAAAATTTTAAAATAAACTTTCCTAGTATAATAAGGCATATGACAGAAAAGTAATCCATTTATATCACACAAAGCTCAAGTTTCAATAATTTTTATAAGAATCAATCTAACTATGAAAATATCAAGGTATGTCATTATCAAAACTATTGCCCTCCGGCTGAGCACAGTGGCACATGCCTACAATCCCAGCACTCGGGAGGCTGAGGCAGGAGGATTGTCACAAGTTTGAGAGCAGCCTGGGCTACAATGTGAGCTCAAGGGCAGCCTGAACTGCATAGCGAGACCCTATCTCAAAAATACAAAAACAAATAAGAAACTATTGCCCTCCTAAATCAAGAAGCACAGTATTTCATCCATTAGTTTATAAAGTAACTTTTCATATATTAGTACACTTCTGTTTTGACTGCAACGTATGACCCAATACAGCAGGTTAGTTTTTCACTCATGGTATCCTGTCAGTACTCAAAAGGTTTTGGATTTTGGAGCATTTCAGATTTCATATTTTTGGATTATACACGGTCAACTGGTGTTCATTTGGCTAGTCTCTCCTGCTGATAAGACTAAAAATCAGAAATAATAAACTAAAAAATGAAGTATGTCAGAACAATCACTTTAAAGTGATTTCTATTTCAAAAAAAATTGTTATATTTTCCTAAAAAATATTGGAGAAAAAAGTCCAGGAAACAGTGTAAGGGAGATAATCAAGGATCTATGAGAGAATGCAACAGAACACACTTTTTAAAACCAGAAATAAGGAAATAATAGATAAAAAGGAGTGATTTGCTCAGGTATGTGTTGGATCAAACTCTTCCCATACCAGACAACAATTTAAGGTTACCATTCTCGACAGGCAAGGATTTACTGAGAAAAAGTATTTTCAAAAGGCATTAAAAACAGGCTTCAGGTAGCTTGAAAATACATACAATACAAAAAGACAAAATAAAATCTGGATAAAGGGAAAACAAGAACAGATTTGCCAATGACAGAAATGCTATAAATCCTACTTAAATGGATCAAATGATGTAAGGATATTGAGTCTTCAAATTACATATTTAAACAGATTCTCTCTAACATCAAATTGACCAATCAGCATTATAAAATATTATAAAAAATGCTAAAAGAAATGTTTACTATTGCCCTTTTTTCTTTTTCATCTTAGGACTCTAGAAATAGGTAATTTTATAGCTCTTTGAAAAATACTGATTTACCTGTGGACATCACGATTTTTGATGGTGCAGGATTGATATTCTTATCATGTGAAATTCTTGCCAGTGTTCTTAGAGAGGTTGTAGATGTAGAACATAAGACAGGAATAGATTTTTCCTGTTAAATAAAAAGAACACAAGCACACATTACGCTTTAAAAACTTGCTTGATAAGAAAGTAAAAAAAAAAAAAAAAGAATTATAGGCATCGTTGGTTCACAAAATTACCAGTTATCAGAAATGTTCAAGGTTGGAAAACACTGTATCAGTGATAGAGAACCTTTTAGAGATAAGTGCCCAAACTGCAACCCAAAACCCACCTATTTATCACGAAGTGCCAACATTGCAATTAAACCTGAATCCTGAAGTTTTAGTTTAGGAAAAACTCACACAATAACATCTTTTGTCTTAAAGGAAAAATAACACACGTGCCATAGGTTCATCATTATTGCACAATATGCATCATGAACTGCAAGTACATTTGAGGCTAAGATTCCCTGCCCTGTATCTTGCTCCAAATGATCACATCTTAGTCAAATTAGCTCACTCTTTAAAAAAGTTTTATTTTCTTAAATTCCCTGTAAGGTAAGTTTTTTTCTTCTCACATTGCTAAAGAAAAGTCTAGAAGTCTCTTTCTAATAAGGGGGGGAAAAATCTCAGTAAGGTGGAGGGCTTTAGAAAGCATTTGCTTATCCCCTGTGTGTCACTTGAATTTCTCCATTGTACATACAACAGTCATTTTGACAAAATTACAAAAGCCTTGCTAAAGTTCATACAAAATTATGCCTATAGTACTAAGTATCAAATGTCTCCTGAGTACTATTAAACATCACCATGATGTTTCCTTTTGTTTCATAAAAATCCAAAATCCAAGGTTTTGGATTTTCTTGGAGCTTTTTTCAAACACTACTCTTTAATATCAGAAAAGGGACTCTTACATGTAGAAAAGGTAATACCATAGTAGAGAACACTTAAAGGCAGGGACAAAGGAATGAAAACACAGAATAGTATTCAAAGGTGTTGAAATGTGTTTGAATGATTACCATTTATGTTTACAGTATTCTAGTAAATATTTTTATTTTTTCATATTGAATTATAATTACTGTCATTTATCTTACTCTCATTATTTTAAAATCTGAATGCCTTGACTTGAGATATATTAAGACAGTATGAGCCGTGCATGGTGGCACACACATATAATCCTAGCACTTGGGGGGCTGAGGCAGGAGGATCGTTGTGAGCTCAAAGCCAGCCTGGGCTGCAAAGTGAGCTCAAGGCCAGCCTGAACTACATAGTGCGACCATGCCACACACACACAGAAAAAGACAGTATTTTTGCATCAACATTGGAAACTGAATAAAGCTACACTTACTTAGAAATCACAATTCCGTATGTCTAAAAATTCTTTTTTCAAAAAATGACAGTTTGCAAAGCAGAGACTACTCCACATAATTTTTACTCAGTTCAGAGACTTCATGTATATTTCAACTATAAACATGGCCAATAGTGAGACATGAATATAGATAAATGTATGAGAGTCTTCACCTTTTCATGATGAAATAAAGAAGCTAAAGAAGATGAAACTGAACCAAAATATTGCCTTTGAAACTACAGTTATTAAAACAAGACTACAGTACCTATCCCTTATCTCTCCTTATCACAATAAACAATGTTTTCTGCAAAAACTCTTTATATTTATCAAATTAGCACTGGAAATGAAAAAGTTAGAAATTATTTGAAATTATCTTATGTCTTTTGCCTTTATACTAACCAAAATACTGTCCAGCAGCTGGAAAATATACATGTTTCTTAATTTTAAAAATGTATTTAAAATATTTCACTTTACGTTTCACTACTAAATTTTATTTTTAAATTTAAACTTTAACCTGATATAGTTCACATTAGAATAATCTGCTTGATTTTTCAATGTTTATAATTATATACTTAAAATACAGATTAACTTATTTTATAAATTTTGAATGACTGTATAAATACCACTATTTATAAATATTTTAAAATCAGGATGGTACTGTTACTTTGTTCCATCAGTAACATCATTTGAAACAAAACAGAAATGGTATAAATACTGATATTAGATGGATGAATATCTAAGGAAGCAATAGTGAAACTTTCAGAGCTTGTGATACTACACACAGCCCACTGTGGCATGCGTGGCACAAGTCCGCCATCACTAGAAGGCAATGCTGCTGAAATTTAATCCAATTAACCTCAACAGTGGTGAGATTCAGTCCTTTTAAAATGCATCTCTTGTACACAGGATATATTTGAGTCTTTTAAAAATCCATGTCATAATCTTTTAATTAGAATTTAGTCTACTAATGTCTAATGCAATTATTATTATATTTGCATCTGGGCCTACCATTTTATTATTTGTTTTGTATTTGTTTTTCTCCGTATTTTGTTCTTTTGTTCCTTCTTTTTAGTGTTTTCTCTTTTTCTCTGAACACTCAGAACTCCACTGTAATTTTCTTCTTGTCTTGCTTTACTTTTTTCTTGTTACATGGTACTGGGGATTTAACACAGGGCTTCACAATGAATTATATCCCCAGCATTCTTTAAAACTGAGACCAAGTATTGTTAACTTGACTGGACTGGACCCAAACTTGTGATCCTTCTGCCTCCGCCTCTCAGAGCGCTGGGATTATAGGAGTGTGGCAGCACACCAGACCACCTACTAGCTTTTTAGCTATATGGTACGTTTTTGCATTTCTTTAACATCATGCACTAGAGATGACAGTGTACATTTTAAACTTCTATAGTACATATAAAGTTAATATTATACCATGTCACATAAAATGCTGAAACTTTGCAATAGATATAGATTCATATTCCAAACCTGAGCCCATTATACCACAATGGTTTTATATATTGTATCTATTTATGATATAAGCTCTAGAGGATTATGATTATTGATACAGTCATATAATTATAAAAAATTATGAGGAAAAAAGCAACAACATTTGCATTTACTCAGAGATTATCATTTTCAAAGCTATTAGTTCCTTTTTGAGGATGTGCATTTTCTACCTGGTCTCATTTTTTGAAGTCTGATGAACTTACTTTTAGCATTTCTTCTAGTGTTTCCAGGGATGAATTCTCTTAATATGATTTGGATGAAAAATATCTTTAGTTTAATTGTTTAAAGCAAATTTATTTATATTTTTATGTTGTTTCATATGAAAGTATTGAGGGAAGATTTCATTCATAATAGCAAAGAAAATAATGAAATATGCAGAAATGGATATGAATAAAACTAAATGAACAACTGAATGACATAAAGAAAATTCTAAGACTCTAAGAAATCTTTTCTTTAAGATTTGTTCTTTATCTCTGGTTTTCCACAGTTTGACTCTGATACGTCTTAGCTTAGACTTTAGTTTGTTCTGGTTGTGTATTGTCTCTATACATGGCTATCTCTCATGAAACCGGAAAATTTTGAGATATTATTTCTTCAATACTTTTTCTGCTCAGTTTCTTTTTCTTTTTGGACACCAACTACATATGAGTTCAATCTTTGATATTACTTAAATTTTAGTATCTTAAAAGGTCCCTGATGCTATTTCTTTTCTTCCTCAGTCTTTTTAATTTTACCTCAGTGCTTGACATTGGATAATTTCTATCTACCAGTTCCCTTGCTCTTTCTTTTGTCATCTCCAGTCAATTCCTATTAATTGTATACAGTGATTTTCAATACTTGAATTTTCATTTGGCTCATTCCTATCCTTTCCGCTTCTCTGCTACAACAGCCTATTTTTTTAGTCCCTGCAATTATGTGTAAGTATGCGCTTTTAACTTCATCAAGGACAATTTTAATAGCCATTTCAAAATTTTTGTTTGCTAGTTCCAACATCAAGGTCATAAATGTGTTCATTTTACTATGTGTTTTGGGCATTTGTGGACTATATTGTAGACAATAGCAATGTTAATTTATGTAGATTCTGGATTCTATTTTTCTCCCATGGGTGTTCTCATATTTTAACAGAAAATTATCTTGGTTTACTTTAAATTCTGATCTTGGGCTTGACTCCAGTCTCAGTGCAAAATTTTTGCTTTAGCTAAGCTGTTCTCTGTATTATCCACATGTTTAGATGAGTGGTCGGGAGAGATGTTGTTAGATGGTTTGGAGGTCTCCTCTCCTCTCTGGCTCTTTCCCCTTCTCTACACTCTCTCAAATGATTTCAGGAGCCACAGTTTTCCTGGATTCTATTGTCAGTTTCCTCATGTCAGATAAATGGTAGCCTTCCCATCAACATCACTGCATATGTTACACATAGGCACATATTACACAAAGTAATGCTAAAAACAACAAAAATGGAAATTCACTTTGTATAAGACCCCTTTCTTTAGATTGTACTTTGTCTGCCACCAAAATCTATCTGCTTCAATTCATTCTCCAGTGCATCTTCAATTAGCTGCTTTTTTTTCCTATTATTTCTGGATTTTAGATGTATTTTCTTTGGGTGAATCAAGTAGAATGTAACTCAGTGTCTCAGTGATGGGAAAGTAAATTAAGACAGATTTATATTTAGATGTCCCCAAAATCCTCATGTGCTCATGGGGGGTGATTTGGAGGTTGGAGGTGACTGGATCATGGGGGCACGATGCTTACCAGTGGATTAGTCTACAGATAAGTTTATAGATAAATGTGATTTGGGAGGTGAAGCCTTGTTGGAGGAAGTGGGTCACTGTGGGCATGGCCTGGAAGGGTCTATCTCTTTCCCTCTTCCTTTCATCTCTCTCTCTCTGCTTCCACTGCCATGCCATGAGCTGATTCTCCTCTGCTTATGGCCCTCTGCAATCCTGGCCTGTCTTGGAAGCAGCCAACTCTGGACTGAAATCTCTATGAGCTATGAGCCAAAATAAGCCTCCTCTAACTTGTGAGTGCAGGGTACTGTTTCTAAACAAGTAGAAAGTAAGACAGATTTTGGTACCAGAGTGGGGTTGTTTCTGTGATGCTACCTAACCATGTGGTTCAGAAGCCTTTAGAACTGGCTTGCAGGAAGAATTTGGAATGTTTGGAGATGCTGGCTGGAGAAGTAGCCCTAGGATCCTGAGCCACATTTGACAGGAGATTCTGGTCAGAACTCAGAAAACAGTATTCTTGGTGGTGATGTAGCTGCAAAAGACCAAGCTCAAGAGGTTTAAGTTGGGAAGAACAACTCCACTGACAGATGGACTCCAGGCCTGTGTGTTATGTTCTGGTAGAAAATTTGTCTGCACTTTACTCGGGTCCAATCAATTTGTGGAAGTCTGAGATTTAGGATAATGGACTATTAAACTAGTGGAGGAAATTTCAAGGCAGCCAAACATTCAGGCTGTGGCTTTGGGAGCTGCTGGGGTCTTTTATCCAGCTCTACACTGCAAATTAAGAGCAAACAGCAGAGCAGAATGATTTAAAGTTTTGAGTTTGGCCAGAAAGGAAAAGTTGGGGCCTGCAAAGATGGTGCAGAGGAGAACTTGGTGGCTGGAAAGATTAGCATTAAAACGCCACGCTCTCTTTTTTTTTCTCTCTCAACTTTAGTGCTTGTGAATGGGATGAGCCATTGAAAAGGTCATACAGTTCAGAAGAAAGGAACAGAAATAAGTGAGAAAATGCTTCCTCTCCATATTGATGAACCACGCTACCGTGATCATCCAAAAAGTATTAAACATCTTATAAGAGAGTTTACTGCCCATGTGGGCTTAAATTATACAGCAGGTGGTATGTGAACACTTAGAAGAGGTTGTGGTTTTCCATTTAAAGTAAACATGTTAGCAGGGTTGGTCACAAAATAAAATTGCTGAAATAAATGTGAAACAAGTCAAACTCACAGAATTCAGAGGAAAAGGGCAAAGAAATTAAAAGGAGGGAAAAAAATATGTAGAGAGCTTGTCCAGAAGATAAAATCTACATATAATATGAATACCTGAAACAGAGAAGAAAGCAAATGAAGCTGAAATAATAATTAAGGAACTAACTGAAGAAAACTTTCCAGAGTTGAAGAATGAAGTAGGCCTACAAATGAAGAAGGCTCACAGAGTATCTTTAAAATTTCATGAGAAGGAAACAAACATATCCTTATGACTTCTTAAAATTTCAATAATAAAGAGAAAGTTTTGCAAGTATTCCAACAGAATACGTTACCCATAAAGGGACAAAAGTCACAGTGACCTCAGGTTTTTCTCTTACAATTCTAAATGCCAGAAGACAATGAAACAACATCTACACAGTTTTAAGGGGAAAATTTTAAATCAAGAACTACATACCCTGCCAAGTCAATATTTGTGTATGAAGGCAACTGGAAGACTTTTTTAGATATCAACGGGTTAGGAAAGTATATTAATTAAAAGTCTCCTCTGAAAATTTTGCTGAATGACTTACCACAGCCAACAGGAAAGTTAAAAAGAGTAAGCAGATAACTAGATGAAAGATTTGATGGTTAAAACTAGTTAAGAAACATGGTATCTAAAATTGTTATATAGAGGGTAATAAACCTAAAAGCAAAGTAGATTTGTAAGCTAAATCTAAACTTTTCAATTCCAAAGTGCATGTCAAATATTCCATGTAATGGGCAAGTAAATATTGTTTTATTTTCGTCATGTATTATAACAATTCATGTTGTTAAGCCAAATATATGTTAGATGAAAGTGTTTTGTCACTGTGGACAGGACAAGTACAGTAAAGACATTCTAAATGTTAACCTGGCAAAATGTGAAAATGGCACAGTTTTATTTCCATCTAAAAAAAACTAGTAAGTTTATACTGTTAATAATAATAATAATAATAACGTAAGGAGAAAATTTCCAAAGCACTGGTTGGAGAGGTGTAGATATATTTGAAATACTGAATAGGGAAAACCAGCAATTGTTGTATCAGATGGTAGTTCACGTAAGTCAGTTTGTCATTAAGTTGTGGACAAAAATAGACTATACATATTCTAAGTTTCTGAAATTGAAAATAAGTGAAAAACCAAGAAACACTAGCCAAAGTAAAAAACCACGGAAGCATTAAAATTTGCAGAAGAGATATACTGACAGAGATAGAAGTGAATTTTAAAGTGGTTAAATTCCCAATTAATAAGATCCAAACTGAGTAAAAGACAAAACAAAATTCTGATCCAAGATACTCATATTTGTAAAACACAAAGGTTAAAGGTGTTTAAAGGTAGTAGAAACTCTTTAGGTTTAGAAATGGAGAATAACATTTTTATTAGGCAGAAATAAGGATGTTAGAAATTTCACATTTAAGAGACTATACGGCATTCATATGTAAGATTTTTGTTCAACATCTTGATGTGGGTGGTAGTTTTACTGCTGTAAACTGATACAGGTACATGTATGTTAAAATACATTTAAAATTAGTGATTTTATGTATTTAAAATTCATTGAGTGAGTAACCCTTCAATTACAGAGAATACATGCAGGGAAAAAAAGAGCAAAAACAGTTTAGAACAGGACAAAAGAAAAGATGGCCTGAGGGGATCACAAGAACCAGCAGGATTCCACTCTTTTGCAAGCTCAAAATTGCAAAGGTTAAAGACTGCTTTGAGAGGAGAGCCCTAGGGCAACATGCTCTGGAAAGGCAGCAGACTAGGGAATGGGAATTGATTCCTCAGAAATCGGTTCATTGTGCTCAGCCATCCACTCAGAGGTCACTGCAACCATCAGCAAGATGCAAAAGGGCTCAGCTACTGCTCCTGCTAGTAGCAGGCACCATCTGCATGGTGCTGGTTTTAGGCACATGCAGAATGCAAGAGTTAGGCATCAGGGAAGCATCCACCCAAATTTCAGAAAAAGGCCTGAGAGGCCAGGCAGTGGCCCCTGAGAGGAAAGTTTGTGAAGCTGTGAGAGTGAAGTCAATGCAGTGGAGACCCCAGGATGCTGGAAGAGCCAGGAATATGGAACATCTGTGGAAAGTCCCAGGAGTGAGCGAAGGCCAGCCCAAAAGAGAGGCTTTGAGGGATACAAGGACCACCAGTGCTGTAGGGACAGGTCTACCCAAGTGCTTTGGAGTTCACACATACAGCCACAGATTGCCCTAGGTGCTGGACATGGAACTACAGGGTTTAATATTTGCTCTGACAGATTTTGGATTTGCTTTGGTCCCATTCCTTGTCCCTTTTCTACTTTTGGAATGGGAATATTTACCCTATACCTTTGTACGTCTGCAAAATTTAACTTTCTTTTCATTTTTACAGGGGCTCGAAGATTAGAGTTTGCTCTAAATCTCAGAAGAGACTTTAGACTTGGACTTTTCAGCAATGCTGAAACTATTAGGACTTCGGCAACTCTTAAAGGTAGCCTAAATGCATTCTGCATAAAGAGATGGGCCTGAGTCTTTCCGGGACATCTAGATATAAACCATAACACTCAAACATTATTAAACTCATTATGTTGATTGCCTGTCCATCGTTTACTGAAGTGTAGTTTATGTACAGTAAGATGCAATTCATATATATTTTTAAGGTGCACTGAATTTTAGTCAGGTACAGTGGCACATGTCTTGTAATCCCAGCTCCTGGGGACGCTGAGGCGGGAAGACTGTAAGCTGAAGGTCAGCATGGGTAACTCAGCGATACCATGTTTCTAAGTAAAAAGGGGCAAGGAATGTGGTGCAGCAATAGAATGTGGTGCAGCAATAGAATGCACATGCGAGGTACTCAATCCCCAATATGGTATAATCATTTTTAAAAGTATATAAATTTTAAATTAACTAGCTGGGACATAAATGTATCTATCCACAGTACTTTTGAAGAAAATTATAAATAGTTTCAAATTATCTAAGAAAAGAAATGTCTATTTCTCAATAGCTATATAAGGCCTTAAAGAACTCTATATGATCTTAATACATTCCTAAAGTGCAGAATCATATTGCTGGTAAATTCCTAATTGTATGTCATAAAGAAGGCACTATAGAGACCTACATACAAATTAGTAGGAGATATAACTAACCTTTTTTCCTGAGCTTTCACCTTTTTTCTTTGTTGCGATATTTTTATAAGAACTGCCCTTCTTAGGGGCTTGAGTACGTCCAGATGGTTTATTTCGAGACGATTTCCCGAGATGTTGTGTTGGCAGTATTACAGCAGTTTCCTGTGGAGACTGCATTGAATGCTGGGTTGCGTCAGAAGGGGAAGATTCTATTTTTTCTATATTCTTTGCAATAGGAACTGAGAAAAACACAACAAAAAAATTAAAGCAAATAACATAATTAAGGCATTATCTTCTTATGATGACTCAAGAGATGTTTAAGTTAATGACAAACTGACTTAAGAGATGTTTAAGTAAATCTACCTGGTATATGTAGAAGCTTCTGAATCTGTTTCTTCCTTCCTCTCACTATCACAATATCAAGAGATATTTAAATAATTAGTAATTTTGACATAGCACAGGAAAAATATCTGGCAATTTACCTTTTACTACATTCCACATCTTTTTTCCTTAGCGCAAAAGAAGTCTTTCCTTCAGAAAACACTACCCAATTATGTCATTTATAGGAATCATCTTATACATCAATATAGAAAAACAGCAAAGCAACTACCTAGGGATCTTTATTCATCTTTCAGAGGACAGTTAATTCCTTTTTTAAATTTTTTGCAGCTTTATAGATGTATAATTTAAAAATAAAATTACACATATTTAGGCTGGATTCATTATATTCTTACATGTATATCAAATAATAAAATTTCATATGCTATGATACAAACTGTACATTAATGCTGTCACAGAAAGGCTATTATCATGCCCAAGTGATATGAGGGTACTAGTTACCTGGTAGCCCAATCCAGACGATTTTAATACTTTGAGTGAAAATTACCTGCCAGGTTACTTTTGTCTATGTTCACAGTTCAAAAAAGAGACATGTATAGTATTAATGTCTTAATAATTCATTATTACAAAGAATAAACTTTACATATAGAAAGTACTACAGGCACATAAAAAATTTTATAGTAAGAGCCATATAAGTGAAATGTTTATTATATACCTGTGCAAAAATCAAGTTTGAGGGTTTCATTTTACACCTGAAACAATCTACTGCTTTGCTCTTCTTATATTCAGAGTCTATGTAGGTGTAAATCTGACCTGGTACAGAATGTTCCACCTTTTCTGCAGCTTTTGAATCTACCTTTTACTTATTACCTTAGGGGCCAGGGCAAACACGGACCACTTAACTGCCACCATCATGTCCACTGCCCACCTTTAAAAGTTATTCAACTATACTTACATAAGCCTTTCCTTACATTCCATTCCAGGCTCAGTTCTACTTTCTCCAAAAATTCCAGTGACCTATCTTACATCCTTTCTTCTTACACAATCTTCCTATCATTATCTTCATGATTTATCATTATACTACTGATGCTTCATCATCCTGATCTTACCACTGAAGATTTCAGCTACTCCTTGAAATAGTTATGCTTGGCAATTTCTGGAGTTGTTCTATCTCCAAGACAATGGGTTATGTCCCCTTTCTCTACCTTCACAGTTCTTACTGGTTATCTTCGCTTAAAATCAACTGACCATGCCTTATATCCTCATTAAGGTATCTAGCCATAAGCTCCCACCATTTTCATCTAACCCATTCATTTTCTTCAGGCTTTTCTTTACTCCTTATTCACTCTCCACTCAATTGTCTACCTCCACCAACACCTCTAACCTGTATACCTTCCTTTATGATCTCGTGATCTTGGATCATGTCTGACTTATCAACTCTCATCTGCTTTCCTTGGTTCCACGCTACAGAAAAAGGTTAGCAATCTTTTATCTGTAAAGGACCAAATAGTAAATATTTCAGGCTTTGAAACATTTAGAAGGCCACGCATATGGTTTCTGTCACACATTTGTTTTTCTTTTTTAAACAACCAGTTAGGAATATAAAAAATCATTCTTAGCTCATAAGATAAATGGGCTGGATGTGGTCCTTAGTTTTTAGGTTGCCAGCACTCCTATGTTAGCACATTACCATATTACTGATCTCTGAAATCCTGTAAGATTTTGTAATTTCTAACCTTATTTGATTGTTGTGACTCATTGAGACTCACTGATTCCCAACTTTGCTTCCATGGCAAAACGTTTTTCCCTATTAAGTTGTAATCTCCTTCTCCCTCCTCTTCATTCAGCAGATGACTTAACTTTCAATTTTCATGTGAATATTAATGTAACCTTAACCATCCCATTTCTCAACCTTAAAAAAATTTCTATTTTCAATCTTGTTCTCTCTACTTTTATTAGTCCAAACCTCTTTTACTTACGTCCCAACATTTATCTTCCTGGATTCCTTTGGGACATTATGGCTTTAATTATTCTCTTTCTTTATAGTCTTTAATCACTTGGTTCCCAACTCCATGCTCTCTCTTACAGCCTTTCACATATCCCTTATTTTGAAGTTTTCACTCTGATTCTGGTATATGTAGAAGCCTCTGAATCAGTTTCTTCCCTCCACTATCACAATAGCAAGAATCACCTATAATTAATATTTCAATTTCCTTACTGTTCCATTTTCCCTGAATTTGCCGGCATTTGTCCCTGAAGAAGCTACTCTTCTCCCAAGTATATTTTAAAGAAATTCTTTTGGAGGTTACTTGTTATCATTTCATAATTTCTAAATCAAAATATATCCTCATTCTCCTGGCAATCTGTTCAACTTTACAGTTCTAGTCTCCAACTATGAATTCATGTCATGAATTAAGAATAACACACTGGGTTCTAGGCCTAGGTTCAAGGTCTTGTACCAGGTTGGTTTATGACAGAACTTAGAAGTGTAGGAGGTCCTCAGGAAATATTTACTGATAATCCAGGTACAGTGTCACATGCCTGTAATCCCAGCTACTTGGGAGGCTGAACAGGAACATCACAAATTGCAGGCCAGCCTGGGCAACTTAGCAAGACTTGTCTCAAAAGGAAAAAAAAAGTGGGCTGGATATGTAGCTCAGTAGTTGATCATTCCTGGGTTTGATTTCTACTACTACAAAAAACAAAATTACTGGAGAATGAAAAAATATTTTCAAGCTGGGCATGGTTGTGCACCCCTGTAACTCCAGCTATGTGGGAGGCTGCGCCAATTTGATGCAGTTCTAGGTAACTTAGTAAGACCCTATTTCAAAAATAAAATTCAGTAAGGTCTGAGGATTTAGCTAAGTGACAAAGCTCTTGCCTAGCATGTTCAAGACCCTGGATTCAATTTCCAGTACCACAAAGAAAAAATATTTTTCAAACTGCAAGTCAGTGCTAAATCACCAAAACTAGTACATTCTACATACAATAATTAAATTGCAGCAAATAAAATAGTAATTTCATAGAACATAACAAAGTAATGAAATCAATTATTGATCTAAGAATTTTGGCATTTAAGGATCAGAACTGTAGCTTCAAATACTTCCTTAAAATACCACAATAAAAATATTTTCATGAATATGCAAAGTAAAAAATAAAAAATTTATATGTGAATTTTATTTATGAAAAATTCTAATGCAGAAAACAAACTTTTTAAAGTCAATGACTCAATTTTGTTTACTGCCACATACCTACCATCCAGAATACTTTCTAAACTAATTTAACTGAAATGAAAAACAAATGATCATTGATGCTGAAACTGTATTTAGTATTAAAACTACATCAAATAGAAAATGTTTAAAACAGGTTAAAATTATATCAGCATTAGATCTGTGCACTCACGGTGGTCAAAATTAAGAAATTTTCTGAAAAGGTTATGTGAAATAATAAACAAGGATATGCCACTCATCTTTAATAAAATTGTTATGTGAATACCTAACTCAGAACTTCAAGAAATGGGCAAGTAAAATGAACAGATGCTTCTCAGAAGGAATGCAAATGGACAACAAATATATGAAAAAATATTCAAAATCTTTGGCCATTAAATCCAAATTAAAGTAATGCTAAGATTCTATCTTACAGAAAAATAGCAATCAAGTAAAAAATAACAAATGGTGTGGCTGTGGTGAAAAAGAAACTCCCCTACACTGTTGGTTGGAATATAAACTAGTATAACCATTATGGCAGTCAGTACTGAGTTTCCTCGATGAACTAAAATTAGAATTCCATGTGACCCAGCTATCCCCATCTATGTATCTTCCCCAAATAGCTAAAGACATCATACTACAGTGATATACGCATACCAGTATTTACAGCAGCGCAATTCCTAATGGCTAAATCCTGGAAGCTGCCTGTATATCCAACAAATGACTGGATAAAGACACTGTATCTAAGCATAATGGAATACTAGTTGCCTATAAGGAAGGACAAATTCAAACCATCTTTAAAAAAATGGATGCACCTAGAAAATATACTGAGTGAAATAAATCAGAAACACAAGCTTAAATACTATACAGTATCTCTCATTTGAGTAAAGCATAGTACAAAGAACACAATAAAATATGAACAGAAGGAAACACAAGGACAGATCTCCTGGAAATGGAAGGGGTCTGGGAGACACCTGGTGAGAAGAGAGGGGGAGGGGAAAGGGAACCAGGTAGAATAAAGATATGCCATGTACAGGAACATAACATCAATGAATATAAACATTGTATGTCACAAACATGCAATAACATTAATAATGTCAGCAAGAACTCTAGTGGAAAAGGGGGATTTAGAGGAGGAGGGAAGTAGGTAGGAGGAAAGAGGAAAGAGATTTAAAAGAAAAAAAATCAAACTGTATTACATAGATGCACCCACTACCCAAAATGATTTTAAACTGCATATACTATACTGTAAACATATACTAATAAAAAAGAACCAAAGACTTAAAAACCTAAGATCTGAAACTATGAAATGACTAAAAGAAAACATGCAGAAAGTGCTTCAGAACGGGCAAAGCTGTTTATTTTTCCTTTTTATAAATGACACCAACAGCACAGACAACACAAGCAGAAGTTCACAACTGGCAAATGAGACTATATCAAACAAAAAAGCATCTCAAGCTGTGCTTTACGTTTACATAACATTTTCTTTTAACTCACTTCTAATGTAAGATAAAGAGGAAACTGTGTGTCACCACTGTAAGTGAGAAATGATCATAACTTGCCTTAAACAATCATACAAAGAAATAAAGAAATGTATGTCTATGAAATTTTCTTAAGAAGATAAACCAGTCATTTGTAGGAAAATGGATATACCTTGAGACCATGTTAAGTGAAATAAATGAGACACACAAGTTTATATATCATAGTTTCTCTTGTATGAGAAACCCAAATTACAAAGAAAGAGCAAAATAAAAGATAATAGGAAGAGACTGATCTTTCCCACATAGGAAGGGGACCAAGAGATGTAGGCAAAGGGGAGAGAGGAGAGGAAAAGAGGGTGAAGAAATGAATTAAGATGTGTTATGTGCATGTACCAGCTCCACATAAGGAATGTAAACATTATGTAAGGCAAACAGGTACCAATAAAAAAACGTTAAAAAGAATTAAGTAATGATGTGTTACAAAATGCATGAATGTTGATATCATGCTAAGTGAATGAAGCTGGACACAATGTGACATATTGCATGATTTTATTTATATGAAATATCTTGAACAGATAAAGATACAGAGATAAAATACAGGCTGGTGGGTAACATGTTGTTGCTAGCCTGAACCTCCAGTGGCACATACATGACTGTATGGCTTCTACTACTGGTGGTACAAACAGATCTAAATGCTTTTATTGGTCTTTTTAATAATACAATTAATAAAAAGCCACCCAATGGGATAGTCATGCACATACCACCTACGGTTCAAGCCAGCAGGAATGTAACATGTTCAAATCAGAGCTGCCCAGCAGCGTGACAAGAATTATGGCCCAGTCATGAATGTGTTAAAGAGAGAAGGGGAAACAACTGTTTAATGGGGTTTTCTTTAGGATGATGAAAATGTTTTGGAACCAGAGAAAGTAAATGGTGGCAAAACAGCACGAATGTACTAAGTGTACCTGAATTAATAGTTAATCTTAAATTTTATGTTATGTGAGTTTTGTTTAATACCATTAAAGGGGAAAAAACCCTGGGGATTTAAAAAAGGAAGAGAAATTTGTGTACCTCACATATGCCAGAGACTTTGCCCATATTATTAAAACTTACCTTTATAATTTTGTGAAGTATTTTTCTGTGTGTATTTTACTGGGAATTAAACCTGGGGCCTTCCTGATGAACTACATTCCCAGCCTTGGATTTTTTTTTTTTTTAATTTTAAGACATGGTCTTGCTAAATTGCTCAGGCTGGTCTTGAACTTGTGATCCTCTTGTCTCAGCCTCCCAGAATGCTGTGATTATAAGCATGTGTCACTGTGTAGAGCTATTATCTCCATTTTAAGTATAAATAAATAGAGGCTCGGCAAGATAAATAACTAGCCAATCTAGTGTCACACAAGTCCACAACTGGTAGAACCAAGATTCAAATACAGGACTATCTCAGCCAAAAAGCCCATGTTCTTTGCTTAAACTGGGCATTATTTCTAATTTGAGAGGGAAAATGAAAAGATTTCTTTTGCAGTACTAGCAATCAAACCCAGGACTTTGTACACGCTAGGTTAGCACTCTATCCCTAAGCTAGATCCCTAGTTTGACGTCTTTCAATCAAAATATTTTCTTCTATAAACTTAAAAAACAGAAATAAATAATCTTGTTAAAAGTTTTTCAGGTTCAAATTTGAGAAAACTTACATGTAAACCACAAAGAAAAAAATTTACAGTAGTGCTGAAAACAAGTATCGACATACTCTTAATAATCTAGTGTTTAGTCCCCTGAGCTTTATTAAGATATAAAAAATGTTTTAATTGTACTTCAAAATAATTAAGGTTATAACTGAGTGAAAGCAACTGAGTTTTCAATTCTCTTAGCTAAATACACCTTTAAGAGTAAAAAAAAAGGGGCTGGGGATTTAGCTCAGCGGCACAGCGCCTGCCTGGCAAGAGCAGGTCATGAGTTCGATTCCCAGTACCAGAAAACAAAAACAAAAACAAAAACAAAAAAAGGGTAAAAAAGCACCAAATACTGCAGTACCACCTCCTGATAAATTTTCTTGGCTCTTTATACATTTTCTAGTAGAATTTCTGTATTACAAGCACTTACAATCAGATTATAATTCTATCAATTACTAGAATAACAGAGTAAGAATATACAGGTAGATGGGACCAAACCAATATACTTTTATATACATGAAGCAGAGCACAATATACACTTTTTGAAATGTTCTTAGTCTCAATGACTACTGGCAATTTATGTTTCCTTTCTTCCTCTTGAGCGTAGGGCCTTTGCACTGAACTATATGCCCAGACTTTTTTTATATTTTATTTTGAGACAGGGTCTTGCTAAGTCACCAAGTAGCCTAGACTGGGCTTGAATTTGAGATTCTCTTGTCTCAGTGTCCCAGAGTGCTGAGATTATAGGCTTGTGCCACCACACAGTTTAATGTTTCAAATTTTTAAATTAAAATATCTTAAAGGCTTACATACTAAAATATTAGCAATGATTATCTCCAGAAGAAAGAAATACAAGTAATTTTTAGATTTTCCATATTACTTAGCCTTATTTTCCAAATGTTGTACAATAAATACCAATGTTGTCATTAAAAATACAAAATGCCCAACAAAGATAAACAACTTAGCCACATTTTTAAATAACAATATAGCCAGTCACTCTAAATATTTAGATGTCTCTAATGAAAACAAATACTCTGATACAGGCATAATATTCTACTTAGATAAAAAGTCATACAACCTTTCAAGTAGCATAGTTTTGGCTCTTTGCATTAGGTTTCAAAATCATGGATTCAACCAAGTAAGGTTTTAAAATACTTGAAAAAAATTCCATTTCTACTGAACATGTACAGACTTTTTTCTTGTCATTTTCCCTAAATACAACATACCAACTATTTACATAGCATATACATTCCAATAAGTATTACAAGTAACCTAGAGACTATTTAAAATATATTGAGCACTGTGCACATGCAAATAACATAGCATTTTATGTAAGGGATTTTAAGCATCCTTGGATTTTGGGATCCCCAGGGGGTCCTGGAACCCTCTGAGGATACTGAGGTACCTCTCGTCAATTCACTAAATATAACATTAGAAATACTCATTCAGGTTCATCACATGCCAGCAGTGAGGTTTAGAAACCATACAAGTAAAACATAATCTGCAGCTCCGACTCCAGCAAATTCAGAATTAGAGTGGATCATCTCAATACTCCAGGCAGAAAATTTTCAGAGAAGCTGACTCAGAACATAAAGGAAAAAGCATCAGTATTGTCCAAGTAATAGACTGTCAGTGTCAGATACCTCCTACACAGACCTCAATCCTGCCTCCCGCAGATGTCTACATACACTCTTCCTTGTATCACCAATTAAAGACCTCTCTAAGGCACTACGTTTTCACTTAATTGCCCACTTTCCTTCTATGTATGAAACAAACTTAAAAGCCCCTTTCCCTTCCCACTCCTTTCATTTTTAAAGGTTGGTTTGACAAACTAACTGCCACAATTAAAAAAGGATGAAATTACAAAGGAAAACAAGGTTTCTAAGTTTTAGTGGCAACTCTCCCAGTTTTTATGGAAAATGAACCTGTCTTTCCGTATTTTAAGCCTTATTTAACCTTGCACCAACTTCCCAGTTCTGACCTGAGGGCTTACTTCAGTTCCCCACTTATCTACCAACCACAACATAGGAATGCAACAGCATAAAGAAGTCCCTCCTGTTGCCTTAGCTCCTCCACCATCCTTGAGATTGGTGATGATCTGTGTAGACTTCCGTTCCAACACTAAGAATCAGTTTTACAGTATTAAAAATACCTTAAACACAGAAGAAAAAAACTCCTACACAAAATGAAAGAAATGATTCATTCAGAAAATTATTTCATTTAAAAGTGTTTGGTTTTGGTGGTCTGACCAAGCATTTACATTTGGGATGTGCTGGTATGTCTTTTCCAATAGGTTTTTAAAAATTATGTCTGCCAAAAAAAAAAAAAAAAAACCACACTGGGGCTGGGGATTTAGCTCAGCGGCAAAAGCGCCTGCCTGGCAAGCGCAAGGTCGTGAGTTTGGTTCCCGGTACCGGAGAAAAACCAAAAAAAAAAAAAAAAAAAAAAAAAAATTATGTCTGGACACCTAAACCCAAACCAAATAAATTTTAAAAGACTAATATCTTTGATCAATTCTTATTGTAAAACTGGGCTTGGAGATCTAGGATAAACAGATTAAAGGAAGAAACTCATCATATACCTTATAAAAATACTTTAAATGCACGAAACATTTAAACATTTAAAGTTACTGAAAACTTGAAAACAGTTGGGAAAAATTTCCCAAACGTAACTCAAAAGTCAAAGGGCAGATCTCTAATAAAATATGAAAGTCCAACTAAAGTTGTTTTTCTATCTGCATACCAAAGCAGCAGTGCCTTTGTTTCTTGGCATATACGCTAAATTAAAACCAGAAAATCTAACTTAGTAAAATTTACACGGTTTTCCTATCCTGTTCCAAAATTTCATCTCATAAGTATTCAGCCTAGAAAAGAAATCATAAAAATGCAAGAAGCAGCTAGAAATCACAATCAGAATTTGGAAGGGCTTTATAAGTCTTGTTTTAAAAACATTATCTGTTTTCTACTTGTGACCACAAAAGCTCTATAAACTACTCCTTTCAGCTTCATTGGGGAGAGGGGGAGGGTATTTTCAATGAAGACTTTTATTTCACAACTGCCACTCATGTATGCTTGACATTTTTAAAGAAGATTATAATCTCCATAACCTTGAATATTTCCAGAAGAAAGTTCACACAAAAGGAAGCAATTTCAGTTGTTTTAGGTCGAGTCATAATTCATCTAACATGAGTTTTTAAAGGCCATTTGATTTTTTGCACCATATCTTTTTTATTCCTAAATGATTTCTACAGAATGACTTCTATTATGCTGTTTAAAACAATCACAGCAATCATTGCTACAATTACCACAAAAATACATTAACTGCACTGGTGTAATATTTAATTAGTAAAATGTTATTCCCATTTCTGTACAATTAAATACTTTTAGGAAGCTCAATCCAATACCAGTGAAAAATCATTTAATGTCATATTCTTAAAAAATAATTTTTAGAAATTGAGAACTTTCATTACAAAGTGGTGATTTAAATAACCAAATCTGCCTTACAACAGAGTTGTTCTTTTTTTAAAAATGAAAAAAACATTTTTTATGGTAGAAATAACCAAAGACTGATTTTTCCCTATACCATAAAACAAATTTTTGAAGTGAATGTCTAAACAACAGTGCCAATAGTTTCAGTAAGTAATATTTAGGGAAAATGTACGATTTTCTAAGTTAACAGAAATTACTAGAATATTCAATATACAAAAGCTAACAAAGCAGACAATGAATTTCTTTTACCACACCTCAATTATAATATAAAAAACTTCTGCTGTAATTCCTACCTTTATAAATATCCTAGAGAAAGATGTTGCTGCTGTATTTACCATTAAGTTGATTTAAGTTTCACTTGATGGCCTTGCTCCTTACCAGGAATAAAACTGCAATTCTGGAGAAAGCCAGTCAACAACAAAGCCCATGTTGCCCAAGCAAGCCTGAATTTCTAGCAAATAGGGATGAAGCTATTTGCATTTGTTGGTTTAAAGGGGGGAGGAGTAGGAGGAGGGACTAAAGGGACTGCTAAAGTAATTCGCATATTGTCTGTGGCCTGCAGAGACAGTGATCATCAGTCACCTGCTCAAACTTCCTTCACTCCTGCCTTAGACAAGGACCAAAGGTTACCCTGGGTCAGAGAATCTGGAAAGACATGCCAAGATCTAACTGCCAACCCATCACATCTATAGACAAAGTTATCCCTCCTGGGTCACATGTACTGAAAACCAAGACATTTTAATAGTCTCAAGAGGACTTGTTAAAATGTATCATAGAACTGAACCAAAAACTGAACCAGGCTCTGCTTTCAATTATTGTAGTACAGTAACCAGTTGAAATATTTTAAGCAAAGAGAAGACATTTGCTTTTTTAAAAGATATTTCTCTGCATCATAATAGCCATCTCGTTGTACAAGCAAAACATTTATTCCAAGCTGTTCATATGAAAACAGAAAATTATTTTAAATTTTATGGTTTTTACATGAAATATTTGGATGAATAGCATTTCTAGCCATTTCATGTATACCAAATAAGAAGAGTACTGAAAATACTAAATATATTAGTCCGTATTTTATTATAAAATACATTAAGGACAAAAATCTGTATGAATACTTCAGCATTTATTTAGAAGCCCTCTAGAAGAACTAACACACCTTGAACTTTTTACAGTCTTGGTTATATAGCTCTGCCACTTCTGACCTACTATAACACAGAAATGAAAAGTGCAGCTTTATGTTTTTTTTAAACCAAACATATACATTCCTACAAAAATAAAAAATTGGTGAAGATATGCCCATAAAATTTTAATTTCGAAATTTAGAAAGGTAAAGCGCAAGTTATGGAATCCATATACTCCTTTTGTGTGTTTCTGAACATAGAGGGAAAAAAGGGCATAATTTCTAATTTTGTAGGGGTAAAAATGAGAAAGGGGCAGGGGCCAAGAGTAGACTATTTCTTTTTTGCTCAATGAAAACTGAAATACTTCCCAAAAGACAAATATTGAAAAGCAGTTAAAAGGAAAATGCTGTATGTAAGGAGTTGTTCAAAGTAAGTCTGTTACACATGAAGTGACAGTTACATTTTTAAAAGATCCAAAGTCTAGATTTTAAAATCCATTCCTTTAAAATTAAACTAAACCACACATACACCTGCACACACACAAACCAGTATAAAATAAGCTTACGTTTAAGATTTATGAAATTTTTCTTTTACTTTAATCTTAAGAAAATTTCTGTTTGTAAAATTATGTCTGAATTGGCAGTGAAGAAAATCTGATTTGCTAAGTAGGTCTATCAAATATTCAGTATCAGAAATGTGTTTGCAAAGCTGTGAAGAAAATGCCATGTTACTACTACATTCGATTTCTAAATTAAAGCTGTATCCATCAGAGGAAGGAGGGTGGAAAACTCAATAAACTAAAGAGTTGGTTGTATCAAGAAAAGAGTTAAGATAGTCACTGAATGCTTACAATGCCACTGAACAAGAATGTTTGGCTATATCTCTCTGACTTTAGGTTTTCCCCTCCTCCATGGCTCCTTTTGGACCACAGGAATTCCTAGATACCCTTGGGATCCTGCAACTTTATACTCAAAGCATCTGGAAGTTTGCTGCCTACTCTCCTTCCTGGTCTGTAAGGTCACATTGTTAAAAGAATTACATTACAAAAGGACACTTCATAGCAGTGTAAGTCATTAATTTACGATTAATGCTATATAAACCTGAAGCTAAACTTAAAACGAGTAAGTTTAAATTTTAATGTATACATTGAAAATTATTCAAGTACCTTTAAAGTAAAGTAGAATGGTTCACAACATAACAATTTTTTACAAGCCTTGAATATCCCATAATCTTAGAAAAAATTAATATTGGGAATGTTTTAAAAAGAATCTTCTGCTCTGAATCCCCCAATTTCACAAAAGACTAAAAATCTACATTTATTATTCATAAATAAAATATCCATTGGTTCTAAGCTTCAATTAGCTTTTTTTTTTTTTGGTTTTTCTCCAGTACCGGGAACTGAACTCACGACCTTGCGCTTGCCAGGCAGGCGCTTTTGCCGCTGAGCTAAATCCCCAGCCCCAAGCTTCAATTAGCTTTAAATCTTCCATAGCTTTTCAAAGTAAGAGTGGTTCCAGATTTGATTCTAAGGTGCAATATTATCGTATCTTGCTCTTTCATGTATACAATATGTGGAATGACTGGCTATAAATTCCAGTGACTGTATGCTAGAAACATGGGAAGGGCAGTTGAAGAAAACAACAACAACAACAGTAACAACAACAAACAGTAGCTCAGAGGGTATTACTAAATTCATATCGTTATTCAGAGGAAACTAAGATATCTGACTCAGCCTCTTTCTCCAAGTTGGCAAGAATACAACACATAAGCTTCTTTCCTTTTTCTCAGCAGACATCAAATCTGATCAACTGTGACAGCATCAACCACAATTTAAGAGCTCTAAATAACTGTAGGGGACATAACAAGAACTAAGAAAGGAAAGTCTAATAAATAAGAAGCAAAAAAGGCCCATTGTTTGCTCGATTTTGTGTGCAAGTATGCTTTTCAGTGGGGTTTTCTACCACTAATAACTCTAATGATAATTTCACTGTTTCTGATTATAGAAATGTTTATCCAGTTAAAAAAATTTTTTTAAGAAGTTTTAAAGAAAATTCAAATACCATTCATGGATACCTAAATACATTTCTTCAAGAAAGTATGCAACTGAGTATCTTTAGCCATTTAATTATTTTACAGAGTTTTAAGTGCTATGTCCTAAAAAAATAAGGAAAAGCAATTATTTAAAGACTGAAAAACATTTCCAGTGGTAAGAAATATTCAAAATATGAACATAGATGTTTTAACTTATAAAACTCAATTTAATACTACATGTATCTTTTGAAATTATTCAACTTTAAGCCACTTAAATTACTTCATATTCAATAAATATTTCTACAAGTTACAAGACTACAAAAACATAAAAAAGCAAGTGACTGAAAAAAAAATTTACTTTTATGATAAAAGATTGATATAGGCAATATATGAAGCAATGAATCAATAAAAAAGGAACACTAAGAGAAAAAATAGGAAAAGGTGATTAGCAGGCAAATTATACAGAAATATTAATAGGCAAAATACATGGAAAGAAAAAGATGCAAATTTACTAGTAACCTATGAAATGAAATATTTAAAAATAACTAAATAACAATAAAGATAACTCTCAAGGTTGGCTAAGAGTAGGAACAAATCACTTTTACCTACTTCTGAGAATGGTAGAAATGGTTATACTCTTCTGAAAGACCATCTCTCAGACTTAAAAACACACACAGCCAACCCAAGCAAAACTACCGTATAGAAATAGAGGTATGCATGAAGATAATCATCATATCATCTAGTTTAAAAAACATAAATCTGTAAATACTATAAGCACCTTATAAAACACAGATTAGCCACATGTTGAAATTGAATGCAGAATTAAATTTCAATTTGTAAGAATATATTTTACATGGGAATACAGATGCTCTTCAATTTATGATGGGTTATGTCCTCACAAACCCACTGAATATTAAAAATACAATTGTAAGTCAAAATGCATTTAATACACCTACCTTGTGAACACCATAATTTAGCCCGTCCTACCTCAAAACATGCTCAGAACATTTATTGTAGGCTCAGTGATACAAAGAGCCTGCGGCAGCACACAAGTCATAGGTTCACCACCACTGATCTAGATAGTCATAGTACAGTGTTCAATTCAGGAAACAGCATTAACAACTGATAAACACTATCATAACTAAAATGACACAGATATCTACAATGGCTTCCAAAGAGTCATTCTACATATTGATTTTACTTAAAATTAATAAAGTATTGATTTAATTTGAAAATAGAACCAGGTTCATGTCAAACTATGTTTTTAACAGTTTGTTATGTCCAACCTTTAAAAAATTATCCTAGAGATATAGACAATGGAATACCAAGTGTAAATTTTCTGTTTTCTTTTTGGGTACTAGAAATCAAACCCAGGGCTTCACATAAGCATGTACTCTATCACTCACCTGTGTCTCAGAATAGTAATTATAAAGGTAGCTGCCCACCACCCTGCCCAATGCTTAAAGCCAACAAGGCTTCCTTGATCCAAATGTGACTTTCAATTTTGTCCATTTTCTCCAGGATGGAATAGAACTTAATCTATGACACTGAAGTAGCCCTCAAGAATTCTAATCATAATCTTCCTTTGCCTTGGGTTCTAACCCAGATAATGCTCTTGCTGTTCTACCTGACCCTCTAGTTGGCCACGAAGTCTTAATATCATCAAAGCTAACCATAATGCCAGCAAAAGCAATCAGTTCTAACTTCATTAATATAAAAGAACATGTAGTTACTTTTTAGCTTACCCTTATTCCCTGGTGGTTGTAATACATCTCCTGTCAGGCAACACCACCCAACTGGGAAAATTTCTCTAGAATCATACTTGCACCAGTAATCAAATGCTCCACTCCAACCATCAAATGTGATGTAAACTTCATCTCTTTTAACATCTCCAACTGTTGCTGGGCAGATGAAATATGGGTTCTTTCTGTCAGTAGCTTCCAGTTTCATCCCCACCTTAAAATTATTTACAGGTGGCCTTGGTGGTTCCTACAGAAATATTTAAAAGTTTTTTCAATGTTAATATGCATTAAGAACCATTTTCTCAAGTGTATTATCTTACAAGTCTTGGTAATCATAAATAATACTTCATTATTTTCATTTTGTTAACTAATAAAGGAAGAAAGGAGTTCTCACAGATCCACAAATCTGTTCTTCAACATCTCATTTTTATTCTACAGTACAGCCAAGGACCTAGAAGGAAACAAAACCAGCCTGACCCATCCATTCATTCATTCAAAAAACATAATTCATCTACTATGTAACAATTTAAGATTCACTGGTGGACAAAAATATCAACGATTCCTGCTCTGGTGGTGCTTACATTCTAGTGGTGTTGGCAGTAGAGGTTGGAGACAGCAGAGAACAATGAAGAAGAAAGTTTAAAAGAGAAAATCAGACAACCCTAATAAATATGCAAATAATAGAAGTGTGTGTTGATTATGGTTAAGTAGAAAGGGAAGCAACATATAATATTCTAAGACACTCGAAGTATAAAATTCAGACATAAAAACATGAAAGTCACATAATATGAATGATAGCCAATACTCAGAAATCAGTATTAAAACAGCATTCCCAGCTGGGCATGGTAGTACATGTCTGTAATTTCAGCACTCTTAAAGACTAAGGCAGAAGGATCAGAGTTCATCCCAGCCTGGGCAACTCAGTGACTTAGTGAGACTGTCTCAATATAAAAGAAAAAGAACTGAGGTTGTAGCTGAGTGTGAACACCCGGGGTTCAATTTCCAGTACTATGCACCACACTACCCCCGACCGGCACTCCTTAGTTACAAAATATGGAAGTATCTAAATGGTGACAGGATTCTCAGAAAACCCAAATACTATGTCCAGAAGCAACATGTTTTCTTTCAATCAGCTTTTCATGCTAGTAAAAGGTACCATCACAGTAACCCAGTAACCCAAGCCAGAAGCCTAGAAATAGTTCTGGACATAGGTTTTTACCTCTACTGAACATTAGAATCACCTGGGGCCATGCCATCAGAGACTCTAACTGAACTGGTATAGGGTGGGGCACAGGTAACAGCATGTTTTGTTTTGTTTTGTTTTTGGTACCGGGAATCAAACTCAGGACCTTGTGTTTGCCAGGCAGGCACTTATGCCACTGAGCTAGATCCCCGGCCAACAGCATGTTTTAATTCTCCAAAAGTTCTAATGTGTACCCAAAATTGAGAAGCACTGCTCAAGATTCATCCCTTCCACTTACTCACAATTCAAATCAAAACCCATAACCTGCAATTACCCTCCTCTCTGGAATAATAACACCAAAAGTAAACCTTAAAATTTTATTATATGCCAGGTACTGTTTTAGTTTTACATATATTCATTTAGTCCTTACAAGAATGCTACGAGGCCAATGCAATTATTATTCCCTCTATGTGGATAAGAAAACTGATACAGTATATACTTCTCTAAGACTACAGCCCCAATTATCAAGGCTGGATTTTAAACCTAAGCAATCAGTCTGATAGCAACCTCCTTGGAATACCCTACCCTAAAAACAGCCTGGCCACCCCCAACTCATCCCCTTCAAAACCTAGCTCTCCTGGCCCTCTTGAATGCTTCCCTACTAAACATTGTCCACTTTCAGGCCCCACCTCAACAGGGCTACTCTCATTTTCACTCATGAAACCACTATTGAGGTATACACTCTTCCATGAAACTGAGAGAGGCATTAATTACATCTTACCCATGTTATTATTTCCAGCATAGTATTCAACAGCAAGAACTTTTTTAAAGGAAAAAACATATCAAGGAATCATCTAAGAATAGTAAATAAGCTCCTGGTTTTATATTTTGGTGGTACTTTGGATTGAGCCCAGAGGCACTCTTTCACTAAGGTACATCTCTAGATCCCCTTTTAGAAAAATGTATTTATTTGTTTGTATGCATTTTGTGATACTGGGAATTGAACCCAGGACTTTCTCACTGATCTACATCTGAGCCCTTCTGTATTTTTTTATTCTGAGATAGGTTCTTGCTAAATTGCCTAGCTTTGGCTCAATCTTTTAATCTTCCTGCCTCAGCTTTCTAGAGTGCTGGGATTACAGGCATGTGCCATCACACTTCTTTATTTTTTCATTTGAGACAGGGTCAGATTTAGGTAATTGACAAAACAGTTCCCTCTTCTGTCCACAAAAGTTAAGGATATAAGGTACTTTTAAATGTTTTCATTTCTTGAATGACTTCTGAAGTGTAATTATTTGCAAAAGACACAGCTAAAATACACAGAGGATTATTCTCTTACTGTGAGATAAAAATGGTTCTATTCTAGATGGTAGCTAGTAAAGAATGCTCTTTTGGCCTCTCTTCTTACCTACCTACAATATGATTCTCCTAGTATCCCACTAACTCTCACACCAGTCTCATCATTTATCTGTGTTATTTCTCTGCTTGGAATATTCTTATTCTTAGTAGCTTCATGGTTCCCTCTCTTTTCCTTCAGCTCTTCATTCAGATGGCACCTTCTCAGCAAGAACCTACTGACCAACCTATCTAAAATGTCCACCTCTGCTCTCCTAATCCTGCAGAACTACCAAATACAACACATGTTCTATTGAAATAGCTTATGAAACATTTCTCAAATTAGAGGTAAGACCCATAAGGGCAGGAGGTTTTATGCTTTGTTTATTGCTATATTCTGAGGGTCCACCTGTGACCACAAACTCCTATACTTAACTTCTACCTTCTTACTTTTAATACACTTCTTTGATCTCATCAAGTATTGTAGCCCATTAACTTTCATGTATTCATTTACAAATGTTTGTAACCTACTATATGTGAGACATGACTGAAGGTTCTTCAGATATATTAAGCAGCAAAAGAGACAAAATCCCACTCTTATGGCACTAATATGCAAGAGAGGAGGAACAGACAATAAACATAACTTAAAAGCAGAATATACACAAATGCTGGAAATCACAGGTGTTATGTAAAAAAGAGTAGAGGAGATCCAGAAAGCAATGTGTGGGAAAGGGGTGAACAATTTTAAAGAAGGAAATCAAGTCAAGTTTCATATGAAAGGTGACATGTGAGCAAAAACCTGAAGGATGTGATTACTAACCATGCAAATACAGATAGAGATGCGTTCTGAGGAGGAAAAATGCCCAAGGTCAAGGCTCTAAAGAAGGAGACATGTCTGAAAAATTTGAGGAACATCAAGGAAGCATAGCTAAAATGTAGTATGTTAAGTAGGAGAGCAGCAGGAAAAGAAGCGAACAACTTCTGCTGATTGCTAACAAGGAGTTACACCATCTACTATCTTGTAGGCTCCTATAAGGACTCTGGCTTTTACTCTGGGTAAAGTAAGAACCTCCTGAAAGGTTACAAGAAGAGGAGTGGTGTACTATAATGACATATTTTTAAAGGAATACTCTGGGTGCTAGGTTGACTCCTAAGGAAGGTATTACAGCAGCCTAAGTAAGAGATAAAAACAGCTTGTACCAAGGTAATGGAAATGGCAAGAAGTGGAAAAATTTGGGATACATCTTAAAGGTAGAGTCAATAGGATTTCCTTTTGGACTAGATGTAAGGGTTGAAAGAAAAGATCACCAAAGTCTGTGGCCTGAGGAATGAGGATAGTTCCCATTCCCTGAGATGGGAAGATTGCAAGTAGAATTTAAGATGTCCACTAGACATTCAAGTGGAGATGCAGGGTAGGTAGGTAGCTGGCTATACAAATCTAAGTTGGGTCAATAGGTTTGGACTAGAAATACAGATTTGAAAGTCATCTGCACATAAACTCCATTTATAGCCAAAAAATTAGATGAGAATATCACAGTATAGAGAGTAGGATTTCTCAAACTTGGCACCACTAATACTTAGGGCCAAAACATTTCTTTGTTGTGTGGGAATTGTTTTATGCATCGTAGATATTTAGTAGCACTCTTGATCCCTATTCACTAGATGTCAGCAGCATGCCCCTACTCAGTTGTAACCAAAAATATCCCCAGACACCACTAACTGTCCCTGGGAGTGAGACAGGCAGAGAAACCACTCCCTCTTCCCAGCTGAGTACTACTAATACAGAAAAGGACTACTACGGTTTGGATTACAAATGTCCTACAAAAGGCTTGTGTGCTCAGAGGTGGGGCTTTTGAAGAGGATTACATCATGGGGCACAAATCTTACAAGTTTGTAGCTGAAGGCGTTATTAAAAGGTGGGGTTAGTTGGAGGAAGCAGGTCAGTAGGGACAACCTGGGAAGATATATCCTGTCCGTGGTCCCCTCTCATGACACTCCCTCACTTTCCCCCCTCATTCTGTTCCTATGTACCACATAATCAAGAATGTGCTTTCCTCTTAACTGACCTCTAGCATATCATGTGGACCAGGCAATATGAAATTCCGAGGTGTACTTTAGACTGTTACCACTCCCTAGTCCTTACAATTCTTTGTTCCACTAAGTTCCCTGACATTAGTTTATTCTAGCTTTCTACCTCCTACTTCTAAGGCTATTCTGATTCTTCTACCCACCCTATGAAGGTGAGCATGTACTTCTCAAGGTTCTAATCTTGATGCATCTATCTTTTATGTATTTGCTGAACTAGCTCATTCACGCTTAAGGCCTCCATCACTGTTATTTATGCTAAAAACTTCCAAATCCACATGCCTAAGCCAAACTTAGTTTATAAATTCTAAATCCTTTATTTCCAACAGCCTGTAGTCTTCCCTACTTAAACTTCCCACAGATACCTCAATATACCCAAATCCAAAGCCACATGCTCCCTCCAAATGTATTCATCTTCCTGTACTCCCTAATCCTTTCTTCATTCATTCAACAAACAAATGTAAGCCCAATAACTAAGACAGGCACTGAAAATACGAAGACTTGCTAACTAGTCAACTGGAACTCATATTCTAAGACACAGAGAGTAAAATAATACCCAATAATACAAAGATTCATATATGCCCAAGATACTACAGAAGTACTGTTGAAGAATGGAAGGCAGGGATTAGGGCACATATCTTGAGGATATAATGCCTCCTCAAATCTTTAAAAAGTAGTTAGTCAAAGATTACCAGAATGAGTCAAAGACAACTCTAAAAAGGAACATGCTGTCTACAGGATATTATAAGCAATTTAGAACACAAAATCCAAGTTGGGATGTGGCAGCTGCAAACCAGAGGACCTAAGAGGCTATATTAAGAAACTTACATTTCATCCTAAGTGTGACCAGAAACTTCAAAAGAGTTTTAAGCAGGAGAATGAATGACATACTACGGTTTTTGTATCACATACACACTTCTAGCAGTTGTGTGATAGAGTAAAGATTGGGGTAGTTAAAAGGCTAGTGCAACACTCCACGCAAGAAGGAAAGCTACAGGAGAGGCAGTTGCTTAAGACTAGAAGGAAGAGACAGAACAAAGAAACTAGAAAGCTCAGTGAGTACAGTTACCCCTAATTTACTGGTTATGCAGAAGCTAAGGTCGAACAGGAGTGTGAGGATTTAAGATGGCTCCTGGCAAAGTTCAAAGTTTGGCTGGAAAGGACACCCACAAATCAAGAAGAGAAACACAACAGAAAAACAGGCAAAGGCTTTAAGGAGGCAATGTACAGAAAAACAAAAGGTTATTAAATTTCAAAAGCTCGATATCACTTCTAGTAAGTGCAATGCAAATTAAAATAAAGAGATATCATCCCCATCTTTGACTCTCTCTCAAAACTTCAAAAAATTTTAAAAGATAATATATTAGTGAAGGTATGAGGATACAAACATGTCTATATGCTTAACAGTGGTACACAGCTTGGAACACCCTTCTGGAATGTAATTTCAGAGCTTTTGTTTTGCTTTTAGTTTTTGAGACAGGCCCTCAAGGCTGGCCTTGAAGTCACTATGTAAGCTCAGGCTGTCCTCAAACTCACAGTCATCCTCCTGCCTCAGCCTCCCAAGTACTGAGTTACACATAGGTATCACAATGCTTGCCTCAATTTAATAGTATTTATCAACATTTAAAACATACAACACTTTGAAGCAGAAATTCTACTTCTGAGCATACAGTCGTTCCTATTTATAAACAAAACATTATGTAAGAATCCTCATATAGAAATATATCATGAACAAATACTCAAAGATTATCTAATTATCCATCCTTAGAGAGGTTAAATCAATTCTACTAATCCATACCACAGAAAAATAGAACACAACCCAACATATATATGAAATAAAATGGAAAGATTTCCAAAACATGCATATTTTAGAAGGGAAAAGTAAACCATAGAGTATATTCTTATTTATGCTGAAAAAATTAAAAGCTTGTATTTGTGAATGCATAGAAAAAGGTCTAGACCAGTGGTGGTGAACCTATGGCATGTGTGCCACAGACAGTTATTTACTATCATTGAAAGCTCTGAAGGGTTTGCCATTACTGGTATAGAAGAACAAATAAAACTTCAATTTAGAGAGAAGAGTGGAATGAAAGTATTGACAGCACCAAGGGAGCTGTATTTTTCATTGTAGCAAAGCATATAGTTTGATCCCGCCCACATACCCACATGAATTACTTTATAATTTAAAAAATGAGACTATGCTGGGGATTTAGCTCAGTGGTAAAGCGCCTGCCTGGCAAGTGCAAAGTCTTGAGTTCAGTTCCTGGTACCAGAAGAAAAACAAAAAAACAAACAAACAAAAAGATAAAAAATGAGAATGCGTATGTCATGTGGCATGTGACTACCTGACAGAGCAATCTAGCAAGTAAAAGAGATCCAATGGCTTTTCTAAAGTCACAGCCCAAGCTAAGAGGTTTTAATAAAGACTACTGCTAGCCAGGAGTGGCAGTGCATGCCTGTGATCCCAGCTCCTGGACAGGCTGAGGCAGGAGGATTCCAAAATCAGGAACAGCCTGGGAAATTTAGAAAGACCTTGTCTCAAAATTAAAAATAAAAAAGGTTGACAATGTAGCTCAGTATTTCCTGGGTTCAATCCCCAGTACCCCCCCACACACAAATTCCTGCTAAATTTTTTGTTTTATTAGCTAGTTGACAGTAGCCAAAAGCCTTGCATTTCCCAATATACCTTGCTGGCTAGATAAGCCCACTTTCCGTACTGATGCTGCTCAAAGGAGTACTCAGATAATTCTTCTTCATAATGCAGGTGTATTAGTTGATGTCTTATATTCTTATGTCTTTCATCTTCTTAGGAAGCTTTTTAAAACTATAATAATCAGTTTTTACACTCCCAGTATGAATAGTTGTAGTAAAATTTAAGTACCATATTAAAAAGCCATTAGGAGAGTGAGAAAGAAATATTATGAATCATAATTCAACTTGGCTTTCATTCACTGTTTCTTCACATACTTTTTTCAATATTTTCTCAAGAACACGAACTATTTTAGGAGGTTTTTCTCTCTCATTTTTATATAACAAGTATTTCCTTTTAACAATTATTTCTCATGACTACTTTTAACTTCTTTACTTCTGAAATCATGTCTTTGCAAGTAACTTCTTGGTAATTTTCTGGCCCATCATCATTTTCTCCAATATGAAAGGAATGACTAATACAACAAGGTAAAGGGGAGGCTTCATTGTAAAGGTAAATAAGAATTACAAACATCTACTCCAACTAGAGCACCCCTTACATATCTAAAGTCAAGAAAGAGGCACTCTGAGAGGCTGAAGAAGGAAGAAAATGTCCAAGTCCAGCCTGGGTAACTCAGCAAGGTCCTGCATTAAAATGTAAATGAATGAATGAATGAATGAGGGGTGACCTGTAGCTTAGCATGAAGGCCCTGGGTTCAATTCCCAGTGCAAGAAGGGGAGGAGGGAAAAGGTGAAGGGGGAAAGAGTGGAAGGAGAAGGAAAAGGAAAAAAAGAGAAAGAGTGTACTAATTTAATTTGGCTAGTGAATAATTGTAATTTTCATGATCTGATGTTATGGGCTGAATTGTACCATTCCCAAAATCTTTACATTGAAGCTCTAATCTTTAGTACCTTAGAATGTGACTATATTTGGAAATAGGGTCTTTAAAGAGGTAATTAATTTAAAACGAGGTCATAAGGGTGGGTCCTAATCCAGTAAGTCTAAATCCTCCTGTAAGAGAAGGAAAGTTGGACAGAGAAACAGACCACGTGAAAATACAGGGTAAAGAGCACATACACAAGCCAAGGAAAGAGGGAAGAAATCAACCCTGCCCAAACCTTGATTTCCAACTTCTAGCCTCCAGAGCTATGAGAAAGTGAATTTTTGTTGCTTAAGCTACTATTAAGAATTGTGTCCCCTCAAAATTCATGTTGATGCAACTAATCATCACTCTGACTATATTTGAAGATAAGACTTTAAATCAATATGACTAGTGCCATACTAATAGGAAGAGACCCCAGGGATGTGCATACATACAGAAGAGACTGTGAGAAAGATGATGGACATCTTTAAGCCAAGAAAAGATTTCACCAGAAACCAACCTGGAAGACACCTTGATCTTAGACTTCTGGTTTCCAGAGATGTAAGAAAATACATTTTTGTTGTTGAAGCCACACAGCCTGTGGTACTTTGTTATGGCAATCCCAACTAACTAATAGATTTGCCAATCCAGTAACTTAGAGTACTTTTGCTAGACACAGTGGTACAGACTTCTAATCCCAGCACTTGGGAAGGAGGGACGAGGATTATTGAGTTCCAGGCCAACCTTGGCTACATAGTGAGTACAAGGTCAGCCTGGAATACATAGCAAGGCTGTCAATCAATCAATCAGTCAGTCAGTCAATTGCTAGCATTTCTGTTTTTCCATGTCAAAGAAGACAAAACATTTAAGCATTCCCATTAAAATAATAAAGTCATGGCTCAGCTAATGGAGGCCATTAACGATACTTTTCTTACCTTCTTGAAGAATGTTGCAGGTGCCAGCTCAGATCCACTTAGTATTCGCAAGACGAACACTGGCCAAGATGATACACTCATCTGGTATCCTATTTTTATGAAATAAATTATGTATCATGAAAAAGCTTTCCCGTGATTCTATAGCAAGTTGGCATTTTAAAAAAGTAGGTCTCATTAACTACCACTGTCCAGAGAACTACTTTCTCATCTAAGAACTTGGGACATGGGCAGGAGAAGCAGATCTAGCCTCCTCTCATTGATACTTCCCCACTGTACTATGTGGCAACAACACTAGGAGAGCTAGGAACTCGTATTCAAGAGAAGCCTCTGGCTAGGCTCACCAACAAACACAAGTATCTTGGAGAAAGGCCACAACACTACAGGTGATCCAAGCCAGAGCCCATGAAAGCTTCAGTTCTACCACAACAAGCAAGCACACAAGCACAAGCAAAGGTTTCAGAAGACTTCTAGCTCCTTTTTCCTTAGAGTTCCCAGCTTCTTTTTCTTTACCTTTCTTTCAGAAGGACAATTTTCTGTCAGACTCAGCAAATATACACATACAAAAGTGCATTTTATTACATGTAAGTCTTGTGTCAAAAGAAAAAAACTATATTTAAGGGAAATGTACGAGAGTCAGTAACTTACTCTGAAATGCACTAAAAATAAAATGTGCTGATAAATCAATAGTAGGGCAAACAGATGGACCGATAAATGATAATGGTAGAATCTAGGTACAATAGTTGGTATATAGGTGTTCACTATAAAATTCTTTCATCCTTATTGCATATTTGACATTTTTTCTTAAAATGTTAGGAAAAATGAACACTCTCACATTAGCAATCACATACTAAACATGATCTTAAAATTTGTACCAGAAGTTACCAAAATAGACACAAAACCTGTCTTTTCTAGAGCTCTCACCTACTGGTATTACAGCATCCAGTACATGTAGCAGACAGCAGAGGTGTGCTAGTTTTACTGTTTTCTGGGGGCAATCTGTTTCATGCAACATCTGCCTGGCTAATGCCAGAAATGGAAAGAAGTTGGTATGCACTATTGATGGATACATGCATTAAGATACGGAGGTAACCAGATGTGGTGGTGTATGCCTCTAATCCCACCGAATTTGGGAGACTGAGACAGAAAGACTTCAAGTTCGAAGCTAGGCTAAGAAACTTAGTGAGATCCTACCTCAAAATAAAACTTTAAAAACAGCCTGGGGATACGGTTTAGTACTACAATGCTTGTCATGTGTGAGGCACTGGGTTCAATTCCCACTACCCCTCAACCCCCCAAAAACAATAAGGAAAGCTCATGAATCACTTATAACAGACCCACCCATCAGTAGGACAAAATACCCACAAGTTACAACTGAAAGTCATGCTCTAATAATCCTGTACTCAAACTCCCCTAATCTGACTAGGCAAACATTTTTTTCTAGGAAAAAAAGGGGGGGTTATTACTGTTATAATTACTGATATATAATAAACAATTTCCACTATTTATTATCTCCAGCATTATCTGTAGAATATTGTATAACAGTGATTCCATTCCTTATACCATTGTCTTAACTTTCATCTTATCTATACAGAATTCTGAATGATTTAAAAAAATATTATAAATAATAAATATGAATGATTATGAAGAAAGAAAAGAAGGCAAAAAGTAAAAAGCATGTATGGTCTAAGCCACCTTCTTGGGATATGTATTTCTGGCTAGTTTTTAAGAATATTTTAAACTTCTAGGTGTGGTAGCAAGCATCTATAATCCCAGAAGTTGGGAAGGTGAACCAGGAGGACTGCCATGAGTTCAAGGCTAGCCTGGACTATGGTGTTCAAGGTCAGCCTGAACTACACTGTGAGACCCGTCTCAAAATAACAAACAAAAATTTTTAAACTAGTATTTTGTTATAAGGATTGAATACAACCTCTTGTACATGCTAAATACATGCTGTAGCACTGAGCTTATACCCCTTAACTCTTAAACTAGTTATAATTAACAATCAAAACAAGGGCAGTAAGAAAAGCTATTGCTAAAAAGTGGTTATTTTTAGAATCTTAAATTTTTGGTTCTTGGGGAATTTTTACAACAGGAGACAAATACACCCATTCTCTCAATGTACTTTATATTAATTTTTACTTTTAGCACATAGAGAATAAGAAGCCAGGAATGGTGGTGCATGCCTGTAATCCCTTGGGGATCACTAAGGGAAGCTGAGGCAGGAGGATCCCAAATTTGAGCCCCGCCTGGGCAATTGTAGCTCAGTGTGAAGGTCCTGGGTTCAACCCCTAGTACCATAAAGATAGAGGAAGACGAGGAGACAAACAACAGCTAATACCAATAGCTATTACTCAGAATGGGAATAAAATAGATTACATTACGTATTTTCTATGGAGTATCACAACATGCTTAAATTTTAAGAAGAAAAACCAGCTGGGCCTGGTGGCACAAGCCTGTAATCCCACCATCAAGGAGGCTGAGGCAGGAGGATCCCTGTGAGTTCACAGTCAGCCTGGGCTACATAAGAGTTCAAGGCCAGCCTCCACTACAAAGTGACACTCTGTCTCAGAAAGAAGAAAGAAAAAAAGAAAGAAAGATTTGTCTCAAAAGTCACACCCTTTTAAAATGTGGGCCAAAATTGAGTACTACACATGTTGCACCTTAAACCCTTTGTTAAAAGTTCCATACTTTCTTCCTTTTCAAAGGCCTGAAGGTAAGTTCTCTTAAATGTGAGGTAGTGGTTTGGATTTGGAGCTCTCTAAGACTTCAGAGTACCAACTCCTACCCCTATAAGCTCTGGTTTCTTTTGACTGTAGGTGTAATGATACTTTCATGTTTAAAACTGGAGTCTGAATATGGAATCATACCTCTCCTCTAGGCTCATCCCTATACCAAAACTGCTAAATGGCTCACCAGAAAATATCAAGAGGGGATATAACTCATCAAATGCTATAAAAGACTTCCCTACAAAGATTTCTGAATCTGCATGTGAAATCTAATAAAGCTGCTTTAGTACGTCAAACCTGAAGACTTAGCATGGGGGCTGGGGATTTAGCTCAGTGGCAAAAGCGCCTGCCTGGCAAGCGCAAGGTCATGAGTTCGGTTCCCGGTACCGGAGAAAAACCAAAAAAAAAAAAAAAAAAAAAAAGACTTAGCATGACACCTGTCCTGAAATCCGACCCTTTAGCACACATTAACCACCTAAACATCTACTTGTAAGAATGCCTAACAATTTTAAAAGACTGCTTAAAACTACCTACTAAATATCACATTAGTAAGAATGTTATTTTATAAACTATTTATCCTCACCTAGTGGAGGCTGAAGTAAGTTTCCTTCCTTTTCACATGTTCCAACAGGCTGTATGTCTGAAGAATCAACAAGCTTCCAAAAATCATTACTATTGTCACTACCATCCAGCCGTAAACGTAGTCTGACCCCAGAAATTCCAACAACTGTGGCAATACATATTGAAGTAATATTGCGAGGGTCATGGGCTTCCAATTTCATGCCAATTTTGAAGTCATTAGCAGGAGGAACCTTAGACTATATATAAATAAAATTTTGTTAAAATACATCAACACTAAGGGAAAAAAAGATGGTCAGTTAAATTATCAGAATACCTTGGAAACATTTAAAATGTTCACACAAAGAGGTACAACAGATGGTGAATGAGGTCAGAGCTGTAAGGGTCAAGGAAAACATCTCCAAACTCCTTGACTTGAAAAGCAGCATTAAAAACAGGACACATAGCTACTATCACTCATCTGCTCACATCCAAGCAACCTACCTTAAGTGGCTTTCTAAAGTAAGAATTTCACTAGGCCATTTCCTTTGAAAGAAGCCACCTAACACTTTATCACTGTGTATGATAATAGAAGTTCAACGCCTGAGCACAGTATAAACACCTTACACCTTTATAATCTTATTCCCTATCACCTCAGTGCATTGTGTTCGTTACCCCATGCTTCACTACTCAAGATTCTTTTAAACCCAACTGCTTTGTTTTCAGATGTTTTTTCTTCTTGGAATATCCGTCTCATTCCTAGCAGCTCAAATACCACCTGTTTTGTGAGTTTCCCCTGCTCCACTACAGAGTTATGACATTTCTCATTATTTACTTACATGCCTGTCTTTCTCTCTAGATTGGCAATTTTAAGGGTTTAGTATTCCCAACACAGAGTAAATTCTTAATGAGTGAGTGCAAAGAGACCATCTGGGTTCCAAGTTACACAACCACAATCCCAGTTTCTCATACTACCAGAACATAACAATAGCACTCCCTTCAATAAGTACATAGTTTATATCCTCTTACAGAATTTTAGCATACCTGTCTGAAGCACTCTGAAGGAGCACTTATAGATCCAGTCTTTTTCAAATACATGTCCCAGTCAAAATCATCTGGAAGAAACACACATACATAAAACATATACACTAACTTTCAGAATATAGTGTTGTTGTTGTTTTATTGTTTTTTTGGAGACAAGGTCTTGTTATGCAGTTCATTCTGGCCTTGAACTCATGGCAATTCTCCTGCCTCAGCCTCCCAAGTGCGAGGATTACAGACATGCAGCAACTACTACGCCTGGTCATACAGAGGGTTTTAGCTCCATAATCTTTTAAAAAATACTTCCTAAAGAGCAGATTGAAACTTCTTAATCTCCATTTGATTACTAGCATGGGAATAAAAAACAGGCCAACTTTCTGAAAAATAATGGCTCTGATATAAATTAAAACCCAGATCCCCTCAATGTACTGAAGACTGAAGCATAGTAATTCTAAAAGTGTGGATGATAGAAACAACTAAATAATTTTTATAAAGTAACAGCACTATTTACCTGTCTCTAATATAAGTTTATCCAAGAAATATGTCTGCACAATTTCACACCATCAAAGTGAAGGTGTTGGGCTGAGGATGTAGCTCAGCGGCACAAGTGCCTGCCTCGCAAGTGCAAGGTCCTGAGTTTGATTCCCAGTACCAAAAAAAAAAAAAAAAAAAACAGGCCAAGAATTAAAGTGAAGGTGTTCAGATACATGGTTGAGTAAGGTTTAACCTCTGTAATGTTTTCTGGAAAGAAAAAAAAATCTATGAACCACAGTAATTTCTGAATGAAGTGTTAGATTTCCATCCAGAGTGACAAGAGCATGGTGGTAGGACAAACCAGTAATCATTAATGCAGCCATCAAAATGCATTATTTTACTGATCTACTCTTACTGTCTTTTTTCATACAGTACTAGATGAGAAGATTAGAAAACAGTATAATTTGGTTGGCTTTAACATTTCAATTCACTTGAAGACTGCCTTAACACTGAAAACTTAATTCTCATCAACCAGGAAGTTTTTCTGTACTCCTTGTAAAAACACTCCTTCCTGCAGGAATCTGCATTACCAGCTTCATATATTCAGTAGTTTTCCTTTACCCTTAGTTCCCTCAATCCACAGTGCCAGTTATCCATGATCACCTATAGTCCAAAATTATTCAATGGAAAATTCCAGAAATAAACAATTCATAAGTTTTAAATTGCATGGTGTCTCTGATTAGCCCGATGAAATCTCAGTCTCACTCCATCTCACTCAGAGTATTGATCACCCCTTTACCCTTGCTGGTACACTACCTAGTGTACCACTACTAGTGCCTAGTAGTCACTTTGTTGTCATCTCAGTTATGAGATCAACTGCTGAGGTATCAATATGCCTGTGTTCAAATAACTCTTTTACTTAATAATGACCCAAAAATGCAAGAGTAATGATGCTAGCAATCTAGATATCCAAAATAGAAGCCATAAAGTGCTACTTCTTTAGGCGAAAAGGTTGAAGTTCTCAACTTAGGAATGAAACAAGATCATATTAACATTGCTAAGATTTATGGCAAATTACAAGTATAGTTGTTAATACTTACTGTGACTAATTTATAAGTTAAGCTTTATCATAGATATGTAAGTATAAGAAAAATATATACAGGAAAAAAAATTATATATACAGAATATAATACTAATCATGGTTTCAAGCATCAACTGGAGGTCTTAGAATGAATGTATGCCAGATAAGTGGAAATGGGGAAATACTGGATTTTTCAAAAGCTACAATGTTCTCTCTCTCACACACACACACAAATGTTGATAAATGTTTAACAACCAGCTTTATGAAAATACAAACAAAACGCCTAACTGGTAGAGTGGCTTTCTATAGTGCAGTTACTATTACCATGGCCAACTGTGAGGAGCCAAGGTAAAGTTTCCAACTGTACAAGAAGTGATGTGCATAACAGGTTCTCCCAAGTCAGTGTGAGGCAGCTATAGCACACTACCATTACATATGTGTGCATTATATGTGTACACATTATGGTATTAAGCATGTCATATGTAGTAACATTTGATACCTTTCTTTTTAAACATTGAACCATACACTTAAAAATATGTGTCTGAATCCACTTCCAGATGATGTGACGGAGCATTACCAGAGTGTTGAAGGTCATATAGCAGTATCAAACATATGGACTTTGGAGTCAGAGTTGCCTGCTAGGTGACTCCAAACAAGTCATTTCACTTTTATCTATAAAACAAGGACAGTAATATATATGGTAGAGTAGGTGTTTTGAGGGTTAAATGAAGTAGTAGATAAAGAAATCACTTAATAAATAGTGTATTATACAACTAAACGTAGTAATTGTGCCTACATTTGTGAACTAAGTAGCTTTCTCAAAAGTGAAAACAGAAATCTATGGCTTCAAAATAAAATTGACCAGATGGTTCAGTGGTCTCCTTATCTCACAATCAGGGTCAAAATTTCAACTGAAACTCTATCACCGTATTACCCAGGACAGTGGTGGATAACCTACAGCACATGTGCCATGATGGGCTGTTTGTATCATTGAAAGCTCTAAAAGGTTCACCATCACTGATCTAGGAGAACATTAAAAAAGCGCAAAACAGCTAGGCACAGTGGCACACACTTGTAATCCTAGCTACTCAGAAGGCTGAGGTGGGAGGATTCCACGTTTGAGGCCAGTCTAAGCAACTTAGCAAGACCCTGTCTCAAAACACACACACAAATAAAAAAAGGCTGGGGATGCAGATCACTGGAAGAATATCCCTGGGTTCAATCATCAATGCCAAAAAAATAAAACAACAAAAATTAACGGGGAAAATTTTGAGTAGGATGTCATAAAGGACCTGACACTCCAAGCAGAAAGGAGTGTAGGCTGAAAATAATAACTTGGAAACTAAAATCTCACATGTACGTATACTCCAAAGAACATTCTTTCACAAGCCAATAACCTCTGTAAAATTTTTCAGTGACAATGGAAAATACTTAACAAATTTGCCATACTCTATCACCATTTATGCTGCTATAAGTTGTAATTTATGCTACCAAAAGCTTCACACTGGTACACTGTAACAGTACCATTTTCTAGCTGGGTGTAGTGGTGCACGCCTGTAATTCCAGCACTCAGGAGGCTGAGGCAGAAGGACTGCTGCAAGTTTTAGAGCAGCCGGGGCTTCAAAATGACCTCTAGGCCAGCCTGAACTGCATAGAGAGAACCTCTCTCAAAAAAAAAAAAAAAAATCATTTCTATCATACTGCTAGCTGGTGATCATATGTATCATTTACCATTTTGTGCCTTCATTTTTGTTGTCTTTTTCAGATGGAAAAATTTTTAGACTGTCTCAATGAAACTTTTCATCCTGGCTGCCTGTGTTGAGACCCTATCAATAACATAGTAGAGGGGCTGGGGATTTAGCTCAGCGGCAAAAAGCGCCTGCCTGGCAAGCGCAAGGTCGTGAGTTCGGTTCCTGGTACCGGAGAAAAAAAAAAAAAAAAAAAAAAAAAAAAAAAACATAGTAGAGACACACGTGGATGCAGGCTTTACTAGTTTAGATTTGAAACATTCACATCAATACTACAGCTGGAATTCCCAACCAGGAGCCCAAAACAGAATCTTAACTAAGCTTGAGGTCCCTGTCTGCCTCTGCATCTTGTTCTTATCGAAAGATGAGAAAGTAAGGGTGGGCTGGGGTTCATTTTTTCTTAAAGATGCCTGGGAACTGATAGGTTTCTTCACATACATAACCTTGTGATCTGATTATTATCTGCACATGCCGATGGTTGTCTTTATTTGACTTCCATTCCATTCTAACCTATACATAAGCTCCAAAACCTTTTGGCATATTGAATATGATATGTATAAGCCTCACTGATCTCCAGAATATGTAAATGAGAATCCTAGTGTCTTTCATTAGTTCTAGGCTTGGATTCACAAGCTATGTGAAGAAGATAGGCAAAATATCCAGAGACAGAAGCTTCTCAGTTGAATGATCAGCACTTCCTACTTCACAACATTTATCCCAACTGCAATAGCATTTGTTTGTCTATCTTGTCCCACAAACTCAAAGAGGGCAGGAATCATGTTTGTCTTGTTCATCACTGAATTCCCATAGTGGGTTGCCACTATACATCATTGTCCTAGGTACTAGGGCTGCATCAGTTAATAAAACAGATAAAACCCAGTCTCTCTCTTAGAGCTTATCTTCTAGCAGTCACTCACTTATTCCTAATATGAGATGCTAGGGTCTATGCCTAGACATCTGCAGATGTCTATCAATTCAATTAAGTAAACTTTTTTTCAAATCAAAGTTCAACCTTTAAGAATATATTTTTAAGCCTATTTATATGAAGTGAGAATAGCAAACCTACAGAAATAGAATAGCAAACCTATAGATAGAAAGTAGGATCACTGTTTGCCTATTAAGCTAGAAAGCTGATCAATGTTTGCACCAGAAAAGGGAATGTGTTCGAGGGAAATAGGGAACAATTGCTAATGGGAACAGGGTTTCTTTATAAGGTGGTGAAAATGTTCTACAAGTGATTATAGTGATGGTTGCACAATTCTGAACATACTGAAAACTACAGGATTGTAATGAATGGATTACAATCAAGTAAATGAATAAATTATATGGCATGTGAATTACTTCTCAAGAAAGTTGTATTTAAAATAAACAGGAGAGAAATTTCATTGGAGAGTGAGGGGGTTGAAAAGAAGAGCTGAAGAATCATAAGGCCAATGAAAAAGGGAATGCTGAGGACCCAACACAGGGAGAAACAATGATTTGATGGAGGATAACTTCAATAGGAAATCTTCAGGCAGGAATAGAAAGCTATGGGGTGAACTCTGGGATCGAGGCTGGCAGGTACAACAGAAAGACAAGGTACAAGAAGTTTGCCTCGAAATTTCTCTTAAAAAAACAGTCTGCTAAGTTATTTTTATTCAGCTTTTGCATGATGTAACTTATTTTTTCATTTTTCTTAGGAGCAGCAGGTCCAGTGTGTCAGATTCAATCTCCTGAGTTTCTCTGATGCAGTTTTATACACATGCTGTTCAAAATAAGAAACTTAAAATATGAAATAATAACAGGGTTAATAAATGAGGTTAGTACCTACTGAACATTTACTACATAATTAGGCATTACATTGTGTGGTTTACAATTTTTTTTTATTTACCTGAAATAGTCTCATAAGAACTATTACTATCCCTGTGCTACACAAAAGGAAAAAGAGGCTAAGAGACATTGAATAATCTGCCCAAGGCCATTTAGCAAGTAAGGAGTGAGGCCATGATTTTAGAACAAGTCTGTCAGATGCCTCAATATCTAAGCTCTTTAACAAATGAGCTGCCTGTGAATCATAAAAAAAACAACTTTCACAATGAATAATGTTAAAAAGGGGGTTCAGTAATAACCAAATTATTCCAAGATGGTAATAAATGGTAATTAATATACAGTATCTAGAATTTGGCAAAATTTTCACTGAAGTATAATTATCAATTTATTGTTAAGTAAAACCACAGGAAATTAAAATTTAAGTAACATGAGCTCATTTTAGCATTGAGGAAAAGGTACTTACCACTTTGCACAGAAGATGTGGTTGAATGAGTTTTCTCTTGAGTCTCCTTCTTGACATCCATTGGATCTAACAAAAAAGAAAATAGCAATACTACAAAATCATATCAAGCTTCTGAAAGAGTACTTCAAAAAATATAAACTAAAACTATTTTAACGGGCCAGTTTTAATTAATCATAAAATTTTAGGATTCATATCTTCATTTTCCACCTATGGCTTCAATGCTTTCTAATATGCTATGCACTTTATAATTTGCTCATTTCTTTTGTTTACTGGATATCTCACTCTACTCAAATGAAAGTTCCATAAGGGACAGTATTTATTTTTGTCTGTCTTGTTCACTGCAGTATCTTCAGTTCCTAGAACAGAACCTGGCACAGAGAACACTTGCAAGCATTTGTTAAGTGAATACATTGATAAATCAGTATGAGCTGATCCTTACAATGTTTAAATTAACATGTCCTAGAAGTGGATGTTTGTGATGTTCAACATGTAACAGAGAAACCAGAGTACAATGTAATTCCGTGAACTAAACAATTTTTCCTCTGTGGCAAGCTACAGAACTCAAAGTAGACCCATGAGAACACATCAAATCTAAGACATATCATTTTATCTACATATATTTCTGTATGTATCTTTGAAAGGACTTGTTTTTTAAAAACTTAAGGATAGGGCTGGGGATTTAGCTCAGCAGAACAGCATCTGCCTAGCAAGCACAAGGTTGTGAGTTTGATTCCCGGTACTGGGAAAAAAAACAAACCTTAAGGATAATGCTGCTATTACACCTGAAAATTAACTATAACACCTAAATATCATCAAATAACCAGTCAGTGTTTACAGTTCAATTGTTTTAATTATCTTAAGTTTATATGTTTGAATCAGAATTCAAATAATGTATGTTGATATGTCTTTTAAATATCTTTTGATATATAGGCTCCTCTTCCTTTTTTTTTCCTTCAATTGTTTTGCTGACAATACCAGTTTGCTGGTACTTTACACAGTTTTCCCTCTGGATTTTGCTGACTCCTTTCCCATAGTGTTGGGTTCTTTTGGTCTTCATATTTTAGGAACATCCCCCACACACCTCTGACCAGAGGAGTTAAAAGAGATTCAAAGTTTGTCTTTGGGGATGAGAATAGAGGAAAAGTTGACTTCACTGGTGATATATACTTACGACAGGAGGTTCCTAATATATAACTCTCTCTCTCTCTCTCTGTGATGTGCATAGCTGTGGATAGCTATTGCCTAGATCCATAGTTCATTAGTGGTTATAAAATGGAGACATTCTATCATTCATTCTTTAATATCCAGAAAACTCCTACCGAAAAATATTTCCTTTCCTCAACCACTCAGTTACCCTGAGATACAAATCACACATAAACTCACTATTAACACATTACTGTTTCCTTTAATTCTCTAGTTTTCAAAGTGAGTTGGATCTCTAGCATTCTCCACAGATGACCAATAGGTTTTATTTGTGGGGTTCTAAAACATTACTATAAACTCACTGATTCAAACATACCTGATATGTTTTTAATCATCTTGTTTCAGTCTTATGGATAATCTTACTGTCAAGTAATAAGCTTCTTTAAAAGGACTTAAGAATGGTATCTCTCAAGGCAATAGATCTACTTACTGGTTATGGCTGAGGGACACTTCAAGCTATGTAAACACTTGAGAGGAATATATGCATGGGCTGCTTCCTGTTTAAACTACTTGATTTGTACCAAAAAATCACATTTATTAAACAATTATTCAATGAGGTTTTCTAAGAGGAAAGAAAGTGCAATTATAAAGGTATGCCTCCTGTTCTAGGCAACCTAATCACCTAGTTATAGAGCCCACAATAAACTTATGCATTTAATAAAATTAGAAAACATTTAGTGCTCAGCATCTAGCCAGAAGAAAAAATCATGAAAGATACAAGACTTGAAGGAAGAACAGGATTTAAGAAGACAAATATTTGAAGAATGTGTAATGAAGAAGAAAATAAAACACAAAGCAAAATGAAAATGAATGTGACACATTCATGCAACAATAAACAGACTTTGCACTACAGGAAGACAGAATGAAGCATTTTTAAATTACTCATAGTCAAGTTATAAGATCTGGATTTTAATCTTTGTCATGGATTATCATATGACCTGTCACTTAACCTCCTTGAGTTTCAGTTTTTTCATTTATAAAGCTAAGACAGCTGGGCGTGGTGGCGCACACCTGTAATCCCAGCACTCAAGAGGCTGAAGCAGGAGGACTGCCATGAGTTTGAGGCCAGCCTGGGCTACAAAGTGAGTTCCAGACCAGCCTGAACTGGATAGTGAAACCCTGTCACAACACCCACCCACCCCCCAAAAGAGCTGAGAAAACCGTGACCATTTCTATAGCTATTCAGTTCTAAAATTCTAATTCTAAGCACCTAACATCTCCTCTTTTTAAAAAGGCTTTAACTTCACCTTTTTCACAATGCTGGGGCTCAAAACCCAGGGCCCTGAACATGCTAGGAAAGCACTCCAACAATACAGCTACATCTTCAGTCCAAAAAGGTTTTACTTCAAAAATTCAACATGTCCTAAAATATTCATTCTAAACAAATAAATAAAAATGTTACCATTTTTAAACAAGTTAATCTTACCTTCATTTGCTGTTTGTCCCATTTTATCCTTTTCTGGTATTTTTTCCTATAAGAACAAAAGTCAGTTAATGACTCCTGCATAATACATTTCTAAAGGGTAATAGTGTTAGGAATTAACAGAATTAGATCATTTCAGTCTCTTTCCTTTTCCTTTAAATAAAAATAACAAGACTAGTAGATCGGTAGTTGGCTGAGAGGAGGAGTGAGGAATAATTGAAATGGATATGGCTATGGATATGAGGTTTCCTTTGTGTGGTGCTGAAAATGTTCTAATATTAGTGGCGATGTTTATGCAACCTTGTGAATATACAAAGAACCATTGAACTGTACACTTATAAAGGGTGAATTTTAAGGTATGTGAATTATAGCTCAATTTAAAAAAAAATTCAGTGAGCCAAACAGAGCAGATGGTAGGTTGACAGAGTTGATATTCAAATTGAGGCATACTCCCAGAAGCCAATTTCTACATTATGTTGCTGAGATGTGGGATAATCAAGACTATACTGGTGAAACGTTTAAGAACTCGAAGAGTCAAGTCTTCTAACAAGAATTATTTGTTTAGAAGGCCTGTGTATTTTGAACCACTATTCATTAACTGGAACTTTCCCTGCATGTCATTAATTTGTCAGGCCCTCTACAACAAAGATAAATATTAAGACTGTTCTTACACTCCAAGAGATCAATCTAGTCAGAAATAGGTAGATAACAGAGGTTATGTACATGGTAAGTCAAAAATGTAACCTAAGAAGTAAAAAATCCACCTACCCACTCTCCTATAACTGTGTGCACTGGTAGTAAGAACATAATGAAGTTTATACCTGAAAGTAATTTGGTATTTAAAGGAAGCCTATGAAGGCAATGTGTATAAAGTCAACCAGAGAAACTTTTGCAGCTTGGACCAAAGAGCCTTACACTCAAGCCTCACCTGTTCAAAACCTACTTCTTATAACATCTTTCACTTACTAAAAATACTATTTTTCCAGGTGCTTGGCATTAAAGTCCAGGTATGTTTGTTGTTCTTTTACTCACATTCAGTCAGCAGTTTTCCCTTTAGGAGAATATGCCCATGATCATTTCATTTCCTTTATATATATTCCATTAAAACTGAGAATAATGCTGAGCAGAAAGTAGGCACAATGTGAACCCAAATGAAAATTCTATATTCACCTAATTGAAATAGAAAGATTTTTTCAAACATTTAAAATCCATATGTGTCATGGAGATTCACTCTTGCTCCTGATCCCCCATTATTCTTACTTCCAAGTTTTTTATTTCACATAGGAAAATGTGTTAATTCTCAATGTAGGCCTATTGTAAAACTAGTTGTAAGATCAAATTGAATGCTTAAATTTACTTTTAAGCAAAGATTTCTCTCTTAGAATGTATAACTACATTACTTAGCCCAGTACAGTGACACGCACCTGTAATCCCAGAACTGAGGGACGCTGAGGCAGGAAAATCATAAGTTCAAGTCCCACCTATGGCAACTGTGTAATACACTGTCTTAAAATTAAAAATAAAAAGAGGGCTGGGGATGGAGCTCAGCAGTAGAGTAGTGATAAATAAATGCATTTGCCAGGAATGATGGTGCACACCTGTAATCCCAGCACTTGGGAAGCTGAGGCAGGAGAATCCCCATGAGTTGGAAGCCAGCCTGGACTACATTCAATTCAAGGCCAGCCTGGAATATAAAGCTAGACCCTGTCTCCAAAAAAACTATATGTATCTATAATTATCAGACAAATGACTGCCTGGGTTTGATCCCCAGGTACTGCAAAACTATCCCAAGTAGCTTAAACTTCAAATTATCATGCTCTAAACAGATAAAACTTTACAGTGAAACATTTCACCATCCTCCTTGTTACAAAAATCCCCCAGCCTTAAGGGAAAGAAAATCCCTAATGGGAGTATGAATAATTCACTTTCAAATATACACAGTACTTCTCTACTGAGCTTTCAATCTGTAAGACTTAATCCATTTAAACAAGTGAACAAAGCAATCTTTTTCTGGCTCACATGCATAAATGACTTTGTTAACAGATGTGCAGGCAATAATTACATGTACCATTAAGGGTCTATGCTTACGAGAAACAAGACAAGGCCTCTGAACTATGGGAGCTCTCCAGCAGGGCTTCCACCCTGCATTTGGCAGGTATTAAAGCAAGTCTTGCTTGGTACAAGTTGTTCATATGCCCACCTAGCTCTCCTCCTAGATTGGACAGTGGTAGAGGATATGGAGCATATATTATTCTTCCTTGTAGCATTCCCACAGCAAACACAAAGCCTGAACTTAACTGTGCTATAATCCCACTTGTATATAATTTGGGGGTATAAATTGGATGAAGGCCTGTATAAATATTTTGGTGATCCTCCTTCTTATCACAGGGCAGCAAAACACTAGACAATCTTTTTTTTTTTTTTTTTTTTTTGTCTTCTTGAGACAGGGTCTCGCTATGCAGTTCAGGTTGGCCTTGAGCTCACTCTGTAGCCCAGGCTAGGCTAGTGTCGAACTTGCAACAATCCTCCTGCCTCAGCCTCCCGAGTGCTGGGATTACAGGTTTGCACCACCATGCCTGGCTTAGATGATCTTTATCTTCCTTCTATTTTTGTAGAATACTTAGTTGGATTCTTCACATATTTATTAAAAAATCAGAGAAAATCATTTTCATGGGGGCGTATGTCTTGGGAAGTTTTATGAATAATCCCTAAACATTATATTAAGAAGCTATATATGTGAAATGTTGATCTACACATAAACTTAAGTTATATATTCTTAAAGAAACAATTTACAACTCAATAACTAGTAATGCCATATCAATACACAGAATAATTCTTTTAATTGCTTCCAGCTGTTACCAGTTACTTTGTCTTCCAGATCCTTAGTTTTCCCAAGTATAAATTAAGGCTTATACCACCTACACTTCATTGTAGTCATGAAAATAAAATGCGACATGGTAGTGTATGTACAGCATCCAGCTTAGTGTCTTAAACAAGTGGATGCCCAAAAATTGTTCTTTATCCTACCCCATCTTTCCCAGTTAAAATTTACCAATGAGTGAGTTTTTTTTAGCATTGACATTTAAATTATGTTGCAAAGTAAAACTATGTTCCAATTTTGATTCCTGAGCATTCCTTGCTTTCTTTTCCAATGTGTAAGCCAAAAAGGTGTTTAACAAAACAAAAACTCTTAGTTTAAGTACTTAGTTTAAATACTCTTACAATAAGTAGTAATAAATGCATGTATTTATAATAATCAGATATACGATTACAAAAGAAAGCAGCCATTATCTACTAATTAGCATTAACCAAAAAAAGCTGTAATAGTCCAGCTAAAGCCAGAAGAAATTTAGTGTCACCCTATGGTGGGTAACTTTGAGGTAATTATCCATAAATATATTATTTCTTGTAAGACAAAATATGCCAAAACTGCCCTGTGAACACCTAGAAATTGGAATGTTTTTCTTTTTTTATACTCGTCATTGCACACAAGACTTCCCCCAAATTAGAATATTTAACTGAAATGAAGGAAAAAAAAAAATCACCTTTAACCTTACAATCAAATAATATGAGCTGTTAAACCACCTGGCTACACACACACACACACGTATATACTTCTAATTTATAAAAACCGTATATGTAAATGCATATATAATATACACACGTAAACCACTTTTAAATACATACTTCCCAATTTTTTATCACTACTTTCCGACAAAATTAAGTCTGTATTATGAATTCATAATCAACGTTTTAGCTAAAATGAAAATGGGACAATGAATAATAAATGTTGTTTAAAAATTCTTAAGGAAAAATGCCTTAAGGCAAAATTCCACTACTGTCAAGACTGACACTTAGAGCAGCACAAAAGTTATTGCTATTTTTGCAATCCTAAATAATAAACATGGAAGAATATGAAGCTTATTGCTATTTGGGGGTGAATTTATATGTTTATGAAATACTTTTAAGATACTGTTTGACCACCAAAACTTTTAACCATTTTCTATACAATTTTTTATGTTATATATTATGCTATTTCTGAAAAAGGCTTAACAGTTCCAATGTAAAAATACTTAGGGAGGAGCTTTTTTAACTAAAAGGAAAAAGTAAAATTATACTAGTTAGGGAAAATGTAGTGCTTAATCTCAATGATTAATTTCTCTCTGGGCCTCCTAGTAGCTAAAGCAAAAAATGAAAATACTTGGAAACATAAGTCTGTTACAAGATAAAAGTAGATACAAATCCACTGGGAAAGGCAAACATTTTCCTAGGGCTGAACACTATCAGAAATCTGTAAAAGGTGTGATATAAATGAATAAAGGCTAATGAATTTAAAGCTATCTGACCATAATTTGAAGGGGTTATGGTTGCTACATTAACTAACTCAGTAGTTCTACATACTAGTGTGTACAGGACATGTGCTTACTAGGATGTTGTGCATTGTGTCAACTTGAAAAGTTTAGAAGTTTATCTAAGTGACTCAGCACGGGGCCAGGGTCCTCACTTCGTACATCCTGGATAAAACCTAGGGGTTCTCTGCCATTATTCAGGCTGGCCTTAAACTTGTGAACCTCCAGGAGAGTAGTAGGTATTACAGGTATATGACACCTCCACAGGCCCTATCAGTTTTTTTTTGTTTTGTTTTTTTGTTTTTAAAATAAGGATACACCCTGTATCTCTAATTAGGAATCACTACCTCAACGATCAATAAAGGTAAATATTTTGACAAGGACGATAACTAAGCAAATTTGACAGCAAGAATTCTCTCAGGAACCTTTTCAACTTTAGGTTACTGGGTCAGACGATATAAAATGGATGCAATTATAGAATTTCAACCTGACAGACGATAAAATTCAGAGGTTAAGCTTTAAAAAAACAAATTTGTGCCAAGGCCAATAAGTTTGCTGCCATATTTCTAAAACAGAACTCCTAAAAAATGTTCAAACTTAAGCATTCATTATGAGAATTATTCACTAACCCTTCCATTTTAGCGCTATTAAAAGCTACTGTCTGAAAAAGAGTAAAGTGCATCTATGGGGATTTGACCTAAAATGGAGATACCATGTGACTTTTTACCAGTATAGAAATCATTTTCTATTATATACAGATGCTCCTTGACTTACAATGGAGTGATATCCTGATAAATCAATCATTAAATTGAAAAACCCGACGTCAGAAATGCATTTAAGGCTGGCAACACAGCAGTATTTACCAGTATTTTCCTGATGTCAACAGTTACAGTAATGATTATCAATGACAACATATATAATATGGAGGAAACAGTTACTGGGATACTCTCACATTGTGCACTCTGGCCTCTACTTTCTCTGTTGTCCTTTAACTTCTTTCCAAGGCTACTGTGATTAAAATCAGCATCATACTGGCAAAAGAACAGACCTGAGGAACAGTGGAACAGACTAGAAGATACAGATGAATCTCCAAACACACTCAGCCACCTTATCTTTCACACAGGGGTCAAACATGTTCACTGGAGGAAAGATAGTCTCTAATAAATGCAGTTTCTCACTGGCTTTACACATGCCAAAGATTAAAATTTAGACCCATGCTTATCACCATGCAGTAAACTAAAGTAAAATTGGATCAAAGATCTAAATATTAAAACAGAAACACTAAATCTACTGGAAAGGAAAATAGGTAGAAATCTTGAAGACATAGGTGTAGACAGAGACTTCATGAACAAAACCCAGACTGCATGGGAGCTACTACAAAGAATCAACAAATAGGATTTCACCTTATTTAAAAGCTTTTGCAACAGAAGAAATCACCAACAGAGTGAAAAGAAAACCCACAGAGCGGGAAAAAATTATAGCCAGTTGTCCCTCAGACAAAGGGATTATATCTAGCACATATAAAGAATTGAAAAAAATCAGGCCCCCAAAATTAAAAGACCCTATCCACAAATGGGCATTTGAGATGAATATACATTTCGCAGATGAAGAAATATAAATGGCAAATATATATATGAAAAAATATTCAACATTACTGGTCATTTGAGAGCTGCACATCAAAACAATACTGAGATCCATCTCATTCCAGAAAGAATGGCTACCATCAAGAAATCAATCAATAACAAATGCTGGCGGGGCTGTGGGGAAACAGGAACCCTTCTCCATTCTTGGTGGGAGCGTACAGTAGTGCAACCACTATGGAAATCTGTGTGGAGAGTTCTTAAAAAACTAGGATTACAGGTCCCATTTGATCCAGCTATTCTGCCTTCTGGGTATCTTCTCACAAGAATCAAAAACATCATACCACAGCAATATATGAAAACCCACGTTTATAGCAGCACAATTTATAATAGCTAAATCTTGTAAACAACCCAAATGCCCATCAACTGAGACATGGATAAAAAAGATGTGTTTTTTTTTTTTTTAATATATAATGGAGTACTCTACTTGGCCATAAAGAAGGATAAACTAGACACTTCTATAGGTAAATACATGCAACTCGAGACCATACTCAATGAAATAAATCACACCCACATGTGTAAACATTGTCTCACTATCATGAGAAACTAAAGGAGTAAGTAAGCTCCAAAATGTACAATGGATATTGAGAACAGGGAAGAAACTGTTCAAATAGAAAAAAAAAGGGGGGAGAGAAAGG